>NC_042998.1:200300750-200310750 GCF_006345805.1 Octopus sinensis | reverse complement strand
TATTATTATTATTAATATTATTATTATTATTATTATTAGGTAACAAAAAATACAAATATATAATTATGTAAATATAACTCTTATTGTAATTATACTTATATAATTATATAGTTGTATATAATATATATATATAGGCGCAGGAGTGGCTGTGTGGTAAGTAGCTTGCTAACAAACCACATGGTTCCGGGTTCAGTCCCACTGCGTGGCATCTTGGGCAAGTGTCTTCTGCTATAGCCCCGGGCCGACCAATGCCTTGTGAGTGGATTTGGTAGACGAAAACTGAAAGAAGCCTGTCGTATATATGTATATATATATAAGTGTGTGTGTATATGTTTGTGTGTCTGTGTTTGTCCCCCTAGCATTGCTTGACAACCGATGCTGGTGTGTTTACGTCCCCGTCACTTAGCGGTTCGGCAAAAGAGACCGATAGAATAAGTACTGGGCTTACAAAGAATAAGTCCTGGGGTCGATTTGCTCGACTGAAGGCGGTGCTCCAGCATGGCCGCAGTCAAATGACTGAAACAAGTAAAAGAGAGTAAAAGAGAGTATATATATACACACACACACATACATATATATATATACTTCCATATACATACATATATATGTGTGTGTGTATGTCTGTTTGTAGATATATATGTATATAGACAGACAGGTAGATAAACAGATAGATAGATAGCCGATCACATAGAAAAATGGTGTTCGTCACCATTTTGGATAAATCACAAAATATTGTTGAATTCGGGGTGGGGGATTATCGTTGATAAAGCCATAGATCAATAGGCGTTACTCTTCAATAACATTCATTCGATGGTTATCTCCGTTAAATTAGACTTTTGGGCAAGCAGTCATGTCGAGTGATAAATTTGGTGTTGATAGGTTTGTTCATGGTAGACGTCATTCAGAGAAAACAAAATGAAAAAGCTCGCGGCGTTCTCTACCCAAAATGATATGAAAATTGAAAATGGCGGAAGAAGTAACCACCAGATAAATAGAACGCCATTGGTTAAGTAAGAAAATACAAAGGAGAGGGTACCAAATATGAGCTCTGTACCACTGAACATCTAAATATTCTGTCAACAGGCATCATCTTCAATAATAGGGATCAAATATTCTCTCCCTGCATACACAAACAATATTTCACACTTAAACACTTCAAAGAGGGACCATCACCATCACCTATCCAGTAGGATAGGCCCTTTCCTTAATGTGAAATTCCAATATACATAACACACGAACTCCGCACGCTGAAGAAATAGCCCCCCCCCCGTCCCCCATGACGAAATACCTCAACACACAAGATTACGAACATCACATAAATCTAGAAAATAATATAAGTTAATGCAAACAAATCTACCACCCAACATGACTCTTTGCCCCAAAGTAAATTTCAAGGGAGATAATCACTCAAATGTTGTCACCCAAGATTAGCGCCCCTTGATTTATTGTTTCTTTTATGAGCATCTCTACGAATTCAACAAGACTGTTTTTATCCGAAATGGAAATGAACGTCATTCCACCATGTGATCGGCTTGAAAATTTGTTAAGATATTCTTTCTAACATGAAACCAATGTTGGCTCTAATACATACACGTGTATGTATGCATGTCTGTATGCATTTATGTGTATGTATTTGTACGTGTATGGGCGTGTCTTTGTTCTTATACTTATCGAATCACCGCTTAAAATTCGGTGTTCGCTTTTTTACGTGCTTGCAATGTAGCGGTTTGGCAAATAAATACCAACAGAGTAAGTAACGGGTTTTATCAGACAATAATCAGCTCAGTTCATTTTTTCGACTAAGCATTTCGAGGCGATACCCCGCCAGGTGCACAGTAATAATACTGACACAAGTAAAAAACATTTTCGCCTATAAAGTAGTTTTATGAGAAATTAAATTTCAAACTAGGTAGTCTTTTATGTGTATATGTATGTATATAGGTATCCATACCTGCTTCTATGCTGTATGTACATGTATTTTTGCATATGTGCATGAGCCTACCTAAGCACATACATACAACACACACAGAAACATACATACACACACACACACACACATATATATATATATATGTCTTTTCTTACTTATATATATATATATAAATACATATACATATACACACACTTCAAATTCCGCCGAGGTCGACTTTGCCTCTCATCTTTTCAGGGTCGATAAATTAAGTACCAGTTACGCACTGGGGTCGATATAATCGACTTAATCACTTTGTCTGTCCTTGTTTGTCCCCTCTATGTTTAGCCCCTTACATATACACACACACACCATGGTGATGCAGACGGGTAAACAAAACGCGCTATATTAGGGTGACATAAAATGAGTTCATGTGCTATATCTGCGAAATCGATAATGCATACGAAAGAAAATAAAAGTCAACCATACTAGCTAGCTTATATGGAGATGAATACACTCGAAGTCAATTTGCTGACTGGGCAGTTTTTCTGGTCACCAGAAAGCATTGGTAGCGATGAACAACAATATAGAGGGAAGATAGTGGAAGCCTATAAATGGAACAGAAGTTCTTATCATGAAATAATAAAGAAAAAGCATCAGGAATATTATTGGTTGAATTTCAAAATTCCACTTTTAAATAGCTGGAGGGTAGTAAAAAATATAGAGTTTTGAATGAAAAGGGAATAAGGCAAATTCTGAGATTACAGATTCGTTTCAATTGGAGTAGATGAAAGGAGAAAGCTATTATTGAAAATTACTATTGTGTGTTCGGATTCTTCAGTGCAAACTGAAGACACAACAGATATTTTTGAACAGATATGAATAGAACAGCAATTTCATGGGAGATCAAAGTATTTATTTTACTGTACATGCAATAGCAGAATGAAACTTAAGAAACATGCTTGGATGTTCAGTGTAAACTAGAGAAAGAATAGATGAAATTTATATTCCAGTAAACTTCTCGCCTTTAAATTTTATGGCTGGAATCTGAAGAATATATAGTGCTTATCAATACACAAGACAAAATTGAGAATAATTTGATACAGCTTCTTTTCTGTTGAAAAATATAGAGCATGTAAATATGCCTTTTCTACTTCTCATTAGATGTTGGGTGGTAGTGACACGTGTACGTGGCAGTATAAGGTGGCAAATAGTATAAGAGTTTCTATTTCGGCTTCACCGAAATTTCTGCAGCTTGCTGACGTCGTCAGATGCGCTTTATTTGCTGAGCCTTACTGCTCTAGGGGTGTGATTTATGTAATTTATGAAGGGAAATTGGCTCAACAAAAATATAGGTTACCTAAAATGACATTTTTAGATTTGAGAAGATTTCACTGACCACATGTTGGATTCCGTTTTAATTTTTTTTTTTTTGAAAATAATCCACTGTCTTAACAATACAATGTTTTGTGGGATCATGTTAGAACACTTACTGCCGCTGATGTATATGAGATCTTTTTTGAGACATCAAGTATAACTTGTGAAATTTTGACAAAAGGATTTAGAAGCTGCATCTATTGGCTGTAAAGTATGACCACTGGAATTTAGCTGATTTTTGCTCCCAGAATGTCAGCTATACTTGATGTCACTACAATTTCAAGTATCTATACAATAAATGAGCTCTGACGATAGTTTAGAGCCAGCAACTTATTTCCATTAGGATGACAGTTGGAAAGAGAAAATATTGGGATATATTGCCTCTATCTTGCATTATTCTTCTTTTGGAAACACAACCTGCAAATTGGTGGCAGCAATACTTCAGAGCAGAAGAATGGAAAAAGTCGTGTTTAATTTTACTTATTCTCGAATTGCTCGATATGTTTTGTGTCATGCCATCCATCATGCATTGAAGATTATCTACATTGTTACAGCCCAATTAAATTTCAGTGAAGATGCAAAAACAAAGGGTAACGTGTCATTTTTGTAGACTGAACGCCGTACTTGTGTGTCATTGCAGAGGATGTTCCTTTTTCCAGTTCTGAACAAACTGGGTGTAACTTTGACTTTGTATTTATTAGTAAACGATACTTTAGTAGGGATACCATTTTAAAGTTGGTTTTTCGATTCCAAACCTGTTGCTGTCGTTTGCATGAATGTTCGTCGAAACGTATATTCGTTGATGGCAATATCTGCATATAGGGTGATGTGATTCTTCACGAATGTTTTGCAAAATTAACAATCATTTATGTGCCGCAGCATATATTAATCAATACTTATTTAGCTTCTTGTGATTAGGAGCGGCACTTTAAAAAGAATTACACCACTTACTATTGGTAGATAACTCATTTAAACTATTCGCCGAGACAATTTATTGTGCCTGAATGTACATTACCTTCCCACTACAAAATGCATTTCACACATTTTATAAGAGGTCCTTTACAATATCCATCTGTATACGACAGTGTTTACTACTACTACGAATACTACTACTATTTCTACTACTACTGCTCGTAGTAGTAGAAGTAGTAGTAGCAGCAGTAGTAGTAGTAGTAGTAGTGGTGGTGCTGGTGCTGGTGCTGGTGGTGGTTGCAGTAGTAGTAGAAGTAGTAGTAGTAGTAGTAGTAGAAGTAGTAGTAGCAGCCGTAGTAGCAGCAGCAGCAGCAGCAGCAGCAGCAGCAGCAGCAGTAGTAGTAGTAGTAGTAGTAGTAGTAGTAGTAGTAGTAGTAGTAGTAAAATAATTATAATTATGATCACCATGATTACCTCTTTCGAATGGCTTTCTAATAATACTACATCATTCAATACTTCGTTTCGTTTAACAAAAAGATCGAATGTGAAATGAGAAAGATCTATTTGTAAAGAAAAGGGGTGCCATGCAGTGATAACTCGTGGCTCTTCATTGTTATTAAAGACAAAAGATGCTAGAATCATTCGCGTGCTGGACAGAACACCTCGCAGTGTTCACGTATGTCCCGTTAGTTAAATGCAGCATTAATCATCTTGGACTCGATAAAATCTCCACTAATCATATCATGTCCTGAAGTCGATTTAAAGAAATTTTCCCATTCTTCGTGATTCGATAGAAATAATAATTATTGTCACGTCATTTGTTTGTGTATTAAAACAGCTTTGTTTGCCGATTTGTTACATTGGTTCTGGCATTACTGTATTGTTTCATGGGTTAGCTGTGTAGAATATGTGCCATATGACATATAGCATTTTGTTCAGTAGCGATCGTGCGTAGCATAACTTTGTGTGAGCTGTTATTAATATGGAGGAAATGTTGAAGTATTTTGTATCAATTATGAAAGAGTATATGCATTGTTGTTTTATTTGTCTAGAGATTGGATACGTGAAATAGACACCGTAAATTTATTGTCACACGCAGGAACTTCAGAAGCCACAAAGAGGTATTGCAAGCTCTCCTGCGGAAGCCAACATCAGGTCGACATCACATCCGTATTTTCAGCATATTTGAGTGTCCCAAGCGTTTCTCCCCTTAGTCTGTACGCTTCGTCGGCCAAGAAATAAGGGATATATTTACCTCATTAAGGATTCCACTTGCAACCTTTTTTTAAACTACGGCCACCTTGAACTGATTTAACCTGCCATGTCTATATCCTTATTCACTTTCTATAGTTGCCAGGGTTAAAAACCTTATATTAACTGAGTAATCATATGTGTTACCCGAGTTGTAAAAATAAGATGTTAAGCTTCTGCTATAGAATATTGCCAGCTTCTAGAAGTGGTATATCTTTTGTTTATGACCCCTGTTATTCTATTTGACACTCAAAAATTGATACCTTTTATATTTTTATACCCACCGAACTCATTATTATCATCTTCAAGATTCTTGAAATTTGTGAGCACATTGACTTTCTTAAAGATGATATTTATTACAAGGGTTGAAATGACTATCATAACATAGATACTACGGCCATATCGTCGTATGTATTCATCAAACTTTATATGCAATTATGCCATACGCTCTTCGCTTTCAGGTCCGCATGATGACCAACATATATAGCTAGCGATATTACAGTGGTTGTTAAGGCAACGAGAAAATGTTTAGTGGTTTTACGTCAGTCTTTATGTTTTGAGTCCAAAATCCGCCGAGGAAGGCCTTGCCTTTTATCCTTTCAAGTTGAACGCTGCGGGGGATGTAATCGATTTTCCGCTCCCCCGAATTGCTCGCCTTGTACCAAAATTTGAAACCAATATTACAATGGCTGTTGTAAAGTTATGTTGTGAATTACGAAAACACTGGTGAGCTATATTGATATGATCATTTGCATAATTGCACTAATTACATTGTCTGCAAATACAACCGTTTTGATTCATTAGACAACAATCACTTAAGGCCTAGAATTTTTGAACGATTGACAGATCAGCTTCCGTCAAATTTTCACAGATTGCACCATTATATGACTAGAAACAGGCATTTGGTTCAAAGGTGCTCATGCGATTTAATATAACAAATTTGAGATAGCATGAGAGTAACGGAATTTAGTTCCAGAACTGAAACAAAAAAATAAAAAAATAAATAAAATTAAACTGCTGTTCAACTAAGTGAAAATGGTTCCAGCTCTCATCGCAGAATTTGTAATTGCACGAAAATTATCCATCAACAGATTAAACGGCATTAACATGTTTAAGGCAGATTTTCTGCCATTCAGAAAAAGAATGGCAGAAAATAATTCGTTGTTAGTGCTGTTAGAATTCATTTAAATACTTATGGTTTGAAGTGGCTTTTGATTAAATGACCAGTGGTGAATCTAATAAACATATATAGGGTAGAGATGTACAGTGCTTGACAAAAATAATAATTGAATTAATAACAACAAAAACACCACCACCAACAAGAACAACTACAGCAAAAACAACAACGACGACAACAACTAGAACAACAACAACAACTACAATAATAAAAAAGATAATAATAATAATAATTACAATAATAATAATAATATAATAATAATAATAATATAATAATAATAATAATAATGAAAAGATGGGCTACAGCAAATATTCTGCTCAATACCAAAGATTTGCTTGTCAGTTATTTGACCTTAACCAGTTGAGCATGTCCCTTAGAGGCTGACGATATGTGCATCTCTGATCATGAGCAGAAGTAGTGGGGGAGCATCATAGCCATGTGTTCAGAGGGATTCTTTGGGGTTTTGAATAATTCACCTCTGGAAACATGGGTGGTTCTTTCAACATCCTTAAACAACCCTTATTCAGGGACCGTTTGAGCGGGATGGGCTACTCAACCTGAAGAAATTTCTAACTGCGCCCCACCTGCAAGGTCATGTGCTGTTTATTTTCATATCAGATCACTATGTCGCGCACATATGGTTGTGATGCATGTGCCTGGTGTACCCTTATCAGACGGGTAGTCATGATTGGGCTTCGTATATTTTACCCCAGTGTCACTTTGATGGCATGAACTGCTCTCTCACTCAATAATAATAATAATAGATGATAATAATAGATTATGATGATACGGATAATAATAGTAATTCAAAACCGATCATGAATCAGATAAGAGTGATTTCGAATAGAGGCTTTCTTAATGTATAAAGATTTGTTGGATGGTGAGTTATGTTTGCGGTTTATGCCTTGTGTCATTTGTGCATAGTATTTTGGGAAAGGTTTTATCAGAGAATTATTACCATCGAACCAATCTTTACGCTTCCGTTTGACGAATTCTAGAACTTCTTTAGCACATGGTTTGATGTTGTAACGAAGATTACGCCACAAAACCTCAGGATCATTGTTGATGTTTATGCTTTTTGAAGCTACTATTTCATTAATGTAAAATGATTGGAGATTGGTATTCCACTAAAATATATTATGCTTCAGAAAGTTTGGAATTACAGGAGAATTTTTGAAGATCCATGAACTGTCGAAAACCTTTTCGCTACCAATGAAGAACTGATAGTTCTGAGCTTGTTGTGACAGTACTCAAGGACCTTGCGCTTACTTAGATCTTTGCATCCATATGAACTTCGACGGCGCCTGTTTTCTTGAGTGTGGAAATAGCGTTCTGTTCCATATATTTATTTGTTTTCCCCGCAAGAAAAAAGTTAAGATTTTATAAGTCGTAGATAAACATGTTGTGGACTGATAGTTTCTTTTTAACTTCGTTTTAATTATTCTTTGGAGGGTAACACCGCTTGGTAAGTAATACCACTTGCTAACCAGGCAGTTGTTTTCTTAGGGCATCTCTTAATTTCACAGAACAGTTGAACTAACTTTTCATGTCCGCACGGGAGCGATAAATGCCAGATATTTGGCATGCTCTCTTTAATGAGGAATTTCCATTAATGAGATTTCGTGTGTCATCCATAGTCCTACTACTGCATTGTTTTCTCATACTAGTTCTCGTAAATGCTGGTAGGATCTTTCTGTACCTCTAATCCAATCCGCTTTTTTCATCGTACTTCCTCTCATCAGTCGAAATCTTGTTTCCAAAAAGTCTTCAACAGTTATTTCATTCTTCCTTATTTTTTGGTATAATGTTGTCACATTGGATATGAACAACATAATTTCCCTGTAAAACTCGTTTCTCTGATCAAACCTTCGCCTTCTTTGAGCTTTTACTAGAAAAGACAATGAATTGTTGCATCACAACCAAAGTGATAGGACGAACGAAATGAGGAAGGAAAGCCATTCGATGAGCTCAGGTTGTGGAGGCGCGACATGGCAACGAAGTCATAATTCAGTCTCTGGCAGGTCAGGACAGGTCATTCGTCAGGTCATGGTCGCGTACTGAGCACTTCCAAATGAGTGTATGCAGACTTTCAGCAACACTGCCCAACACTTCAGAGAAAGTGATAGGTCACAGAGAATTATATATTTAGTACCTACATCGAAGGTCTGCTACAACACTCGGAGGAAGAAGCCAGTGGGTGTGAAAAGCCAATAACAGCCACTTTAATAGAAGAAATGTTGAGTGGCTGCACAAGGGACAAGTCGCCCGATTTCGATAGTCTACCTTGTGAGATTTATGGTTGTATGCCAGATATCTTTGCCGAGCTTTTAACAGACGTCTAAAAGGAAAATGGAAGAATTCCCAAGTGTATGAACCGAGGTCAGTTGAAACTGACCGAGCAGGGATAATGCGACTATGATAATGTAATTTGAGAAATATCGATGGTTTATAAATATAAGAAACTGGTATCCGAGAGGGAAGAGGCAATAATTATTTAAAACAGTGATTCCTTCTTTCCTGAACGTCCAATAATACTATATTTGTTCCAGGTCCTCGCGTTGTTGTGTTTTTTTTTGTGTGCTTTCATGTTGTTGTTGTTACTACTACTACTACTACTACTACTACTACTACTACTTTTGTGTAAATACATTGAAAAACATGCGAGCGTACATTTTTAATCTCCCTCGTATCTACACACACACACACACACATATATATATATATATATTATATATATATATATATATATATACACGTATATATACATATACGCGATCTGGAAACAGTAAGCTGGATGGAGAATTGGGAGAAGAGTAGAGTGCAATATAGGACACTATAAAGGCAAAGTTACATTATTTGCAGCGTTAAAAAGTTTGATTAAAGGAAAGCCAACTATAACAACAATTAGAACAACATATGTCAGAAAAAATATTAATGATGTAAATTGAATAATAATATATATTAGATTTCTGGAATCGTGATTAATTTGCACATTCCTTCAGTTAGTTCTGCTATAATACATTTAAATATGTTGGGCAATTGGAAAGAGTATTTTACACGTGAAGTTATTGAGAATGAAATTAAATTGCGATTATAGCTTGTCCCGAGTGGAATATTTTACAAACACACTCGTACACACATTTACTGAAGTATAAACATATACTCCGTAAATAAAGATATACTATATATCGATACGCAGCTCTGATTGACACATTCTTTTCATGACCTTCTCACAAATTTACACTTAATAAAAAAAAAATAGAGAAAAACTGATATATTTGCATACATAAATTTAGACTAGCATGTAAATAGGTATATAAAACTAAAAATTTATATATGTGTGTGTTTGTGTGTGTGTGTATACTTACGCGTAT
>NC_042998.1:200288250-200298250 GCF_006345805.1 Octopus sinensis | reverse complement strand
ATGCATATATAAGTTGTATATAAAAGTATATATTCGCACACACGTACACATACATTCATGCGTCTATACATGCACAGACGCACATACACGCGTATATATATGCGTGTGCGCTTGTAAGCGCGCGTGTGTGTGAGTGCCTGCGTGCCCGTGTAGGTGTGTACGTACGTTTGAATGAATGTGCGTTTACATTTTCGTATTTTCATGTTTCCAAGTTAGACAGACCTTGGTGCTATAATTACCATTGTCTGGAGATATACATGAAAGCTAAAATTAGTTTAATGATAAGCATAAAACATTGCGTTAACAAGAGTTGTATACACACACACACATTCACACACCTACACACATGTGTATAAATATAAATACATATACATATATACTTACACACACACAGATATATATATATGCGTACACACACCATCACATTCACACACCTACACACATGTGTATAAATATAAATACATATACATATATACTTACACACACACAGATATATATATATGCGTACACACACCATCACATTCACACACCTACACACATGTGTATAAATATAAATACATATACATATATACTTAACACACACACAGATATATATATATGCGTACACACACCATCACATTCACACACCTAACACATGTGTATAAATATAAATACATATACATATATACTTACACACACACAGATATATATATATATGCGTACACACCCATCACATTCACACACCTACACACAGTGTATAAATATAAATACATATACATATATACTTACACACACACAGATATATATATATATGCGTACACACACCATCACATTCACACACCTACACACATGTGTATAAATATAAATACATATACATATATACTTACACACACACAGATATATATATATGCGTACACACACCATCACATTCACACACCTACACACATGTGTATAAATATAAATACATATACATATATACTTACACACACACAGATATATATATGCGTACACACACCATCACATTCACAACCTACACACATGTGTATAATATAAATACATATACATATATACTTACACACACACAGATATATATATATATTGCGTACACACACCATCACATTCACACACCTCACACATGTGTATAAATATAAATACATATACATATAGACTTACACACACCAGATATATATATATGCGTACACACACCATCACATTCACACACCTACACACATGTGTATAAATATAAATACATATACATATATACTTACACACACACACAGATATATATATGCGTACACACACCATCACATACACACACCATCACATACACACACTTATAACGTATGTATGTATATAAATGTTTTTTGGTAAGACAAAAGTTCACTAAATTGCATGAATTTAGTAAAGAACTCAAAACCAGTTTACGATATTGTGTTCGTTCTTGAATATTTATTAAAGCTGGGAACTTTGATTTCTGACAAATTGCACTCTTTCTTCTTAAGACATATTCTGTGTGAAGTTATTCACCAGGAATATCTCGAAAGAATTACTCTTTACATATACTGGTTACATATAAGTGTATCGGAATATGCATATCATTCCTTCACCTTCCAGCATGCACTTAGCATAGAGGTAGTGAATTTCGTTTTAAAGAATAATCTTCGATGTGTGCTAACATTCTTGCCCCAAAGCACGATGTCTGATAAATCCATCTCACCACATGTATTAGTAAATAACTAAAATAGTAACACCTTGTGTGCCAACTCTCTCTCACTCTCTCTCTTCTCCTCCTCTCTGTAAGAATTCTACATTGAACCCATAAGTCAGTTACCTTCCCAATGCGGAGAAAATCATAACTCTATTTCCTTACGTTCAAAATATATTATTTCTTCTACTGATATTTACATATTTCTATACAGAAAGCAATATTTAATGCTACATAATTTTAAACAGAATTCATTACATATATCTTTACCATAATATTGGTTTCCGATTTTGGTCCAAGACCATCATCTTTGGGGTTGTTGGGTAAGTCGATTACATTGAAGGCGAAGTCCAACTCGGCGAAATTTGAACTCTGAATTAAAACAGTGTGTTAAGGATTCTTTTCTACTCTAGGCACAAGGCCCGAAATTTTTGGGGAGGCGGCTAGTCGAGTACACCGAACCAAGTACGCAACAGTTACTTAATTTATCCACCCCGAAAGAATGAAAGGTAAAGTCGACCTCGGCGGAATTTGAACTCAGAACGTAAAGACAGACGAAATACTGCAAAGCATTTCGCCCGGTGTGCTAACCACTCCACCAGCTAGCTGATTTCTTTATATATAATATTTTCTACTCTAGGCACAAGGCCGGAAATTTTGGGGGAGGAGAGCCAGACGATTAGATCTTCTGTAGAACGAAACTGGTACTTAATTTTTCGACCCCGAGAGGATGAAAGGCAAAGTCAACCTAGGCGGAATATGAACTCAGAACGTAAAGACAGACGAAATACCTATTTCCTTACTACCGACAAAGGGGCTAAACACAGAGAGGAGAAACAAGGAAAGACAAACGTATTGAGTCGATTATATTGACCCAATGCGTAACTGGTACTTATTTAATCGACCCTGAAAGGATGAAATGCAAAGTCGAACTCGGCGTAATTTGAACTCAGAACGTAATGGCAGACGAAATGCCGCTAAGAATTTCGCCAGGCATGCTAACGTTCCTGCCAGCTCACTGATTTCTTTATAAGTACTTTTCTTCCTTAGGCACAAGTCCGGAAAATTTGGGGGAGGGTGCCAGTCGATTAGATCGACTCCAGTATGCAACTGGTACTTCATTTATCAACCCCGAAAGGTTGAAAAGCAAAGTCGACCTCGAGGGAATTTGAACTCAGAACGTAACGGCAGACGAAATTCCGCTAAGCATTTCGCACGGCGTGCTAACGACTCTGCCAGTTCGCCGATTTCCCTATCTATAAGGTATTTAAGCATTGAATTTCGCCTGATACTATAATTAACATATTGTAGTATGTTGTCCAAACAAATTTCACCCAGCTTTCGTAGCGATAGGACTATAAATTATATAATATACGCTCTCCTAAATTATCATTTAAGGAAACTATTTATTGCGCCCAATCAAATCGATTTTCATTATTAGTTTTCATAGACACATTCATTGTAAGTATTACCACAAGTAATCCTTCGTTTATGACATTACTCCTAATCGATCCAAACACTATCTATTTTCTCACCGCATTAAATGAAAAGAGGGGCTTGGTAAGACTATGATGTGGCTAATATTTATCACACGCATATGCACACGCATTTGGGAGGCGCAATGGTCCAGTGGTTAGGGCAGCGGACTCGCGGTCATACGATCGCGGTTTCGATTCCCAGACCGGGCGTTGTGAGTGTTTATTGAGCGAAAACACCTAAAGCTCCACGAGGCTCCGGCAGGGGATGGTGGTGATCCCTGCTGTACTCTTTCACCACAACTTTCTCTCACTCTTACTTCCTGTTTATGTTGTACCTGTATTTCAAGGGGCCGGCCTTGTCACTCTCTGTGTCACGCTGAATATCCCCGAGAACTACGTTAAGGGTGCACGTGTCTATGGAGTGCTCAGCCACTTACACGTTAATTTCACGAGCAGGCTGTTCCGTTGATTCGGATCAACAGGAACCCTCATCGTCGTAACCGACGGAGTGCTTGCAATTTCGTTGGTAATAATTGTCTCTGTATATAAATGTAATGGTTTCCTAATTAAAATTCCACATCTTATTTGAAGCTCCGATGAAGCTACAATTTGATTGATAATTATTCATCTATGACTACAGCTGTAAACTAATGAAGATGATGAAATAATTTCTCATTCCTTTGAGAATAGTCAATTTACTTTCTTATATACGTATTCAGACCGTCGGCGGCAACCAGCAAAGGAGGCTAACCAGCAACTTTACCTAGCATGCTTCGTAAGGAGGTAGAATTTTTATCGGGTACCCTACATGATGGTAAGCAGGACATATCTAAGTGAGGATGAGAGTCTTCAGGAAATCAGTAAAGGATTGGCGGTAGAAATTCTTACGAAATATTCTGGAGCAGGGATAGTGCAAGGGAAATGTTGATAACGGTCTAGGTGTCAATTTGCCTGCGTATGTTAGTACACAGCCCAATGTAAGATTAATGGGTGTGTGCGTGACTGTCTGGACAAGACAAGCTTGAGCAATAATCCGAGGAGGGCGACAAAGATTGTACCTCAGAAGGCCAAAAGAAACTTCATATTAAATTTCTCAAAAATAGCATATATATATGTATATATATATATATATATATGAATGGAAAGAATACTGAAACAAAAGTACGCATTTCAAGTTTACACGTGTGAATGTCACAAACTAATTCACCTGAGACAATATATTTCTGTGCACATGTGCGCGGGTTTTTGCGCATATACCATAAATCCTCGAGTATAATCCACATTTTTTCCCCAAAATTTAAAGGTCAAAATCCCTGGTGAGTACTATATACGAGGTTAAAAATGAAACTTATTTTCTAAGCAATGTCCGAGTCTCTATTTGCTGTCCGGCAATGTTTATTCAGACGCATTTTGTGATGTCGGGCGTGAAAATACCTTAAGCTAAGACTGAAAGCAACGAAGTCATAAAAGAAACATCCATAACTTGCAGTAAGCAACATTTATTAAACGTTATTACTGTTATTTCTTTATTTTCTGCAAACAAAATGCAGAAAAAATGCTACACGTTTGCATTATGTTATATATACAATAATAATAAAGGACTTTACCGTATACATTTTTACAAACCAAGGCCGTTATATAGACCTCCTTCTCTCAAGTTAGAGAAGGGGTGCGTATTATACACAAAGTTTAGGGTTTTCTGAGTTACAGACCCTTAAAAATCCCCTGCGTATTATACTCAAGGGCGGACTATACTCGAGGATTTACGGTATGTGTTTCTTTGTATATATGATTGTCATAGTAGATTTAGGGATGTTTAAACATATAAATGTAGCTATTTCATATTTGATGCACGTCTATGTGAGAGTATGCGTTTGTGTGTGTGTGTGTGCGCGTGTGTACTTCTGTCTGTCACTGTGTGTGTGCCTATCTGTCTGTCTGTGAGTGTGTTTGTTTTCACATGATGTGCTTTGATATATTTCGCACTACATTTCGTCCATACGCCTGTAATCAGTTCGAACATCTAATATTGCCTTCAATTTTTAAACTGAATTCTTCATTAATTTTAAGTATCAACTCTAAACATTACATAGTTTTTTCTTAATCACATTATACACACATTATTTAACAATATCAACCACACGTTATTTTGTAGTTCATGATTTTCTTTTCTGTTATTTTATTATTATTTCTATATTTTAAACAAACGTTTGATCTTCATCTGAAGCCCATTTTCAAGTTCTCTCTGCGAGCGTGTGCTGCTTAGCAAATTTATATTCTTCTTACCATTGGTATAGTTCAGAAATATCCTCGAGTTCATTCTTTGTTGCAATCAGTTATGTAATTTCCTATGAAAATACTGTGGGCAACAGTTTTCTGTCTCTATAATTTTAATACTGAACAGTTTATATAATTTTAATTCTGAACAGTATCATGTGCGGTTGTCGTCATAATGCTTGAATTTTATATTTTAATGTGTAATTGAATGTAACTGAATTTGCATCGTTCTCGCACACCTGCTCTTTAGGCACTTTCCAAGTGGGTACTACTAAGACGATTGATATTTATTTAAATGTTTATAGAAATAAATGTAGAATCTATTCAGAACTTAGACGCCAACTGTTCAGATTACATACACAAAAATACAAAATACTTACTGTGAAGATGTCTTTCATCGCAGTGGAATTGAAGTTGTTCACTAGATCTGAGATTCATATTCAGCTCCTTATTAAATAAATATCGTACGAAACCAAACGGAATAAAATATATTCGAGTAAAGAATAATTTAACATTTGCGATCACAGTAAGATGAGAAAATCTATCCCGCTGCGGATATAAATGTCCCCGATATGTTACATAATTCTTTTTCTTTTAAGGTAACCTAGGCACGCACTTCCATATACTCTAACATCGTCAAGCCTTCAAACACTGTGCCCTGCATTATCCTATAACTCTTCTTTCTTGCTGGCATGAAATCCACTTGTTTTGTTTTTGTTTTTTTTTTCATCATATCTATTCATGGAAAGAATGATACAACTTCTTCCACTTGGTTATTTACTCAATAAGTTTGTTGAGAAAAGAGTTAGTGCATTTTTAAAAATATTTCCTTTTTGCTTTTCCTTTCGCACCTTCCTGCAGTATTAGCAAACATGATTGTTGTCTGTCATGTAGCAGGTCAATTTGTAAATATAATTTTTTTCCCCATAGGTTATTTGATAAATGCTATAATATTTTTAGATACGTTATGTTTCTTAATATTACCCAAGGTTGAAAAATGTATCAATATGGCTGTAGCAATAGTTGTGAGATATTCATTTGGATACATATTTTTATTCTTAAGTCAGTAAATACCCCAGTTAATAAGGCACAAAACTTACTTTACTAACAAATTCCTTGAAAACCACCGGAGGAAGATTTTCATTAAACAAAATGTAACCTATTGCAGAATTTCTTTTTCTGATACCACCGTCTGCAAGAAGCTATAGAAATCCACTGCTTCTTCCTCTTCACTTACTAACTGTTTCTCTATTCATGGTTCTCCCTAAACTGTTGAAATGTCTATGGGCGCGCGCGTGTTCATGCATGTGCTCGTGTCAGTGTGTTTGTGTATGTCAACCTGAATTTGTGTATTTCTGTTTGTTTAAGCCTGTATCATATATTTGGCATTCATCGATGCCCCAGCACGAATGCAGCTTTAAAGCTGAAACATTTTAAATAATTGAAGAATTTGAAGAATTACTACTTATAGCTGTCTTTACCAACCTCCTATCAGCTGTTTGACAATTTTAATGTCCCTATAACGATTTTAACCTCTTCTGTTGCCTTTCTCTCTGGATCTCTGTTGTTGTTTCTGTCCTCCTCTCTCTATGCTTTGTAACACGTGACTGGAGAAATCAACCAATAGTTAACTTCTGGGCTAATATGATGGAACGTTAAGGGGTCGAGCTGGCAGTATCGTTAGCACGCCGGGCAAACTGCTTTGCAGCATTTCGTCCATCATTACGTTCTCAGTTCAAATTCCGCCAAGGTCGGCTTTGCTTTTTATCTCGGGGTAGATGAAATAAGTATCAGTTACGTAATGGGGTCGATGTAATCGAGTAGCCCTCACCCGCAAAATTTCACACCTTGAGCCTATAGTGGATATAAATATTATGCAATGTTGTTGTTCGGGTGTAGTTCTTGACGTTGATTTTCTTGTGTTTTGTTTTCATTCAGTTTATTTTTATTTCCAGTGATGTTCATTTTGTATCCGTTACCGTGTATGGGTGTTAGAATTTTCTGTGTGTTAGGTGGTCTTTGATATTCTTGTTACATTAATGCTACACATACGGTAACAAGCACGTCTCCCTTGCATTTTAGAGGCCATTTTGCAAGTTATAACTCTTTACGAAGTCACATGTGAAACGAATTCTAAAATATTTGTAGAATATTTCAAAACACCTCTCCTTTCCCCCTTAAAAATGAGGGACATCCCAGGTTTTTCTAAACAATCTCATAACAAATAAGAATTTGAATACGGATAGGTTTTTATATCGAGTGTAAAAAACAAGCGAAATAAACAACAGATAAATATATAAATGATGAATAATATATTGCAATTCTAAGTAAATATACGAATATGATATGATTACTATGAAAGAACACGTATAACATAAATAATAGCGATATAAATGCATCAATCACTGCTATACGACTCATAATTTTTTTTATAAAAATGATCTGAGTGTCAAATATATATTTGTAATACATAAAATATTAGGAAATGAAAATTTATTTGTAAATTATGCAACTATCAATATTAACAATATATATTATTTTTTTTAATAAATCAAGGATTTCTAAGCAAATTCGAAACGGAAATATGAATTACTTACGTCTATTAAGAATTGATAATTGATATAAAACACCACATTCAGCATTGAAGTAAATTAGGTAAAACATAGAAGGTATAAATTATAATGTTAAATACATAAGACAACTCAGCGGCAAATCAAATAGATTAACATGAACTCACTGACAAAATGGCCAGTTATAAATGAAATAATATCGTCATATACAAACATTAGTTCTTATTTTTCTCCATTGAAAATTTGATGCATTGTTATGCAGGTATCTATATATATATATATATATATATATATATATATATATATATATATATATATAAACGGCAAAATGCCTGCGTGCGTGTCCTTTATACAAATCCACATTTTTTTCCAGTTAGAGCAATCGCTCTTTCTATGGTCATTCAAAACCGTCCAAGGGTGGTCGTGCACATCTTTACATTTTCCCAGTCAACCCGCAAAGCCATTAAAAATCAATAGAAGTGACTTTTTGTGAATTTTCTAAAACGCAATCAAAATGTCCGAAACTTGATACGCCAATTGAATGCCCGCTAGCTGTATGTGATGGGTCGGAGATTTGGACAATACTCACGTGTTTGTGCGCACGCATGCAGCTGTATATGCATGCACTAGCATGCCGGGTCATAGTGCTAGTCATAAATAAAGTGATGGGAAGAATGATACGTCTTCTTCCACTTGGTTATTTACACAATAAGTTTGTTGAGAACCGAGTTTATTTTTTAAATTATTTCTTTCTTGCTTTTCTTTTTCTCTGTGTTTGATGGCTTTTAACTCTCATCGTCTTATTGATATGTCCTCATTACTATCATATACGGTACCCGAAAAAAATGCTACGTCGTAACGAAGCACTAGGCACAGTTGCCGGTTAGCCTCTTTTGCTGGTTGCCGCTGACGGTCTGACCATAAATAAAATGGTTCTCATCGCCTTTGTTTTCACTGGCTACGCAGTTTAATGCCTACGCAACTTTGCTTGAAATTGAAAATGTATATAACAAGGATGTGCAAATTATATGCTTTTACTTGTATCACTCAATGGATATGATTTTACTCACCTTGTTGATGACCCACGACTCCAAAAACTTACACTATGGATAGTCATCTATAAAGAGGAACAGGAATATTTACGTGAGGAAGACTTAAGATCCTGCAAGCTACTTTCTTTATCGTTTTATAGAATATGCCAATGCTCCAGGTATTTTATAAACTAATATAGTGAAAATATGTAGGTGGATCTAAAACATAACATACTTAGAATATACTTAACTGTATCCAGAGTTGAAATATAAAAAGAAATGCCGCTTTTCCATGCATATCGCTAAAATACGTAAGTTGGAAACTATGATCTATAAAGTATGATGCAGTCAATCAAGATTATTTAACCTAAAACAGTAAAAGATATGACTAGCAAGTCCACAAGTCTGCTTTCTTTGTTTTTTCTTTTGTATTTCTCATTTATAGCCAAAATATCGTCAGAAAGTTTTCTTTAACATTAATAGCCAAATAGTCAGGAACAGTAGGCAGAATGATTTAGATCTACATAAAAGCCTACGATAGCTCTAAAACTTAACGTTAAAGACGGCTAGAATAAAACAGTGGATGAAACCTAGATTAATAACTATCATATATCTATAAATATATATGTATATATATATATATATATTATATATATATATATATATATATATATATATATATATATATATATATTCGGTTAAGTAATTGAGATTCTAGTGAATTCTAAAGAATTCACATGAATGTGGTCCTTAACTAGGATGCACCGGAAATCTATATGGTGTTAACCATACGACAAGTGGGGTGATTACAAATAGGAAAAAAGCAACAAGAATGGATTAAAATCTCGGTACGATCGTTTCGTACGAGGACATCTTTAATAAGCTACAAAAAATGCAGTGAATACAGATGGCTCGTACTCGTCAGCCGAAAAACATCAGAGAATTCCCAAACATCAGAAG
>NC_042998.1:200253250-200283250 GCF_006345805.1 Octopus sinensis | reverse complement strand
ATAAATTCTTTTAAGTTCTCTGTTCATGGAATTTGTGCAGAGTTTTACATGAGCTGTTTAAGGAAAAATTAAGAGTTGTATTATCTGCGTAGAGTTGATACATTCAGAAGTGACAGCAAGAAAGTTGAAGTATAGAAAATGTATTATAGGGGGAAAATGAACGCATAATCGTTAATGTGAGTAGCCAGTTGCATCAAACTTCTACCAACGTCGCAATAGTACAAACTTACAAGAAGCCTTAAATACGAGAAACAAGACCTGGATGCGATCATAGACGGAGAGTTCTAGCAGGGGTGATTTCGCGTGGTAATCAAAAGAAATATATTTGGAGGAAGTTTACCCAACATAAGCAGTGGAGTTTGATGCGCAGCTGACAACACTGTGGATGTATCCCTTGGGAGAATACTAAGAAGTAAAGGAAAGAAGAATTCTGCAAAAATTGCTTTTTTGTGAACAATAATCGGCTTCGGTTCATCAGACTTGACAGTTTAAAGGGACTAGATGTTGCAGTGTATGGCAATAGGTATCTAGATTGTGGGTTGGTAATTTCCGGTAAGTGTTGTATACTGAAGTATCAAATTTCTGTAGCATATATTTTCTGAAATCATAGCCCATCACATCCTCATAATCATAAAGCAGAGCGGTTTATCTTTACTCATGATAATGCCTCACTTACATGCAATACCCGCGTTATGTGCCTAACATTTTTTTTTCACTCATCAAAATTTATGCGGTCACCGATCCACTACCGACAGTTCCCCTTCTTCCACTCTTTTCCTATTGAGATTTAGACATTAGCGTCTCACGCCTACTTACAATCCCATATTCCTTTTTCAAACAACCTAAAACCGTGTCTCTTACGTACATTAATCTTTACCAGGGTACGCATGATGTTATTTTAGATATTCTTCCTCGTGCGTATACCAGATATAACGATATGTACCCATTGGCCGTTAATTATATATCCGTCAAACTATTTCCATATCGTCCAAATACAAACACGCACGCACGCACTCACTTGCAAACACACATCCATATAATTATAACATCTGTGATTTACTGTCTTCTTATTATCTGTAATTATTTTTTCAGTTACTACAGAGGCTGACTATACTTTGAGACATTTTCCAGATCGTTATCGTCTTGTAATTTTGGTACTTTCTAAACCTCTTATTCAAATAATCGTTTTCATCTCATGAATGTCAGTTCTGAAATATGAGATTACATTCCTCGCGACAAACACACTGAGCTAAACCCGTGAACTTCGCAGCATGTTTATTGCAGAAGTAGACTTTCACCAGATCTGTTGGACGATGTTTAAATGCATATTTGGTTTAATATATTAGTGTCCATCCAACTACAGAAATGTCATTTTCTATTCAAGTACTAAGCGAAATAATGTTCCTCAAGAGCTATTGGTAACATACAAAACCCTTAATTACAGATATTTTTCTTATTTTTGTTTTTACAGGTCGTCGGCTCACTTGTCAATAACGGCCATGATCTGACGTTTGAAGTAGACCAAACCAGTCAATGGGGAGTCAATATTAGCATGGGTCCGTTATCATATACTTATCGCGCAGCGAATCTAAAAGTCCATTTTGGAAGTAAAGATGAACGAGGTTCGGAACATACTATAGCAGACAGAGCATTTGTTGCAGAGGTAAGAGATTTTTCAATATATATTTTTTTCTTTATTACCCACAAGGGGCTAAACATAGAAGGGACAAACAAGGACAGAAAAATGGATTAAGTCGATTACATCGACCCCAGTGCGTAACTGGTACTTAATTTATCGACCCCGAAAGGATGAAAGGCAAAGTCGACCTCGGCGGAATTTGAACTCAGAACGTAATGGCAGACGAAATAGGGCTATATTTTTCAATATATTATATCTTTCTCCTATCTGAGGGAGTCACAAAGGGAGTTCTTAATGTATTCCAGTGCTGATTACAAGAACGCTGGTTCATATTACATAATCAGTATGAGAGCTAAGGTATTGCTTTCTGAAGTAAAATGAAGTATTCATAGCTACAAAAGGATATCATGAGTAACAAAGCTACTGTAAGGTGACTATGATATTCAAATCTAATATTCAAAATCTGATATGGTTGGACTGACAGCTGAAAGTGTGTAAAAACTCAACAGTGGCTTTTTTTAACCACCAACTAGGTAACACGAACTTGATACATGTCAGATGTTGTTATCAATCCGTAGTAGTGAACGCGTGAAGTGTATAGCTGACAAAACCTAGCCATGTGTAATCCAATTTACAATATTACAAATGAAAGAACCCTGGATCTTACAGTCATAGATAAAATGTCGGAAGAGGGAATAGATATATATATCAGTAGGCTGTATTTGATATTTGCTTGACTGGAGCTGACAGCGCTTCGATGTCTTACAACGTTGTGTTAAGTCACTTACATCTATAATATAAGAGATGCTGCCGTTTAACACATGATACCTTACTGAACAGATTTTCGATCTCTGGACTTCTCAACATCATGATTCCATCTTCTTTATACTTCCAATTATAAATGTGTTGTTCACTATTTAAAGTGGGAGTAAGATTTCATGAAATGTTGCTATTATTCATGTATGGTCACGCTAGTACATTGAGTCAAATATTTTCGTGAATGGTTCGCGATAACTCTTATGAATGACAAAATCTCTTTCAGTTTACTCTAACCGGGAAATTTCAATGATAAAAAGTAAACCATAGAAAGCGAGAACATCATTACTACCATTAAACAATACCTGGAAACGACATGACACTTCCATGTAAATTTTGCAATTAAACATGTGTAAATATAAACTAATGGTTGTGTCATCATAATGATCTACTTAAGGTTATTTACCCCGTTTAAGGATTGTATTGCTAATTAATTGCATTTACTGGATACAGAACCAGTTTATGATATTAATTTTGGTATAAAACGCTAACCTCATTTTACACAGTTTATCCAATACTATCCAAGTAGAAATTTGGAATCATAATCGAGTGAAATATCCATGACGCTTCTCTACGGCGGTTAACAACTGTTCACGTTCCTGACAATAGATTGTTAAATATATAGTATGTTTCATAAAGTGATAAAGTACAGACGATGAGACATCTTAAGTGAGGTGAACAAAAGAAATCAACTCAGTATATGAGATATAATGGATATCTTTTGTGTTGCTTTCATTATGTCCTAGGAAGAATATATTTACCAAAGCTTATTTAGTCAGCTTCTAGTATATCAAGCACCATCAAAATAAAATGAATTCGAACTGCTAGCATTTGGGTACTAGAATGGAAGAGCTTGTTTGTAATATTGTATATTGGCCATCTCAAAAATGGCACTGAATGTATATGTCGATCACCTAAAATGCTTAAAACATAGAGAGGAGAAACTATCATATGGCATAAAAAATGAAGTTGGGTTATGAATCAGGACAATATAAGAGGGACCAAGTTGTACGTGATCGTAAAGTTCTGAATGATGATGACGATGATGATGACGACGACGACGACGACGGCGACGACGACGATGATGATGATGATGATGATGATGATGATGATGATGATGGTGAGGAGGAGGGAAGGAGGGTTTTAATTTCAGGAACAAATGCTGTGAAATAACAAATTGGTGATTTCCATACCAGATCGAATGTATTTTCAGATATCTCATAATTCTGATATTTTCTTTCATCATCATTATATTCTGTTTAAATAGCCAGCGCTGCATTTGAATTTCAGAGAGATGTGATTTTTCAAATCTCGGAACTAAAGACGTAACACAAAATAATCATTCACTTTTATATCAATGTAAACTGAGATCAGTAAGTACTGAAACAGATAAGAGCGTGATAAATGCCTGCAGACACAAGGCAAGTTATAAGAGTCTGCTTAGACACGTGTTACCAAAGCAAGGAACTAGTATTAGCGCGTCTCTGTATATTGTGTACATTATGTATGTGCGACTATGTATGTGTCTGTGTGAACCATAAATTGTCGCGAGGTATGACAAGTGAATATAATTATATAACCACATGTTTTCATTAGGGTAATGGTTGCTCCACAGCCTTCTTCATGTAGTAAAAATTTCACTGTACAATATATTATTATGTTCACCTGTCTACATTAATATGTCTGCTTCACATTATACAACTTACTTGCATATTCATGTATCAATGCAGATAATTGAAGCTAGCTCATCAGCAGCCACCTCAATGATCGGGAAATTTACAATCAACGTTTTCTGAAAAATGTAATATATTTAGTTTCTAAAAAATGGAGAAAGTTTTGCCATTTTCAATCCACGAAAAATCAATTCATACAGGATTTTTTAGGGACAGTCAATTCTCAATATGGAAGACTTTTATCTTACGTAGCTTATATCATTGAACTCTCTGAATGCTTTCGTTTATAAACTTTTATGAACTTTTACATCCTCAAAGAGATATTCACAATTATTGTTGTCCAGCAAATTACTATGCAGGAAATATTCATTTGCCAAAATATGCGTTAGGGACTAATTGCATTTGACGATCCACTACAAAAAGACAGACGCATAAAAGTAGATACCAATGAATTTTTTTTTTTTTTTGACTGAGAAATTTACATCCTAATATGATGCTAATCAGAAGCCGGCTAAAATCTGTAAATATCTAGTAGCATTTGCAGAGAGCTACTTAAAGAAATATAGTAAAAACGTATCGCAATTGACAAAGAAACTCCTGTTGTCAGATCAAATCCTCTTTGACTTCCAGCATTTGTGACAAATCAAAATGGAATATGAGACGAAAATCATTGTTAAGAGGCTGATTGTGACTAAATATCTCCCAGTTATTTCACTCGAAAGATGGATTCGTTTTATTTTATGTTTAAGGAACATATCAACAGTGATTTCTTCCATGATCGCAGATTAAATATGTTAGGGTACGAAATCACATTCAAATAAATTATCACAAATAATTATATGAAAGTGAGTAGAGTTTTAGATCTAGTGGAACATAAATCATTTTGAAAACGAAACTCACAATCACGTGATCTTGAATTTTTGAAGATATTCCTACTTCATCATACCTCTTTCTTGCTGTATATTCCGAAGAATATATGCAGAAAGTACAGATTGTGTAACATTCATGTATTTCTCGAGATTCTGACGTAAATTGATTTTAATAATCGGTTTCAAAGCTGGTACAAAACCCCTTACAATACAAGATAGTGGCTGCTCAACAACACTGTACACTTGAAATTTCTTTATAGACTTTTAGCTGAAGATAGGCGATATTATCAGTTGGTCTTTGAGAGTTGCAATCTAAATACTTTTCAGATTCGATTTGCTTCTTACAAACCTGAGGGTTGTTAGATAACATATTCATACATACATAGTTCTCTCTGAAAATGTGATTGGCAGTGCAGGTGCGACTCTGATCACAGTTTTATTGGATTAGTTTATATTTTGCAGCTAAACAGCAGAGGTGATATAATAATAATAATAATAATAATAATAATATAATAATAATAATAATAATAATAATAATAGAGGTGATATAATAATAATAATAATAATAATAATAATAATAATAATAATAATAATAATAATAATAAGATGCAGTACCAGGCAGTGGCTCTCATGGCTTCTGATCTTAACTGATTGGAAGTGTTATCATGTACATTGTTTTGTCTTGGTATAAAAGATGGGCTACAGCAAATATTCTGCTCAATACCACAGATGTGCTTGTCAGTTGTTTGACCTTAACCAGTTGAGCATGTCCCTTAGTGGCTGACGATATGTGCATCTCTGATCATGAGCAGAAGTAGTGGGGGAGCATCATAGCCATGTGTTGAGAGGGATTCTTTGGGGTTTGAATAGTTCACCTCTGGAAACATGGGTGGTTCTTTCAACATCCTTAAACAACCCTTATTCAGGGACCGTTTGAGCGGGATGGGCTACTCAACCTGAAGAAAATTCTAACTGGGCCCCACCTGCAAGGTCATGTGCTGTTTATCTTGATATGAGATCACATGTCGCGCACATATGGTTGTGATGCATGTGCCTGGTGTACCTTTATCAGACGGGTAGTCATGATGGGTATATTGGGCTTCGTATATTTTACCCCAGTGTCACTTTGTTGGCATGAACTGCTCTCTCACTCAATAATAATAATAATAATAATGATAATAATAATAATGATAATGATAATGATAATGATAATGATAATGATAATGATAATGATAATAATGATAATGAAATTATTATATACAGTGCTCAGGTGCCCCACAACTTGTCAAAAGTGCGTATAAAGCATATGCAGTAATGTACAAATATCTGGGAAGTGAACAAGATACATGCTTGAGTGTGTATGGAGGGGAGAAAATCAGGTGTAGTGTTGGCGAATATCAGGAAGCATGGAGGTTTTGAAGGATGCATTGCTCCGACAACTAACAACTGATGCCGGCAGTTTGTTCCATGCTTCAGCAACTCTCACGCTGAAAAAATGTTTCCGAAAGTCATGGGCGCTGTGCTGTTTTCTGACTTTGTAAACATGTCCACGGGTGTTAGATGGAGTTTCAAAAAGTTGCTCAGAGTTGAGGTGAATTACCCCAGACGATGTGGAAATATAATTAACTGTAAATTAAAAATAAGAAAAGTAAGCATTAGCTTAGTAATTAATATTCGATTAGAACTTGGCGAGTACGAATGACAACTCAGAGTGTCTTTTACGTACGAGATTTACCGTGTTGTCATCTGTACTAGTTAAGATAAAGTAAATCAATATTAGTCAACGATGTTATGTTACCCTCTCTTTTCTGTGTAAGTAGTATTTCTTCCTATGTTCTTTTCCAAACTGCATTAAATACGTTGCTCCTAACTTGATTAATAGTATAATACATAACGAATAGGGAAATCCAGTATACACCACTTCTGTGGTGTTCGACAACTTCAGGCAATTTTGCATGACCGGTATTTATCAAGCAATTTTTTATATACAGGATATCTATAGAAATCGTCAAAGATTTATTTAAAGATTAGTTTATTTCTTTTTTTTTCATAATCATGCACATATAACGGGAAAATGTAATAGAAAAAGTGTAGCGAATGGAACGGAACACAAAGTTACTTCAGAGAATAACATGAAATCCCTGAAGAAAGAAAACTGAATGTTCGATATTACATGGATTTTCTACAACTACAACCTGCAATAAATAACTGTTTTTCGTCTTTATACAAAATCAAATCACCATCTATTCACTTATCAATAATGAGGCATTCAGAAAATATGTCTCCACAATTCTGTCCAATGACCAATAACACTACGTGATCCAAACAATTTCTACATTGCCAATGCTATTACAGCATCTACAAAGACGCGGAATTAATTTCATATTTTTACAAAAGTTACATAGTTTAAAACAACATAGTTTCGCTATTGAATTACGATATTAGAAAAAAAGAACACTCAATACAAAATGAAATAAAATAAAATAACATAAATAGAATAAAAATGAGAGAAACTCACAAAAGTTTCTCTAGTTTCCTTTCTAGAATGTTCTTGCATAACGCATGAAAAATAAAATTTAACAAATAAAAAAATGAAAATAAACAAAAAATATATTATAATACGAATGATATACTCATTAGAATTCATAATGATAGCATTGTTACAGGCTATCTCACTCTCTCTTTTTCTCTATGTGTATGCTATATTATTTTTATCATCTGTCTCTCTCCACCCCTTGTACACGCATATCACACAAACTCGCATGCATACACATATATAAACACACGTGCACATACAGACAGACATACAGGTAGACATACGCGCCATACATTCATCTTGTGTCTTACCTTTCGTACGATGAGTAATGTTGGGGATAACTTCTAACACAGTGGCTAATAGTAGTCGATTAATTATAATTTTAATTTTTGCAAATTTCACATTGTTACGCAAACAAATGAAATGAATATTAATTTTCAATATAAAATAATTATTAAATAAAAAAATAGTGTAAAAATATTTCTCATTTGTGTATATAAAGAACAATAATATAGTACGACTGCTAATAATAATAATAATAATAATAATAATAATAATAATAATAATAATAAGAAGAAGAAGAAGAAGAAGAAGAAGAAGAAGAAGAAGAAGAAGAAGAAGAAGAAGAAAAGAAGAAGAAGAAGAAGAATATTATACTTCGATGTTATAATTTTCAGAGATAATAAATTTGTTTTCGGTACTAAGCATTCTTCTTAAATAAACGCATAACGTTATATTTATTATACCTATGTCAAATTTTCTTATATACCCCGCAAAAGGAAGTTATTTAACTACCATTTCCCGCTTTGTGAATGATATCGTCCTAGTATTAGAAATAAAGTTACATATAAATTGCAACGAAACTGCCTAATATTATAGCAAATTTTAAAAACTGCTGAGTTGAGGCAGAAACTGCAGAAGAAAATAGTGAAGCAGTATTCCTACTTCCCTGCTAAGGATAGTGCAGAATTACTCATGTAGGTACACATGAAGTGTGGTAATCAATTAATTTAGGACAGTCTAATAAGACTAGTAATGAGTATTATGTATATTGCGCATTACCTTTAGAGTTTACAATGTATAATTTAACATTAAATATACATTTCGTGTTGTAAAATTATGCTCTAAGAGGGCCTCTGTGGATTCAGTCATAAGAAACTAACCAGTTTCTTCGCTACTCAAGAATGCACAATTATCTGATTAGAGTTCTTTCGAAAGATGGCTGCCTTATTGTAGTTATTTATGTTTTAATCTTTGCGTCGGTCTCAGGAGAATTATATATTTCAAATGAATTATTAACTAATATCGAAGCGAAATTATTCGACCCATATTTCAATCCATCAGAAAGCCGGAATACAAACAAAATACGCACGCGCTCAGACATACACACAAGCAGATAGATAGTTAGTAAGGAGAAGGAGGAGAAGGGAGAAGGTGAAAGCAGTGGTTACTGACCAGAGAATTAGAGGAAATATGGATAAAACCAATTTAGAGTGAACATTTTTGATTCTAACTGAGGAGTTATTCTCAGTAAGCTGGTTCTTATTCTATCGGTCACTTTCGCTGAACCACAAACTTACGGGGACGTAAACAAATCAACATCGGTTCTCATGCGATTTTAGTGGTACAAACACAGACACACACATATATATGTACACATATATTTATGTATAAATATGTATATACATATATATGTATAAATATATCTATGAGCATACATATATATAAACGTATATATAAATATATATATAAACAGATATACATATAAACATGTATATACATATGTACATATATACATGTATATACATGTGGACATACATATATACATGTATACACACACACATATTTATATATATATATAAATATATATATATATATATGTCTATATATATATATATAGACATATATATATATACATGCATATATATATATATATATATATATATATATATATATGCAGACAGACAGACATGACCACCGCGGTACAGTCAGCTAATCTACCCGTTAGATCGCAGTCACTTAGGAACCCAGAGGAGACCATGAAACTGCAGAAAGACCTGAACGAAACCTACAAATGGGTTAAAAAAATAACATGCAATTCGATGCTATGAAATTTCAGGCACCTCAGTAGCGGTCCAACACCAGGCTAAAATCGGAATACACTGGAACAGAAATTAATATGATCCCAGAATCAGAGTCGGTCCGTGACTCAGGGTTTTACATGAACAATGATGTGACATTCCTTGTGCATATTACCGAGATGGCAACACAGTGCAGGCGGGTGGCTGCATGGGTTCCGAGGACATTCAGAACCAGGACAAGCGAAACCCGGCTACCCCTATTGAAGGTTTTCGTTCGCAGTTGCTTGGACTCTGCTCCAAGCTATGTTCCCCAGAGTGTGTGAAACAAACTGTGGAACTCAAAGCAATCCAGTACCAATACAAAAAAGAAGATTGATTCGATGGAAAAGATGGGCTACTGGAAGAGGTTAAAGAAGCAGTGTCTCTAATCTCTGGAGAGAAAATGAGAGAGATATGCGGTGATATATATTTGGAAGGTTTAGATCCCAATTTTGGAATTGATAGCTACCGCCACTCCTGAAACTGAACGGCACTTCATCATACCAAAGATCCCATATTCCCCATCTAAAATAAGGACACAGTAATGCAATAGTCTAGATTTTAAGGGCCAGCAATTGTTCAACATCCTTCCAGGCAACCTTAGAGATCTACAACGTGTTGATATAGATGTTTTCAACGAACACCAGGACAGGTTACACTCTGAGATACCAGATGAACCGACATGGCGGCAGGAGACAAAAAGAAGAACAACTCCGTCCAGCTCGCTACTTCATCCAAAACAATATCGGAAACAACACCGAATGACTATAGGTAGTGCATACACACACATAAACATACATACATGCACACATACATGCACACACACACACATATATATATATATTTATATTTATATTAAACTTTTAATACCTTTGATATATATTTAAAATAATATAAATTAAATTAATTTTATGTATTGGCTTATGTTTTTCATTGTTTGATTTGCCTAATAGTGGTTTTATCTCTAATTTAATATAATATAATATAATATATTCATACTATAAAATTGGATTTAATCCTAAATCTGATTTTTCCCTGTAAGTTTGGATTTATTCCCTAATATTTAATTATTAATTATATATATATATATATATACATACATAAATATATATACATATATTTATAAAATATTCATACATATATATATAAACATTATATACACACACACATATATATATATATACACATACATACATATAAATCTCTCTCCATATATATATATATACATCTATACATATACATGTATACATATGCATATATACATATATATACATAATATATATATATATGTATATATGTATGTATGTATGTAAAATTTGAATGAAATTACTCGGGTAGTTCTCGAGTTTTAGTGATGCACACATAATGGCAGACAGACACACATTCTCAGTTTTGTATATATAGATACATATATCCACACCTATGTATTATATATATATATATATATATATATTATTATATATATAGGTATGTATGTATGTATGTATATATATATATATATATATATATATATATATATATATATGCCCTTTCGTCGCAAATACTAAGCGCAGAGTGTGTTGTTATACACCTGGAGGAAATGTCTTTCTGGGGCTATAAAAAACAGTATCACTCTCCTGTATAGGACTTCACACTTAGTTGGCATATTCATGGTACGATTCCGTACTGCTACTTCTTATAATTCGCTCAGAGATTTAATATAATATATCCCACTCTTTCAAGAGATCTACGACAGTGAATCACTAGTAAAATATACAGTAATTTGTGAATGGAAAGAGCTTTCATCACTAGCTAAGTACGTGTAACAATCCAGAATCTCGAGTCCGTGTATCACATAAGGCTAGAGATAGGACCGATGATCTCCCGTCGCAAATACTAATCGGACACAGACCGTATGTCTTTAACCAACTGTAGATATGTCTTCCTGGGGTTATTAACAACAGTGATGGACGCCTCACTTAGTTGGCAAATATATGCAACGATATGTATATATGTGTGTTTGTGCGTGTGTACATATATACCAAACTAGTTTCAACAATATTTTGTTTATCAATGTGTAAAGGTTTAAAATGAGAAAAACAACTTACAAAGTTTCAATGTTGACAAATAGAATTTTTCAATGTTAAATTCGTCTGATCCAAAACATACCAGTACAAGCGAAAGCGTTTATTAGGAGAGTATCAAAAGTACTGCAAGCCAATTTCCCCTTTTTTACTATTTTCATTTCACACTTTTTTTTTCAGTGTGACTTATCGACAACCAAAGAACTTTGTACATTCAAACTAATTAATATAGTTTTAATTTTATTGACTGCTATGAACATTCAAACTTACACCTTCTGTTTCAACATCTGAATTCATCAACATTGAAACATTTTAAGTTGTCAATTTTGGTACTTTTAAAGATGTTTTTTTTCTAATTTTAAATTTTTACCATTGATAAACAAAAAAATATTGTTGAAGGTAGTTTACTTTTGTATATGTGTAAATAAATGTATTTTAAGCATTTATGTGTTTTTGAAATTTAGATGCATTTTCAACCACAAATTATATATATAATATAAGAGCAGGAATGTTTGCGTGGTAGGAGTTTTGCTTCCCAACCACAAGGTTGAAACACCGGTTACCGTCCCACTGCGTGGCACCTTGGACAGGTGTCTCCATCTGTGGCCTCAAACTGGCCAGACTGTTCTGGTTTTAGTTGACGGAGGCTGAGAAGCCCGGCGTATATATATATATTTAATGTGGGATAAAATTTTTTCGAAAAAGTTTTTTATCAATGTCCAACATATTATAAAATACCTTTAAAGGTTAAAATTATAAACAACTTATAAATAAGGGCAAACGAAAAAATTTCTAATGACAAATATGCCGAAAAATTGGACATATTGTCCATTACCATATAATTTTTCCCAATACGCACGTTACTCGAAAAAAAGCCGACAGAAATCTCTAAAAAATTCCTTTATTACCATATCGGACCGATTTCAGAGTGAGTTCGTAAGAACCCTCCCTTCGTCAGTGATAAATGTGGCAAAATAAATAAATGAGATACTTACTCATACCCATGGAAGAAGCAAAACAGTAAGTCATGAGCACAACTAAGTACCCCAAATAAATCCAAAATAGAAATATTCCAGCCCATTCACGACACGTGCTATTTGAACTGAGGCTCTCACAGAATGAGAGAATACGGAAGTGAACACTTAAATATATATAAGTTATATATATATATATATGTGTGTGTGTGGTGTGTGTGTGTGTGTGTGTGTGTGTGTGTGTGTGTGTGTGTGTACGTGTGTTTGTGTGTATGTATGTGTTTCTTCCGCAACCATCGCTTGACAGCCGATCTTGGTGTATTTATGTCCCCCGTAACTTGGCAATTAAGAAAATGTGACTTATAGAATAAGTACTAGATTAATAAAGATTAACTCCTGGGAATGATTTTTTCAACTAAAGGCGGTACTATAGCAGGTCTACAATCAAATACACACACACAAATAACTACGCAACACACACACACACAAATAACTACGCAACACACACACACACACACATGGACACATATATAAATATATGTGAAGGCGCATGGCTTAGCGCTTAAGGTGTTGCACCCACGATTAAGAGATCACGTGTTCGCTTCCCAGATCGGGCCTGTCGTTGACTTCTTGAGCAAAGAACTCCATTTCACATTGCTCTGCGATGATTTGGACATCTGATATGAGGCACCCGTTGCACCTGTACAGGTAATGTCGATCTGATGGAGGAAGTAAACTTATATCTACACAAACATTTGTTTACTATAAACAAATCATTTGTATGTTTGCTCGGTAAGAAATTTTTGAACGTGCATACGTCGTTTAACGACGCGAAAATATATATATATATATATATATATATATATAGTTAATCCAAACATGAAAACACAAAGAGAAAACACAGCAACGCGATGACTTGGAACAAGTATAGTGTTACTGGACACTCGGGAAAGGAAAGAAAGAAGGAGGATTTAACGTTTCGAGCGGAGCTCTTCGTCACAAACATAGGAAAAGGAAAGATCCAAGGAAGGGAAGAGGGAGGAAAAAAAATCATCAACGATTCACACGCGGTTACATACATACATACATACATACATACATACATACATATATATATATATATATATATATATATAACGGGAAGCTTTCTGAAAATAGACAAAAGACGAAGGCAGGTGGGAAACAAACAAACAATTGTATTAGTATGGCGCTCAGGAAATATAAATAAAACAAGTCTTTATATATATATATACATATATGTACATAGGACGATGGACTTTCGCGTCGTTAAACGACGTATGCAGGTTCGAAAATATATATAAGCGTATAAATCTCAAGGAAAATATAGCTTGAGAGAAAAACTTGAGCTACTTTAGGATAGTTTTTTTTTGACGCATGGTCGCTCAGTGGCATGGCTGAAATCTCATTGGTTAATATTAAAGGCTTATCGGCTGTTTGTTGCCCATAGCGGTCGCACGTACGCATGTACGAGCGTACGCACAACGCTTTTCGGTCGAAGGAGAAACGTAGATAGCGTATTTAAATAGACGGAGTGCAAAAATTTAAAATATGTAATTAAGATAGAAAAGGACACAGTAAGACAATAGTCTGGACTTTAAAGACCCGCAATTGTTCAGCATCCTTCCAGGCACCCTTAGAGATCTAAATCATGTTGATATAAATGTTTTCAAGGATCGCCAGGACAGGTTTCTCTCTGAGATACCAGATGAAACCACATCGCGGCAGGAGACACGAAGAAGAGCAACTCCCCCCAGCTCGCTACTTCACCAACAACAATATCGGAAAGAACACCGAATAACTACAGGTGTTGCATACATACATATTTAGATACATATATACATACATATATTCATACTTACATACATACATACTTACATGCATACATATATATATACATACATACATAAATATCTATACATATATGTATACATATATTTATAGAATATACATACATATATATACATCTATAGGTATGAACTTATACATATACATATATACTTATACATCTATATACACATATATGAATACTGTGAAGTCAAAAATATTTTCGCACGTCAAAACTGAAATATGCTGAAGATGTGGCAAAATTGAATTTCAAAACAATGGGTGAACAAAAATTAAAAATAACTAAATTATTTTTCAGGGAGAGCGTACAAAAACCGTAAGAACAGAAATTTTTACCTTCGAGTAATTGAAATACGCGGAAGGCAATTTGTGGACAGACGTTAGAGTGTGAGTGAGTTAAAGAGAATGAGAGAGAGAGAGAGAGAGAATGAAAGAAACAGAGAAACTAAAAGGGAGGAACTATTACAGAGGGTGAGAGAGATTATGTGTAGGCAAGAAAAACAGAGAATGGGAAAAAGCGAGAAGAGAGAAATGAGCAGAGGACGAAAGGTTTAAAATCGGGTGAAAAAGCCCGTGTAAAATACTGGTTTGCCCGGTTTCTCGCTTTATGCAGGAGCTCTGGGCAATATGTTATAGTGCATGATCATCCTGTTCTACTATAGGCACAATGCCTGATATTTTGGGGGAGGGACTAGTCGATAAGATCATCCCAGTACACAACTGGTACTTAATCTATCGACCCCGAAAGGATGAAAGGCAACATTGACCTCGGCGGAATTTGATCTCAGAGCGCAAAGATAGATGAAATAGGTATTTCTTTACCACCCACACGAGCCTAAACACAGGGAGAACAAACAAGGACAGACAAACGGATTAAGTCGATTGTATCGACTCCAGTGCGTAACTAGTACTTATTTAATCGACCCCGAAAGCATTAAAGGCAAAGTCGAACTCAGCGGAATTTGAACTCGGAACGTAACGGCAGACAAAATGCTGCTAAGCATTTCGCCCAACGTGCTAACGTGCATGACCATCATTGGCACATAAGTAGTGTGTGTATAAGTTTGGTAAAGTAATGTGTGTGTACGTTTTGTAAAGTCGGTTGAAAACTAGGAATGGATACGTACCACACACATACGCACACTTAGACATCCTTTGTTTTATATATATTGATGTAATAATTATTTTAAAGTATCCCTAGGATATTTATAGCTTTAAAGCAAACATAACTGAAATACATTTATGACTAAGATGGATGTTTCATTCAGCTTCATCGCTTTATATATCAACCATATAGTATCAAACTGAGTCTAGCATCATGCTGTGATAAAATAAATTGAAATCACGGTTTATCCATATCTGATTGCGTAAGTGGAATAACGTTTTATATAATATACCAAGCAACTACTTGATACCTATTTTTAATTGTCGTTATGAAACCATTGATTACGTAGAAACAATAATGGTTTTTTTCATACGCACAAGACTTTATGTTTCAAAGGACAGTAGCAAAATAGTGTAGTTTTGTATGGTGGTGTTTCTATATTAAATCAATATGACTTTGGTAATCGATATAAATATCTGTATTACGTATCATCAGCTCTTTTTATTCACTCAAGTATACACTAAAAAATATTGTGGAAAATTATATCTTAGAAATAGTGAGGATAATAAACGGTAAAGCCAATTCTTGTGTCGTATCCAGTCAGCAAGATAAAACGATAAAATGGAACCTTCTAACTGGATTTTAGATTGGTGCTCTAGCTGGGATATATATATATATATATATATATATATATATATATATATGAGAGAGGTTTTCTTTAAGTATTAGAAATAGTTTTTAAAAAGTTTTTTTAGCTGCTATTTCTAATGAGTTCAGTATGCGGCAAAGTAATTTATTTTACTAAGCCCTTTTATATAATGTAATAATTTGAATTCGCCTTAAATGGTCCCTTTGCATACTGAATACTTGGTGAAATTGATTAATTAATTAATTTTACCCTCAATTGTTGAAATTATATATATATATATATACATATGAAGAAAAAATATATATATAAATACAAAATGGGACAAGAATGCAAAACATTCAAATAGACGACACAAAATATATGTATGTATGTATCTATGTATGTATATGCATGTATGTGTGTTTGTGTGTCCTAACAGGGAAGAAGGAACTTTGCTGGATTTACATAGAGTTTGGAAAGTCCGGTGATATCCTAATTACTAAAAAACATAAAAGCATTTGATGCTGTTTTCAACGTTCATTGACATGACGCTTCATTATATTTTGATTTATATATACTGATATAAATACTTTCCGTGTTTACAAAACAGTTAGCTCCAAGCATTGCGGGTCGGAAATGAAGTTTTATTCCAAGCTGAATATAATTCCAGTTAATTTCATTCCTATTCAGAACGTCATAACTTAAATTAATTAAGTATCATATTGCAATTAGAAGAAAACACCTATCTGATAAATGTCGACTGGGTCTGAAACATCCAAGTCTTCCTTAAAATCGTAACTCCCCTTGCTGACAGGAAAAGAAAGCATCATAAGCAATGCTAATTTTAAATCTGATCACCAGGTAAATACGAGTAAATAATACGCCCACGAGAAGAAAACCGCTGTATGTTAGTTAGTTAATTTGGCTCAAAAGCAAATAGCAAGGTCATGTAGGGGGACATGGAGTTAAGTACAGGGTGGTGTTCATGTAAAGAGTTCAGGCCACTTGAGGTCCAGGGAGGCTTTGAACAAAGCGGTCGTCGGCATCTTCACCATCTCGTCTGGCAGCTTGTTCCACGGATCCGCAACCCGGACGGAGAAAGCTCCTCTCCTTCGATTGAGATGAAATTGTCGCAGGTAGAGCTTTTCGGAATGACCCCGCAGCCGACGCTTTGGAGCAGGAGTGAAGAACAGCTCTTTCGAGAGGTTACACTTTCCGCTTATGATGTTGTGGGCGAGAATGAGATCACCACGGCGGCGGCGTTTTTCAAGAGAATAAAGGTCGAGCGTCCTCAGCCTTTCTTCGTAGGACACATTTTTGAGACCATGAACCATGCGGGCAGCCAGCTTCTGGACTCTTTCGAGATGCTGTATGTCTTTGAGGAGATAAGGAGAAGAGGCTTGAATCCCATACTCCAATATGGGTCTCACCAGCGTGACATAGAGTGGTAGGAATATGGCTGCTGTGAGCATTCCGAATGACCGACAAATCAAAAACAGAATTCCGCGTGCTTTGTTGGCAGCATGGACGCACTGGGCTGAAGGCGAAAAGGAGGAATCCACCAAGATACCCAGGTCCTTTACCTGATCGGTCCTCTCCAGCAGCAGACGACCCGGCTCGAAATCAAGTTGAGTTGCAGGAGTAGAGCCGACAGGCAGTTGACAGCACTTTGACACGTTCAGACACAGGTCCCAATCGTTAGACCACTGGAGGCATCGACGAAGATCCTCTATATTACCGCGAGGAGCGACCAGTATGGATGTATATGGTGCACAATTTGACATAAGATATGGCTGAAGAAATTTACTAAGATGATTTTGATATTTCACAATACAAATTCGGAATATATACAGGCAAATGCAGAGTGATTTATGCATGTAAGCTCGTCCCATTTCCTTCCTGTTTCTGTATCCTCTAAAATGGATATTGATATGCCCATGTGACCGTTGTATCAACAACATATATTAATATTTAATGAGCAGAGCTGTGAATACATCGCAACAAAATGGATAAAAGACAAACATATAAATGAAAATAGCTAAATATTTCAATAGACAATACTGACCTTGTACCAATATTGTCACTCCAGTCATCAGGATAGATAACTATTTATAGGGATCTTTTCACTTTGACCGGCAGATTTTAAAAATAATTTCTTTGTAACTAAACACTTTTATATTTCGTATACTGGTAGAATGTGTTACATAAAACATCTTTTTCTCGTGGCTTTCTTGAGATAATTCTGTAGTTTGTAAGCTTTTGTTGTTAAATTTCTTGCATTTCGGCAAATTCAACCAATCAATGACATTCTATTGAGGTGAATACAATTACTGCTGCAGTTTGTCAACATTCTACCAGTATACGAAGTTTAAAAATTTAGTTACAAAGAAATTATTTTTTAAACATCTGGTCAAGGTGAAAAGATCCATATAATATTCTCCTTGATATTTACCAATTAGAGTTATTTTCTTCAACCTGGGTATTTTAATGACATTTAATATATTGAATAATATTTTAAGAAAGACAAAGGTAAACTGGTTGGATTTGAACACAGAAAGTAACAGGACGTTGCAGAACTATAGGTATCGGTAACTATACGACGTAAGACATTTTGAGTGACGATCAACTGAACGGCTGGAAATGCTTATCACCTCTGAGAAAAGAACCAAAAAGAAAAGCAACTCATGAGAGTAAAACGGTACTATTTTCTTGTTCATTTGTCACAGAATTTGAGTTCAAATTTGGCCTCAGTTGATATTGTTTAATATTAGTTTGTTTTCTAAAAACGAAAAATAATGTTTAATGTAGCGTGGCCTATAAGAACGAACTTACTGCGGTCAATTCATGTCACCATCCCACGAAAATATTGGCTTGTTGCCACTCTGAAAGGAACTACTCTTACGAAATGAATTATGCCAATATCTGATGGTTAGAAAATTCAGAGTTGTTAAACAATAAAAACAAGTGGATGAAATGTTAAATAGCTGAATGTAAAGAGATAATAGTTTCGGTTATAATTAGCATCAATTTGTAATCTGTGAGGCGAGGAAAGCAGTGATGCATATATTTTAAACACTGATGGAACATAAAATAGCAACATCATGAAGTGGATATTTAAATATGTTTGTTGATTTCGTCTGTAGAAACAAGGTGTGAGGTCAATGAAAAATATATTACGAGATATTATTGATACTCTTTTCCAAAAGTATTAGAGTATAAACAAACCCAATTAAGACAGACAATTGAAATAGGGCTTGAGAAGTGTTTGCCAAATATTTTGTGATATAAATACGTGAGAGTACTTCATAACTTAAAATTTCTATATTGCGAAAAGATAGAGCAGTCTGTTGGAATGGTATAAAGGATTGTACAAAAATAAGGCGGCGAGCTAGTAGAAACGTATAGCACGCCGGGCGAAATGCGTAGCCGTATTTCGTCTGCCGTTACGTTCTGCGTTCAAATTCCGCCGAGGCCGACTTTGCCTTTCATCCTTTCAGGGTCGATTAAATAAGTACCAGTTACGCACTGGAGTCGATGTATTCGACTTAATCCGTTTGTCTGTCCTTGTTTGTCCCCTCTCTGTTTAGCCCCTTGTGGGTAGTAAAGAAATAGGTATAAATGATTGTACCAAAACGGGTATTTGCAGGCGATCTCGATCAAAGAGCATCGAAATATATTTCTTCCTGGACAATTCTGAACGAAAATTTCTTGGGAAACTCATAATATTCATTAGTTTTAATTTATCACCTAGTCAACTCTCGTCATATGACTTAAATTTCTATTCTAAGTTATATAAGCCTACACGATAAGTTCTGAGAACTCAAAGCAACGTTGTATGATTAATCTTCCAATAAAGTTGGTTGCAGGGTCTTTCTTTTTCCCGTCTGTTTATATTTATGTGGGCTAATGAACCTTTCCTTTCCTCCTTCATATAGTAATTCATTATGTACTGAGGAGAAAGAGCAACTGAGTAAGGACTGGTATCCTTAAAGATTTACTGACACCAATCATTAATACACACACACACACATATATATATATATATATATATATACATACATACATATACATACGCACACACACACACACACACACACACACACACACACACACATATATATATATATATATATATATATTATATATATATATATGTATATATATATGATGTGTGTGTGTTAAACATTAACGTTAGAATTAATGAAGAAGAATTTTCATTCGGATTAAAGGAATATTCTGCTGGGGAAATTTTTACGAAAACCCAAATCAGCATTCAAAAGTTAACAAATGGAAACGTTGTATTACAAAGAATAGAAACCACAAGAGATTTCCATAACAATTCAAGTATCGATAGGAAAATCACAGTCAAATGTAATATGGATGTTTAATAAAGATGGCATGAAGTCATTTATACAAACTTAACTTATATAAAGTTGATACCTCACCTTAGCAAAGTTAATGATGTGTATATGGCATTAACTTAAAAGACTGATGGAACTTATCAATGCTTGAATGTGGCTGTACGACAAATATATAGGGTTTCATCTATGCAGATGTTTCCCACTTTAAACGAGCATCAATTATAGTGTACGGAATTACAGTACATAGTGTAAATATCCACACAGAAATTGTCAAAAGCATTTTCAAAATAATCTCATAATTCATAACAATATCCGATATATCACAGAAGCCAACCGTTTACATAGAAAAATTATTAAAGTAAACTATTCGTGAAAACATTTTACAAGCTTCACTTTGTCAACACAGTTATTTTCAGACAACTATCGAACAACAATAATATACTCCCTTCCTCATATCGTACTCCAAATCATTGCTCCCTTAACAGATATCGTCTAGTGAATGCTATAATCTATTGGATTAACGCCCAATCTGAAAATAACATTGCCGCCAGGACTTACACTAATTGTTCAATAATTATATTCAATTTACTTTATCAGTATCGACATACAGAAAACATATTTGTAGATTTGCAGTTTACAATAATATCTTTATCGTTTGACTTGGAGTTATTTCACTCATTTAACTTCAGCCATGTTAAGGCATCACCTTCAAGAATTTTAGTCGAACGAATCGTCCCCAGAACGTCTTTTAATTTTTAATCCTATAATTAATTATAAAGTCACTTTTACCGAACCGCTAAGTTTCGAGGACGTACATACACTAACACCGGTTGTGAAATCCACTCGCAAGGCTTTGTTCGGCCTAAGGTTATAGAAAAAGACACTTGCCCAAGGTAACATGCAGAGGGACTGAACATGGAAACATGTTGTTAAGAAGCAAATCTTTTACCACACAGCTAAGCCTGCCTGTCTGTATGTACGCATGTACACTACCGTAATAAATTAATTAGCACCCTTGATTTGCTCTTCACTCAAGGTATGTGCTGTCACCTAGTGGCCATATCTCGAACTATTGCTTTGTTGCGAGTTCACTGTTACGCAGAACGATGACGGAACTTTGTTTGCAGAGCGGTTTGAGAGTCTACAGCCTAATGATGTTGACATAGCAGTGCAACAACAACTTGGAGTGCGGATGCAGACAAATCTTCCTTTGTTTAATAGATATAGGTAGCGCCTCGCAAGGACCGAAATCACACCGGATCAGCAGCTGACAAAAAGGGTAGGGGGCGGAAGAGGCTGACGACCCAGCGGGAGGACCGGATGCTGATCCGAAAGTCACTGAACAACCGAAGGGCAACAAGCCGGCAACTGGCGGAGGAGATGCAAAAGGTGACAGGGAAGCAGTTGTCTACAACCACCGTCAAGACCAGATTACTGGAAGCTGGTCTAAAATCCTGTAGGGCCGCCCGTAAGCCGCTCCTTACAGCCTAAAACTGGAAGAGGCGGCTGCTCTGGGCCCGTGCCCACAAGACATGGACCTTGCAGCAGTGGCGGACAGTGATGTTCACTGACGAGTCGCGATTCAGTCTCGTCAGTGACAAGCCTGTCCATGTGCGACGCCGCAGGGGTGAGCGCTTCAACAAAGACTCCATTGCTCCCACCATGAAGCATGGTGGGGGTGGTCTGATGGTGTGGGGAGCGTTCAGCTACAGTGGTGTTGGGCGGCTCTATTCCGTCGAAGGCAACATCAACGCCACAAAGTACGTTGAGATAGTACGGAATGCTGCCCTACCCTCTGCGGGATACCTCTTTGGTGGCGAGGAGTACGTGCTCCAGCAGGACAAAGCGCTCCCCACACAGCCAAGCTCACAACCGGTTTCTTGAAGGACCATGGGGTGATGGTCATGATCTGAACCCTATTGAGAACCTCTGGAGTCGATTGGGTAGGGACTTGAATGTGCAGCAATACAGGAACCGACACGAGCTGTTTGGGGCACTTCTTGCTGCATGGAGGGCCATCCCTGCACAGTACCTGCAGGCACTCATAGACAGCATGCCGGCCCACGTAGCAGCTGTCATTGCTGCCAAAGGAGGAGCAACAAGATATTGACTAAATTTCACGATTAATAACAATTATGTGTTATGCTGGGATATGTTTTAATAAATTTTTGATTAAAAACGAGTTCGTTTCTGATAATAAGTTAATTAAATTAAGAAAATGTAAGAAAATGTAGAAATTTGAGAAGTGCTAATTAATTTCTGACGCAAGTGTATGTGTGCATGTATGTGTGTATGTATATATATATATAACAATTGCAGCGTGGAAGGTGTTTATACGCCATTTAAGAAACACACAAAAGCCGTTCGATTCACTTCAACATTTAAGTTTAATTTGTCAAAATATTTTCGTCGCTAAAATCCGCGACCTGTTCACTGACAAAAATCCGTGCTGCATCTTTTTTGTTAGTGAACAGGTCGCGGATTTTAACGACGAAAATATTTTGACAAATTAAACTTAAATGTTGAAGTGAATCGAACGGTTTGGGTATTTTCAATATTTTCGGTGTTATTTTTGTCGAAGTATTCTTGTGTGTGTACGTACATGTATGCATGTATTTATGTACGTATCTGTGTGTAAATCATCGTCTCCACTACCATCACCGTTTCCCGCGAAATACGCCTGCGGTACAATATGCCCTGTCACGAGATATTATTGAACACACCTTATGTTATTACATCAGCCATACACTGTTAGGTCATGTTGAAAGGGATATTACTTTCGGCGTTTGCCATCACCTAGATTTATCGCCTTCACCACAGCTATGGAGCCCAGCCTACGCTTCCAAAATCTATTTAACTCATAGATGAGATCCGTATAATTTCATCCGTTCTAGGTCAAAACTGACCTGGGAGTAATGGCAAATAACATGTGACGCTATACTCCACAGAACCCCCACACACCCGAACTGGAGCCTCACCACCGGATACAATTTGATCTCACAACACTGCACCATACGTAATTAGCGATAATTGAATTCATTTTGCAAACGCGGCCCACCGGTGTTCTATTTGTTATTCAGCATTCAGATATATATGTATACACACGCGCACACATACATTTATTTATATATTTATCTATCCATCTATCAATCAATCTCTCTCTCTCTCTCCTCTCTCTCTCTCTCGATTGGGTATTATCTGGTAGTTGATTATTGATTAAGATGTATTTCTCCATTTTCTAATTTTGTATATATATATATATATATATATATATATCGATATATCGAAGGTAGCTGCACGCAATATAAACCAAAAAGGAAAAGCTTGTCACTAATATATATAATATTAATGACAAGCTTTTTTCATTTTGGGGTTTATATTGCGTCTAGTCACCTTCGATAGAATTTATGGGAGCGTGGGAGTAACTGTCTTTGAAGACTCATATTGTCGTCGAATACTCGAAATGAGTAGATAGACAGCCGTCAACGGATGAAGGGTCCTTTCTCTGTGCTTACTTGTCCTATTTTCCATTTTTCTCGTTTTTTACGTATTTCACTCGCTTTCCCTCAGGTGTCTACGTATTTCATGTTATTTTCATTGTTGGTGACGTCATGTACGCATGTGTGTGTATTCTTTTTCTTTCTTTTTCTTTTACTTGTTTCAGTCATTTGACTGCGGCCATGCTGGAGCACCGCCTTTAGTCGGGACTTATTCTTTGTAAGCCCAGTACTTATTCTTTCGGTTTCTTATGCCGAACCGCTAAGTGACGGGGACTTAAACACACCAGCATCGGTTGTCAAGCAATGCTAGGGGGACAAACAGAGACATACTCACACACACACACACACACACATACATATATATATATATATATATACATATATACGACAGGCTTCTTTCAGTTTCCGTCTACCAAATCCACTCACAAGGCATTGGTCGGCCCGGGGCTATAGCAGAAGACACTTGCCCAAGATGCCACGCAGTGGGACTGAACCCGGAACCATGTGGTTGGTTAGCAAGCTACTTACCACTCAGCCACTCCTTTATATATAAACTTACCATATTTGAACACAGTTTATATCTGTTATGAATTCACTTCACAAAAAGTGAGCAAATAAATGCTATAGCAAAGGGACCTCCTGAATTTTATACCGCGTGGTAGAGACGAACCAAGTAACATATGCGGCATATGTTTTAGCGACGCGAACATTCTTGCTTCTCTTTAGTGACAAAAACATCTTTAAGCGATATATGAATCCATATTGCAGACTCGGCCCACCGGTATTTTATTTTTTGTTCGGCAGTTGACGTCATAAAAAAATTAATATTGAAACAGCTGAGAAATTAATGAATTTTCTTCATTCGTCCTGAATGTCATATTACATTAATTAAGAAAAAGAACATTCAGCTGACAGTAATTAATGAGAAGATACGCCGGTTAGAAATATTATGAAACATTTTTTTTTCTCTCTCACTTTTTCTAAATCAATATAACTGACACAACTTCCGAATAAATATTTCTTTAATTTCTAATTTATAATTATTCGTTTCTCACTTTGGAAGAATGTCAGAAATTTCACAGAATGCTTTTAGTAGATTAAACTGCCCTCAGCGCAATTATTGAAATGGTAAGACCAATCGTATACAAACAGAATTATTTTGTTTATTGTTTTTATATGATTTCGATTGAGGGGAAAGAGCGGCACCCATGACATTTATATTGCATTCGATTCTGGTAGAAAGGAGTTAACATCAGACTAACTCCTTGATTCGATTGATGGATAAATATAGAAGGAACAACTCCAAAAGTCTTATACGTAATTTTCATTCATTAGTATTTAATCAACCTGAAGCCCTTAAAGTATCAATTTATGGTAAATGGGTTATCGTATCCAACGCAAAGAGTTTTCTGTAGAACACTTGCTTGCGAATTTCAACTCTTGATTCTCTAAAAGAGTTAAACCTATATTTTTTTTTGGCAGAGCTTGAAAACATTTACTCACCAATTTATTCACAATTCCAGAAAAAATCAATGTTCATAGATGTGTACCGACTCCTTTCATGTGAAAAGATAAGGGGAATTGACCTAATATTGTGTCTAAAATGAATACATTACGATAAAAATTATAGAGCACAATAGTTAAGCGTATTCTTTTTTAGAAACGAGATGAAATGCAATCGTTGAGTTGTTTTGTTGCTAGAATATATATCAACTCTGAAGGTATAACATGCAAAACGCCGAACTTGGAAGGCCTCCCTCCCAGCAGGTAGACATAAAAAAGAAGAAGAAAAACTGCTTTAAAACATGTATGCCAACGTCATATTTTATTGTTTCTTCACCAACATGAAACGGATAAAATATCTACCTTTGAAACACGCATTGAGTCGAAGCAGGGACAGCTGATGAAGGGGAATTTTCCTTGTATTGTTTGTCCAGTACTCTGTTTTTTCGTTGTTAAGAAAGTTTCCTTGTTTGATTTTGTTTTCGTTTCTCGTTGTGTTCTACGTTTATTTCTGGTGTCCTGTACTCATATATATATATATATATATATATATATATATATATACTTGTATATATACATGTAGATGTAAGTATGTACATATATGTGTGTATATATGCATATATTTTATTTATTTATTATATTGTTAATTAATGTGGATATCTGTTTCCCTGTCCCACTGACTTCCACATCAAAGGTATCAGATGGCATCATAATCTAAAAGTCTTTGAATTCCGTTAACAATCTCACTGAGTGTTTAATCAGCTAAGCCCTAAGTTTAACTGACCTTAGAGAAATCATTCCAAAGTTGTGTATATATATATATATGTATGTGTGTGTGTGTGTGTGTGTGTGTGTGTGGAAGCGCAATGGCCCAGTGGTTAGGGCAGCGGACTCGTGGTCGTAGGATCGCGGTTTCAATTCCCAGACCTAAAAGCTCCACGAGGCTCCGGCAGGGGGTAGTGATCCCTGCTGTACTCTTTCACCACTCTTTCTCCAATTCTTTCTTCTGTTGGCCTGCTCGCTTAGCCAGCGGGGTGGCGTCATTCCAAGGCTAAAACAATGCGAACGCATTGTGACCAGCGATGTGTAGCTACATCTGATGGACTGGTCGGTCACGTGATCATATATATATATGTATATATATATATTATATGCATGTGTGATAGTATATACAAGAGCGCTCGCATGCGCATGTGTGACACCGTATAACCTAATGGTTGGAATAAGATGGTGACTTTCGTTCCCAGAGCGGGAGATACGTGATGTTCTCAAGTACAGCATTACAATTCACATTATCTTAGTCCACTCGGCTGTAAAAGTGTCACCCTACGACCGGTTGGTGTTGGTTGAGAACTACGACCTGCCTGCTTCGTCAGCGGTGTATGACAACATCCGATAGCATGTGGCATGTGCGTGTGAGAGAGTATGCACACAGACACACCATATATAGGCGTGGGTGAGGCTGTGTGATGAGGGATCTTGCTTCCCAACCACATGGTTCCGGGTTCATCTCCATTGCGCGGCACCTTCGACAAGTATCTTCTGCTATAACCTCGGGCACACCAAAGTCCTGTAAATGGTGAACAGAAAGTGAATGAAACACGTGCGTGTGTCTGTGTGTGTCTGTTTGTGCGCGCGTACGTGTCTGTGTATGTGTCTTTGTATAAGTGTTTTACCCACCACCGCTGCAAAACAGCGTTGGTGCATTTACGTCCCCAGAACCAAGTGGTTGGGCAAAAGACATCGATAGAATATGAACCAGGCTTTAAAAAATTAGTACTGGAGTTGTTTCGTTCGACTAAAACTTCTCCAAGGCGGTATCGCAGCACGGCCGCAGGGTAGTGACTGAGGTAACTAAAAGCTAAATATAAATTATTCTTAAATATCTCTTCATTTAGCAGATAGCCGAGGTATACAACGACAAATATTTTTGACGACGGCACGAGTAATATATAATAATAAGCAGACTCATACGCATGGTTCATGGTCTCAAAAATTTGCCCTATGAAGAAAGGCTGAGGACGCTCGACCTTTATTCTCTTGAAAAACGCCGCCGCCGTGGTGATCTCATTCTCGCCCACAGCATCATAAGCGGAAAGTGTAACCTCTTGAAAGAGCTGTTCTTCACTCCTGCTCCAGAGCGTCGGCTGCGGGGTCATTCCGAAAAGCTCTACCTGCGACGATTTCATCTCAATCGAAGGAGAGGAGCTTTCTCCGTCCGGGTTGCGGATCCGTGGAACAAGCTTGCCAGACGAGATGGTGAAGATGCCGACGACCGCTTTGTTCAAAGCCTCCCTGGACCTCAAGTGGCCTGAACTCTTTACATGAACACCACCCTGTACTTAACTCCATGTCCCCCTACAAGGCCTTGCTATTTGCTTTTGAGCCAAATTAACTAACTAACTAACTAACATGTGTGCGTGTTCTTGCTATCTCTGTTCCGAAGACAACATTGTGCCATAAAATAAGTTAAGATTTAGCTTTTCTTTTAGCAGGTGATCATTGGTTTTGTTAACGGCCTTATATTTCTGTCTGTTTATGTGTTTCCTCAGAAGATATATTATTACGGTTATGAGGTTTACTTTGAATTATTTCGTTATCCATTATGCAAATTATTCTTACTATTATGACTTTCGACGTGGTGCCTGGAAATCAAATTATCTTTGTCAAGCTTCTTTGTTTAATGTTCAATTTTTATTAGCTGAACCTATTTGATCCATAGCATAAATCTTATTTCTATGTTCTTTGATTTCCACTTTTAGGGATATAGAATATTCTATCTTTATATCCACCTTCAGCTAGGGAATGATCAGAGTATTTTTTCATTATCTCTGAATATCACTTCATTTAGTTGATAGTTTAGATATACAAAGAGAAATCTTTTTAACGATAGAACGAGTAATATTTTTATAATGATTTGTGCTTATACTTACGTATTAAGGTTATCATTGTTTGTGATACAGTTTTATGCTTTCGTATCCAAATCAAATTCTAATTAACATCTAGAAAATTCACTTTGCTCTGTTCCTTTTCAATGTAAAAAGACATACCTAGGTCTTTAAATAATTTAAAGAGTATATTTCTGGATCTTTCCATATTTATATTACTTGATTTATATACAGAAAAGAGAGTGATGCCCAAATGTAATCTTCCTCACCCCATTTTCGGATATTCACTACAAATACAATTTAAAATACAAATTCCTTAAAAGTCCGTTACTTGATCAGAATCGCTGGAGCGCACGGTAATATCAAATTGATCAAACCCATCTTTCGCCACACAATTCATTTAAATTCATTTTTTTTTTTCTAACAGCCTGTATGTCTATCCCTTCTTTAGATAAGCTAGAGCTTCTCATTGCGAATATTAATGTTTTATTAATTAAAATTAGGTGGGTAAGCTTAGGAATTGTCAATAATAATTGCATTAATTCTGCCTATATCATATTTGGAGGGGTATAGAGGTCTAACAAAGGGTTTATTAGTGATGATAGGCTTATGAGCCTTCAGGTTAATTTTTTTATCTTTAGGGAGGTAGAGTTTTTCTATCTTCTAAATGTAATATTTCTATTTTCTTTGTCTGCAAGTTCACACCAAATAGGTTATTTTAACAAGTTGTTTTATAATTTTTGCGAAGTATATTTCTATTTAGAAATGGCTATGATTTATAGTCTAAGTGGTATATATTACTTGTTTTAAACTATGTGTAGCTCCTAATTAAAAGGTGTGATTTTTTCAGATGTTGGTTCTTATGTAAAATGAAGCAGTGGAATTTTACATTCTGGATGGTATTCCAAACTGTGGATTAGATAGTGGAATTCTCTAAGACTAAAAAATAAAATTGTAATCTGTCATCATTATTCATAAAATCATTGTCCTTCTTTTTTCCCATCAAAGTGATAGGCTCGTCATCTCATGTGGCATATGAAAGGGTTAGTTTATCAATTCGAGTTTTTAAATATTCTTTTTTAAATAATGCAACTAAATGCCCATAAATGCTACATCAAAGGAGATTAGGACGCTTATGGAGAGAAAACACATATCGAGTTCTAATCTAATGTAAATTTAATAACAATAATTCCGTAATGAACGAGCTTTGATGATGTGTAATTCTCATTCTTCTTTATCATGTTTTGTTTATATGTGGAGTGGCTGTGTGGTAAGTAGCTTGCTAACCAACCACATGGTTCCGGGTTCAGTCCCACTGCGTGGCATCTTGGGCAAGTGTCTTCTGCTATAGCCCCGGGCCGACCAATGCCTTGTGAGTGGATTTGGTAGACGGAAACTGAAAGAAGGCTGTCGTATATATGTATATATATATATATGTGTGTGTGTGTGTTTGTGTGTC
>NC_042998.1:200223250-200248250 GCF_006345805.1 Octopus sinensis | reverse complement strand
AGGTAGATATATATGTAGGATAGATAGATAGATAGATAGATAGATAGATAGATAGATAGATAGATAGATAGATAGATAGATAGATAGATAGATAGATAGATAGATAGATAGATAATGAGACAAGCAGATATATAAACAGGCAGACCATCAGACAGACCGATAGATAAACTGATTGAATGATCGATCGATTGATTGATTGATTGATTGATTGATTGGTTCATTGATTCTTTAACACGTTTGCATATTTGGATATTTACTAAGGATGATCACGGATTTCAAAATAATTCGTCGATCGTATTTTACTCAGTACACATCTTGATAATCGGGAGAATATTTCATTAGCTACTATTTGTAAAACCCCTGTTTTAGGGGATAAATAAGTAGCATCAGCTACAAATTCTGACACACAATCACGCGCGCACGCACACACACACACACACACACACACACACACACACACGCTCAGGCATGCATATATATATATATATATATAATATATATATATATATATATATACATATACATATACAAGGATATATACATATATTCATACGTATTATATACGTATATATATGATCATATATATTACATATACTCACATATATATATATATTACATATATATATTACACACACACACACTCTCTCTTCCACACACCCACACTCACTCCAATATAAAGAATTAAGGTATGTCAACTGTCATATATGAGAAATTATTGATCTGCTGAAATCTTCCTTTCGAAAGGAAGATACAAATACATTGTAGCAGTTGACGTACTCCGATACAGTCAGGTACGATACTTAAATTTTTACAAAACACGTAGAAGTTTAAGATGGTATTTTTGTCATTATTCAAATGCCATTAATTAAAATGTAGATGATTTGCTCATAAAGTGTATTAAATGAATCAAATGGGTACAATTGAAAAATATCGAAAGCCTTTCTGTCAACGACAGATGACAGCCATTTAGCGCCGGTGACATGATGCAAATGGTTAATATTATTTGTAAATTCGAGAGTAAATATGAAGATTGTGAACTTTGCGATTGCAATACCGAACGGCCTTACGGTCGCCACACATTCTCGTAGGCTCACCATGCCTTTGCTACAAGACGCAATTTCAACTCATTGCACTACAACCTTTGAAACAATAAACCAGAAAAAGTGAATATGAACGGATGATAATATGCATGCTATATAGAATTCGTCACAAATCTCTCTCTCTCTCTCTCTCTATATATATATATATATATCAGATTTCCCCACAAATACTCTCAAAATAATATTCCTTAATTTTCTCATTCTTCTGCAGCTAATTCAGTAACGTAATTTCCATCATCATTAATTATCTAATTCTAGTAAGTTTTAAGCATTTTAACTCCATTTGTATAAAATTTATTTGGTTAGACGGATACGAATGCGGAAAGGTTTGTCAATACTTCATGTTATAGGAACTGGTCTTTGAATAACATTGTGCATTAGCTCAAAACGGATGGTAATAAGGAGAATAATGAGAATAGAAGTTTGGTGTGGAATTTTTCCCAGCCGGGGTTTGTAATTTTTCCAAACGTGGTCTATGTTGAATTTGTCAGTGTATTACCATAAGGAGATACCATTTAGGACTTATATGCTTCGAAGCAGAGCTTACGTATTCTGACTGCCGACAGAAATTATGCGGAAGTGAAGTAAACCAACACTATCCAACCAAACACCAACCAACTCATTCTTTGGATGGAGTCCACTTTTCAGTTAGGGTACTGCCAGTTATTGATCATTACACCATTATGTTGCTTCAGATTCTGAGAAAAGTTCTGCTATTATTCACCTATCATTAATTAGTCCACAAGATTTCATGAGAGTGTAGAGAATGCCTAATATAAGTGTTCTCTCTCAGTTTATAAGGAAAATCTTTCCCACGTGTTTCCAGATGCGAGGTGAAGGAACTTATAATGCGCTTGCATACAAATTCTGAATTAATTTTTCTACTGTACCGGAACTATTTATATTATGTTCTGACAAAAGCAGGAACTAATAAGAACGAACAATACGAACAGCATCTTCAGAACCGAAACCACCGTTCCTAGTCTGTTTAAACAATCTCAGCTTAGTTCTTCAATTTAAACAATTGTCGTTCTTATTTCTACGAATGTTTCAGATTGTGTATACAACATTATTGCCTTTTTTATGCCATTTTTATGAATTCATAAAGCATTATATGCTTTCAATGTTTAATGGACATATTCAGGTGCGTCAAACTAGTAACTGAAATCACTAAACGACAATATAACGACATAAAATAGTACTTAGCACACAAAGACATTGACGATTCGATCACACATACACAAACGCGCGCGCACATATGTAAGTTTATAGATTGATAGACATAGAGAATATATGCATACATACGTTTTAAGCGTTATGGGCACAGACGTGAAGACACATAATAGTATAGGACACTTGTCGAACGTACTTCGCAGTGGGATTTAAACCAAAAACAGGTAGTTGGAATATGGACTTCTTAAACATGCTGCTTTGCCTGCGTCTCTCGCCTCTCTCTCTATCTCTCTCTCTGTCCTCTCTCTCTCTAAATATCCACATATATAAATGTACGTACGCACATAACCTCCCCCCCATATATATATATGTATATTTATATATATATATATTTATATATAGAAGTGTGTGTGTGTATGTATGTATGTATGTATACACACACACACACACACAGACAAACATAAGTGTGTTTATTGAGTATAAAATTTTGGGAAAGCGCTGTAATAAAGTGTAATTTCCTGTCCAAATTTTATATAAGTTAACAGGCCAGCGTGTGCATAGCCGTTTTGTTTTCTATTCAACTTATGTCTACCGTGCAAATTTAGAAGTAATAAGTATAGGTTGTGTTCTAATTCTTCTAAACGAAATTATAACCTTTACAAAACTCTCGCCTCTTTTCTTGTTTCTTAACTAGAATAATTTTTATGTTTAATCATTTGTAAATCAACCCAAATATTATTTGCGAGTGATATGTGTTTTTACATAATTTTCGGGAACTTACCATAATAAATGGTGTAAATCCAATTCTCTGCCATTATCTCTTAAATTTTACTTCTTTTGTCTCCATTTTTTTTTATATTACCAATATCCACTTAACAGTGTTAACTTAGCGGTCGCTTTGAATATGTAATCAATCTTTTATGTCGTTTTATTGAAGTTGTCAGGTTTTTGTCATCTCCCCTTAATATTCCTTTAAAAACAAATTATTCTACTAAAACTTAGGCGACGCCCACACAGCGATCTGTTTATTAAATCGAATAAAGCCTTTGCTTTTAACAATTTAGCATCTGAAACTTTGCACTCATATTTTGTTTTCGTTTTCGTTTTTGGACTCTTTCGGTACAATTAGTAGATATGTATATATGTATATATATATATATAATATATATATAATATATATATGTATATATGTATATATATATATAATATATATATTATATATATATATATACACATACATATATACATACATATATATATATATATAATATATATATATATATATATATATATATATATATATATATATATATATAGGGCGAATTCACAAAAGAAAAACAAAAGACGAAGACAACAAACAGATGTATTAATTTAACGCTCGGGAAGTGAAACCGTCTTTAATATTTCGAGACTCTACATACATGTATGCGTGTGTGTGTATGTGTGTGTGTGTGTACGTGCGGGCGCGCGCACACACACACGTAGCTTCATAAATATAGATATACTTTTTGTGCGATTCTGCGAAATACACAAGGGATAAATTATTAGTCGTCCAAATGTTGACCTTCCTTTGACAATGTGAGCGTCACTTTCATTGTCAACGTTCACAGAATTACAGATTTTGCTGCAGATGTACTTGAACTTATCAGCAAACTTCATGGATTCCCCTTCCACAGTGAGAAAGTAATCCACATATGGTCTCTGCTAGGTAGGTTAGTACATGAGTTTTGTCTTCTCAGTAGTGACTGTGAGGCCAAAGTTGTTGCATGCAGTGGAAATCCATTTCGATGTTACTTTGGCGTCTAATCTACAACCCAAGGGTCGATTAGTTTAAGTTACTTTTTAGTTTACTTTTTAATTTCTAATTACCCTTAAGTTTTGGCTAAGATTTTTCTATAATAAAGTCCTAAGGATTTTTTTACAATAAAGTCCTTTGTACATACTTAGCATTGTAAATGTAAATTTTTCAAACTTGCTCCTCTTTTGATAATGATAAAACCATGTCTATTGTTTCTTAGTGAATAATAATAGTAAACCAAGAATACAGAATATGATAATTCAAATAAGCGCGAAGATCGCGCACGTTTAACAGCCGCGAGTTTTGCATCATAAATAAGCTAAAACCTAACCTAAAATCATCACCACAGGAGTTGTAGATCACACGCCAAATTACCATCAAGCAGTTCATCATCTGCTGCATATGGCCCTCCATTGTGGCGTAGAGTGCATTGTGGTCTGCGAACAGATAGTCGTTCACTTCTACTCGGTCTTGAGCAGTAGCTGCAGCAGAATGAAGAGTTTGTCATCAGTCTTAGTTTGACCGCGATTCTGGCTTGAGTCTCGCTGCAGACGACGTCCAAGAGTATGTCTGAGCTCATCATGCTGGACAGCGTATCTGCGTGCGTTCAGCTCTGCTAGTCTCTGTTAGTGAGTGGAAATGTATTGGAAGAACCTCCACTCACCTGAACTCGAGCGAATATGCCGTCGTGAACCAATCGCACCATGCAGATGAATTTGTGCGGGGCAAAATTTATAACTATATACACTCGTATACATAGCAGTCTTTATCATTGTTATCCTTCACAACGACATGAATATAGTAAACATCAGATAACTGCGTTCATCGATATAATCAATAATTTTGGAACAGTACAAGCAAAGCTTCTTCGTACGCACACAGATTCATTAGCCGAATACCGCCCCCACACAGACGGTCACACCCACTTGAGAACATCACCGCTAGCACACACACACATACATCCACATCTACACGACTCTCCACAACAAGAGCAACATTTAATCTATCTCCTAGGACTTTGGGATTAAAAGGCAGTAGCACTAAAAAAAACGTATACTCTACTTTTGTGTACAATTTGTGTCGAAAGGATTTTGAAAATTAACATTGGCCGTAGATGAAATACTTTATACGGAGTGGAGGCGCAATGGCCCAATGGTTAGGGCAGCGGACTCGCGGTCATACTATCGCGGTTTCGATTCCCAGACCGGGCATTGTGGGTGTTTATTGAGCCAAAACACCTGAAGCTCCACGAGGCTTCGGCAGGGGGGGGGGGTGATCCCTGCTGTACTCTTTCACCACAACTTTCTCTCACTCTTACTTCCTGTTTCTGTTGTACCTGTATTTCAAAGGGCCGGCCTTGTCACTCTCTGTGTCACGCTGAATATCCCCGAGAACTACGTTAAGGGTACACGTGTCTGTGGAGTGCTCAGCCACTTACACGTTAATTTCACGAGCAGGCTGTTCCGTTGATTCGGATCAACCGGAACCCTCATCGTCGTAACCGACGGAGTGCTTCCACCACTTTCTACGGAGTAGATTAGGCAGAATTTCTCAGCCACATTTCTATATTCTAATTTTTACGTTTTGAGTTCATATAACGCTATTGTCAAATTTCGGTTTGTTGTTTATGTAAAATGCTATAGTTTCTAAAATATATGGCTTTATGTCAATATTATAAATGTATATTTTAAAGCAATTCATCTATTTCTTTTACATATTTTTCAGATACATATATTCTTTTATAATGCCGAGCTCTATCCAAATTTCTCAGACAGTATACGTGCACCTCATGGAATAGCTGCGCTTTCACTCCTGGTAAAGGTGAGTCAATATGCATTTGTTTTTCGTCATTCACAGAAGGAAAATATTTGGGACGTCTTGATTGCGACACCTTTAAGTCCTATAAATAGCGTGCAGAGCACATACTGAAACCCCGGTACGCAGGAAGAACAAGTTTGTACAACACGGCAATTTATTTACTGAAAGGAAAGAGCCCACGAAATACCGAAGCAAGATACAGGCCTAATAATTTCGTCATTATTACTATTTACATACTGCCTATATATGCATTATATAATATATATATATATATATAATTAATATATATATATATATAGATATATATATATATATATATATAATAATAAATATTAGGGAATATATCCAAATTTACAGGGAAAAAAAATCAGATTAGGATTAAATCCAATTTTATAGTAAAATATTATAAATATTATTTGAGACAAAACCACTAATTGCAAAACAAACAAGGAAGACTTAATCAATACAATTTAATAATTGACTATTTATTAAATTTATTAAATTTTATGTATTGATTATTCCTTGTTTGTGCAAAATAGTGGTTTTGTCTCAAATAATATTTTATATATATATATATATATAATACACACAAACACCTCCAATACAGGTAGAAGCAAACCAAACAAGTACTTCATCCAGTGAGAGATAAATATCAATTTAATACAAAACCGAAAGTGCTACTAATGGTTTTATGTTTTGATGATGCTTCCTTTGAGATACAAGGCGTATTTTATAAATATGCCTAGGTAAAGTATCACAAAAGCATAAAAATATTAGTACCTCTTTCCATTGTGTATAATTTTTATATGCATATATATGCATGTATGTGCATGCTTGTATGTCTGTGTCCGCGCGCACATTATGTATATATATATATAATGTATGTGTATAGATATATATATACATACATTATTTTCATTTGACGGACATTTGTCCTCATCTTCTTTATTGTTAACACCCTCCAGCCTCATCAGGTTTCTTGAGGAAATTTCGAACCTGTGTTCACATTCCTAAGGTATTTTCGATGTTATTATTATTCAAGTCACTGCTTAGAATCGAACTCGGAATCTTGAGATTAGTAGCCATATGCCTGTGGCCACTACGTCGTATTCCTGTGGCCTATTATGGAGTGAATTTTAGGTCTTATAAATCTGATATTTTCCTATCCGTTCTTAATACCGGTTCCCATATGCTACTCATATCTTCACTCGATTTGCCTATGAGGCTGTTTCGTGCTACCATATGCGCTGCTTCTTTTCGTTTACGTATTTCCCAGTGCTGTTCTCTGCCTATTATTTTAACTCCATCCCACAATGTAAATAATGAATGTTAATAATGTAAACAAGTATGTATGTATCCATGTATACGTTAGCGCCTCTGTCATGTGATCATACAAAAATACGCGTGCTCGGCTGGCTGTCATAATTGTGTAATGTGGCCAACAATATCATACGTAATCTCCACTACGATATAGGATTTTACGATAGTTGCAAGGCAATGACTGTTTTTGACATATGCATTTAATGTTTGTCACACTTCAGAATTTGTAGCGAATTATACAACTTTATTACTGGTGAAAACATTAAACGAGTGTAAACACTGAAAAGAGACACGAACACAGACCATTACAAATATACATGTATGAGGGAAATTTTCACACATATACGTATACATGCACACTCACCCATGTGTATGTATCCATGTATGTGTGCATGCATGTGTATGTGTATATATATATATATATATATATATATATATATATATATATATATATATATATATTATTATAATATATATATATAGGTGAGAAAGTTGGTGTGTGAAAGCACGTGGTTGAATATATAGAAAATAGTAAAAGGTGAAAAAACTACAGAAGGTTATATATACACATAAATATATACATATATATATATATATATATATATATATATATATATATACGCATAAATATATATATATATATATATATATATATATATATATATACGTATGTATATATTATGTATGTCTGTATGTATAAAAAAGTGATCTAGATCTAAATATAGCGGTTATTATTTTAAATAAAAATTATCAATTTCATGCAATAACAAACATTGTTCCCTCGGGAGCAAAGTAATCTGGCTAATTTTACAAATGTTTTGTATATTGTGTGGTTGTGTGGAGCGCGAATAACGATATTTCTGTCTCTTCGTCAGTGTATGTGTACATTTATGTATGTATTATGTATGTGTATGCATATTATATATATATATATATATATATATATAATATATATATATATATTATATATAATATATATTATATATATATATATATATATATATATATATATAACATATTGTAATGAATGCTTAGCTGCTTGTTTAGTTGTTCCGATTGTTTTATAATTAACATAATTAAACCATAGACCAGTAATAAATGCAATTATTATTTAATAGTGTATTTATTTTTTGTAATTTAATATTTTATGTGCAGTTTTTTTATATAATCCTTAATTACCGAATATTCGAACAGTTCCCCAAAATATGTTATTTAATATATAAGTAACGACGGAATGATTTACTAGTGAACACGGTGTTGTTTGAAATAAAACCTACAACGTGTGTATGTGTTTATGTGTGTGTGTGTTTGTGCGTGTGTGTGTGCCCGTGCGTATGCGAGTACAGGTATTTTATTATTAATCGGCAGGTGTTATAGTCACAACACACATTCATATACACATGTTTACATATAAATATGTATGTATATATGGGTGTGGGTGCGTGACTCTATAATAAGCGAAATTGTATATCTTCTATCTATCTGTCTATATATACATCATGTAGTCTAGTTACGATATTTTAAATAGACTAAATGATGCCCTTGCCAGGTCAGTACTCCCTGCATCTAGTATGGATTTCAGTTTTGTAAAGACACTGTGGATGTGGTTTTTAGCCTAAGGCAGCTACAGAAAAAATGCTCGTGAACACAACTGAGACCTGTTTGTCAATTCTGTACATCTAGCTAAAGCTTTCGACACCGTATCTACACCAACCCTTTCAGTTGTCCTTATAAAGCTACGTGCTCCAGAAAAGATATTCAACGTCATAATTTCTTTCCATGTAGGGATGATAATTTCTGTCAGATCTAGCGGGGAAGTGTCCAATTCATTCACAGTCTCAAATGGGGCAAAACAAGACTGTGTTCTTACATCACTCCTATTTGCTTTGTATTTCTCCATCATGTTGGCAACAACGTCCGAGAGTGTTAAAGAAGTAGTAAAGGTTGAGCACAGAAGTGGCGGTGGTTTGATCAACCTACGGCGATTCAAAGCAAAAACTAAGACTTTGGTGCAAAAAGTTCGAGATTTGCGCTCTGCAGAAGTTTGTGCGCTTGTAGGGGACATGCGATGCTTTCTATACGAATCTGTGCGTGCATCGAAGGTCTTTGGTTTGACACACATCAGCATAAAAAAACTGCGCTTGTCCATCAGTCCATTCGTGACCATCCTCCAGCTGTTGCGCCTATGTTACTATCTGTTGATGGGTAAACTGTAAAAAATGTTGTTGTATGTTGATGGGAAAGCATTAAAAAATGTTTCCTCCTTCACATATCTTGGTTCCATTGTGTCCAATGATGCGAAAATGGATAAAGAAATCGATTCCAGCATCGGAAAGACTAGCTCCTCTTCGATACGCTTTATCACTGAATTTGGAATGACCACGACGTATCGTTGAAGGGGAAAGTTAATGAATATAGGTCGTTCGTCTAGACATTACTTTGTGGTGATGAATCTTAGACTTTGTACAGAAAGCACAACAATCAGCTTGACGCTTTTCATATGCGATGCTTGCTTACTATCTGTGTGGAGGCGCGTGGCTTAGGAGTTAGGGTGTCAGAATCATGATCGTAAGATTGTGGCTTTGATTCCTGGACTGGGCGACACATTGTGTTTTTGAGCAAAACAGTTCAATTGACGTTGCTCTAGTCCACTCAGCTGGGGAACACATACGCCATAGAAACCGGGAAACGGGGCCCGCGAGCCTGGCTAGCCTTTAAAAGGGTGCATTTCTTCTTTATTATTATTATTATTATTATTATTATTATTATTATTATTATTATTATTATTATATATTTAAACCAGCTGCTATATTTGATTTTGTTCCATATGTGAAATACTTTCCATAAACAAAAGCCAAGTGCTCTAATACTGGCATGGAAGTAACACTTTCGCTTCCAGATAATTAATTAAAATATCAATCCGATATTTGTACTTAATTATTTACCTTTATAAACTGAAATAATTAAAAGTTGAATTAGTTTGTTTCTTTCCAAAACAAAGCAATATCTTGCTTGAGATACCAAACATAAAATAATACAAGTGGAAAATTTTGGGGGAAATTATATTTGATAACTTCGAAATAGTTTGCAATTCTAAACTATCGATGCGTTTAAAACTCAAGAAATTAGAGAAGAAAATCAAATAGAAATTAAATATAAATACTCATTCACTGAAGTCTTTAGCAACCAAGCGGTTACTGTTTAAAGTATACAAACTTCAGCATATTTAATCTGAACCCGTTGTGAAATTATTTTGGGATTTGCGCCAAATATTGTGGCTAGTTTAGCGAAGTCTTAAAGGATCTATCAGTGGTGCACATGACTGATTGATTTTTTATTTAGTTGTTTGGTATTTCATATGTTTTTTATTGAATAATTAGGTATAATCCTGCACTGTTAATGAAAGCTTTGGAAATTAGTACTATAAAGCTTTCTGGAGCTTTGTAAATCTTTATATATAAAAGTCAAGTTGTGTGTCTGTCTCCGACGATTTAGATTTCTAACTACTCCCTTATTTTGCGGTGCAGTTTAACCAAAATCGGGTATCTTATAGTCGTGATTCATATCGAGCCCTTCTGGGTATTAACGCGCGTCTACGATGAGTCTACGATTAAAAAAAAAATTACCATCATTTTTTCCATTTTAATGCATTTTTTCGCTATTACCATCATTTTTTCCATTTTTAATGCATTTTGTTGCTATTTTTTGGCTATAACTCTCTAAAAATGCTTATATAGTTATTTCCCTTACAAACCCGAGCAACGCCGGGTGATACTGCTAGTTAGAACTATAAAAGAAAGTGTTCGATTTATATACAAAGTAGAAATTAATATATCATATTTTTCCTAAAACGTACAAAATATAAATCGTATGCCTGTAAGTAACCCTAATGAACAGTACAAGTTCAATAGAAAGAATGCGTTGGAATGCGTCTGTAGTTGGTTGAGTTTTAGCGCTACTCCTGTTGCATGACTTTAAAATAAGATGAAATCCCCCTACGTTTCAACGATTATGCAATAGAACGAAATTTCTTCTATACTACAAGCAATATCAAAATAGAATTTTCGTCTTAATTGGTGCGATCAATCTATCGATCTGCATTCAGAGAACTGCCTTAAAGGATCTGAACCAAAAACAGCATATATCACCAAATCTACAATAAATAAAAAAAACATACTAAAAAGAGTATCTATAACAAATCGAAAGGAAAGATAAATGCATCAAGAATAAAAATATGCAAGAAAACATTTGCAAGTGAAAATACCTTATTCTACATAAATTTTAAAATACAAGAAATAACCTCCAACAAATGCCAACCACATTTTGAATAAAGAAAACATCAACAATAGAAGCAACAAAGAAGAATGTAAAACGGAAAAAAAAGCAACAAAATAAAAATCTAACACCAATAACAATTATATTTAACAACAACTCGGCTAGGAAAACAACAGCACCACCAGCGAACATAGCTTATCTGTATTCTCTATTATAATTGATATCAAATAGAAACCAAAAATTTTAAAGTGGAAATAATCATTCCTAGACAATTACACAACAGTTATTTCTTTCATTATCAAACACGTGGAGGTTACGAAACAATTATCGTATCGATTTCAAGCAATTCGATCACATCAGCAATATTTTACACACTTTGTAACCTTTCTCTGGAATAATATTTTATATCTGAACGAAACAAATAAAATTTTACAGTATTCAATTTCCAAGATGCTGAAGACATTCATATACAAAATATAATATTGAGGTGACAAAATCGTTAGCACGGTTAAAACGTTTAGCAGCATTTGGTTCTGAGTTCAAATACTCAGGAGGTCGAGTTTCCCTTTCATCCTTTCGGTGTCGATCGAATAAGTACCGGTTGAGTATTGGAGTCGATGTAATAAATTTACTGCACCTTCGAAACTGTTGGCATTGTGCCCAAATTTTAAAGCAATATTTTGAACCTCCATGAGCGTAGGGCAATCTGAGCAAAGGCATAACCCTCAATATTAGAGCAATATTAAATCCTTTACGTGTGATTATAAATGTGTATTTATAAATGTCTATATGTATGTTTGTTTGTGTGTATGCTTGTATAGCAAACAACATAAACTAAAAACAAAAAATACGCATAAATATAACATCTCCGACTTACTACTTTTACTGATTGTGGAGAAAGAGTAGAAGCAAAGAGATAGTAGGAAAGTAAAAAAAAAGGAACGCACACAAGAGACAACAGAGAAATCTTTTCCACAATAAAAAATCCGTGTTGTACAGCGCTAAATATTTGGCCGCTGGTGAGCCGGATATATGAAACGGGCTAATGACGTATTTTCTGGTGGAAGAGCAATAGAACGATAGCAATGTCAGTGTTTGCACATATATTTATTTGTGCATAAATAGCATGCAGAAGAAGCATGTGTTTATGTGTGTGTAATTCTAATGTATGGAGAACTTCGAATGCGATCGCAGAATTGTGCTTGTCATATTGTATTAGGCCTGTGCTTATGTGGCTCTTGAAGTATTTAATACCTGAAGGGACACCAGTTGGATGCACAGTCCGGAGACGTTTACATTTTGCGTGAATATGTGCATATGTGTATGTATGTGTTTGCATGAATCTTGTGCATGTAGATATTTCTGTTCGTATATGTTGAGTGGATACATAAATGAGTGTGCAATCTGAAATGTGGTGTGTACGTTTTAAATTAATATACGTTATCCCGTTAATGGTGGAACATGTGTGGGTGGGTGTTTGGTCTCCGTGATATGTGTTTATAGTTGAAGAATTTCGATGAACATTGAGGGTGAACAGAGGCCGAACGCGTATGCTTTAGGGAAGAATAAGTAAATCGCAACTGTAATATATATTGAAGAGTTAATTTTGATTTCTTGATTTCTTCAATTTCGTCAATCCGCACTCAAAATGGATCCAACTCAAGGTTTAATAAAGTGGGATATTATTTCTCTCGTACAAACTTAATCCTGTGCATGAAGCAACAATCACTATATTGGAACGATCTCGGTCATTTGATTGATAAGCTTTAATAATGTTGAAGATTAAATACAGAGTAATCGAAGCAATCCAAAAATAAGTTCAAATAATAAAGGCATTTCTAATAATTGAACTTATTGAAGTAATAACATTTCATAAAAGTAAGTTGAAACGTTATCATCGCAGAAAGTTATAGGATTACAATCTAATATGTCTAAGGCAGAGGTCGCCAAACCTTTCGTCCATCGCCCCCATTTAGCCACTTCCTCCGCACTGACCCCCTTTATCTACTTCTCCTTCCACATGGACCACTCTCTTCATTTAAATTAACTTAGTACCCTACCCTACCATATCTTAAATGCGTACTGAGTACTGATGTTTGGAATTAAAATGAACGACATATTAAGCAATTCTATTGATGATGACACACTTTTTTAAAATTTAAAACTACGTGTACGAGTATTCAATATTAAACATTCAATTTCTATGAAATTGTTTTCACGGTTAGAAAATATGGAAAACGCATCATATTGCTGGAATATATTTTATTGAAATTGACAACATCAATATGAGGGATGGGCGTGGCACTGACTAAGCATTTCAATCAGTTCATCTGGGTGAGCTGGTCTTTCGCACGCCGTCCCTCGTTCGAACCCTTAGCAGGACCCCTGTAATTCCTTACGAAAGTAAGACACAACCACAAACAGACAGACACACACACACACACACACACACACATACATAGACGCACAAGCAAACACACACACCTTCAGACACACACACCTTCACACACACACATATAATCAGAAAACAGAAACAAGAGATTAGCGGTGGTCTGCGTCGATAAGACTTCCATTATCTGTAAAGATTGCTGGGGGAGGAATACAGGGTAATGCATATACATACATGCACACACAAACACACACACACACACACATATATATATATATAAATCTACCTATATGCATTAATGACAAAATCTGTCTGTAGCTGTGTGTGTTTGTAAATTTAGTACTTTAACTCATCCGAGACTATGCAACAGATTTTCATGAAACTTAATACGTGTGTGGAGCTTATGCACACGCGGTCACTATTTCACTTGGAATTTCAAAATAAATAAATAAATAAATAATTGAAAATATATAATCAGCAAAGATATTTCAAAAGCCAGTAGGACATTTCAATGCAAGTTCTCATATGAAAGTCATTTTCTACCATAACGTTAAAAGTTTTCAACTGATTTTCTTGAAATATTATATAAAGAGAAGGAATATGCGCTAAGAATGGGTTGAGACAAATAAAATTTTTACCTAGGCCACTGAAGCAAAGTGTAAAATGATTTTTGATTTACTGATTAGCAACATCTTGCCTAAATTGTTGTGAGGTTTAAATCTTCATCAATTATTTCAACATTCTCAAGTTTCTGCAACATGTATTTTCTTAACATCTGCACTAAAAATTATCGATTCTAAACGTTGCAGCCTTCTGTGCTAAAACATCTAACATATATTTTCTTAACACCTGAACTTAAAATTGTCGGTTCTGATCCTTGCAATCGATATTATTTGATTTTCACGATCAGTGGAACTATACCCATGAAACAGAGTCGTCAAATTAAGTGCCTTTCTCTAAATGATATATTGTTTACTTTTGAAAGTTTTATGTTTTTTTCTTTCATTGCACTCCTTTACAATTCACATCTTGTTGTTTCCATTGATTATATATTTGCAGCAACGATTGTCATTTTCTGTATTTATATGTATTACTGTTTCGTGAATGAATTTTTTATACGCATTCTATTATCTGTCCTATGTCTTGATTTCATTTCTCGTTTGGGGGAAATTAAGCATTGTAATGGATACTAGCATTAATACCGGGTACCTCAACTAGTATATAATTTATATATGTATGTATATATGCATAAGCATAGATACATATAAATGTACCTGTGAGTGTGTGTGTGTGTGTGTGTATGTAAGTGTGTGTGTCTAAGCATACATAACTACAGACATCTGTATACACAGAGTGTCCTTCCGTATATTCACTCAAATTCTCTCAAAATTTATTTGCAATGTTGGCTATACTACAGAAAGGTAGTCGAGTTGTGTGATAAATCATCATCCTCATCATCATTGTTCGACTGTGGTCGAGACAATGGCATTTACCATGCTACGCCAGATTTCACGGTCCATTATGGCATTACGGAGGTCCTGTTGCTGGATGCCTGTATTCCTGGAGATTACATCAGGGTAGGAGAGTGTGCGCCCTCTGGTATCGCGAGCAGATGGCTTCCAGAGGAGAAGAGTAGAAATTACCTCTTTTTCAGCTCTACATATAAATACCTTAATTATTGAGACAGATCTGCAAACAAGAACACACATAATCATATACACATAAGCAGGCATATATTCACGCTTATGTAATATATATATATATATATATATATATATATATATATATAGAGAGAGAGAGAGAGAGAGGAGAGAGAGAGAGAGAGAGATCAGAAAAATGAAGGAGCAGATTACGATGATGATGAAAATAATAATGATGTTGACCAAGGAGAAGGAAGAGAAGCTTTGCAAGCGAGTATGACGCGTTCTTTTATAAGAAAATATTGCTAATCCAATTTGGTGTTCATGTAGTGGAGAGTTGACATAAAAAAAAAACATTTATCCCTGTCACCCTTGATCCATTGAATTTCGAATGTATAACAGTTTGAATGAGATAAGGTTACATCAGCTATTGACTTGTAGACATTTTCAGCTGAGAAGATGTGAGCAAGAGGAAGTGGAATCTGTTGGCCTGTCCAGAAATTGAAACAATGTCATTTATAACCGATACGTATGTATGTGCATATGTTATTTTGGGTGAGTGTGCTGTTGTGTATGTATACATGTGTATACAATCACAAAGATACATAGTCACACACACATACAAACTTCTATATATATGTACGTATATACAACGTTCTCAGTCCAAATATCACTGAAGGTTACTTTGCAGTTCATGCTTGATAAAATAAGTACCACTTGAGAGTACTGTATACTGTGTAATCGGTTAACTCATTCCCACAAACCCCAAATTCCTGGCTCTGCGCCTGTACTAGAATATACATATATATATATATATATATATTCAATTAGTGCTGGCGAAAATATAATTTTTTTAGATTATGTCACTTTTCCGGATTTCTACGTGTTGTTGTTATGTTTACAAGACCGTTCTATACGAGAAAACCTAAGTGTGATTGTGATATCGGGGAAAGTATTTCGAAGGAGAGATTAAAAATTTGCTCTTATCTATACAACTTGCTGAAAGATTTCATTCAACGTTGTTTTTCAGTGACTTAATCTCTAGATGGAAGTTTTTTTGTTTATTTTTCATTTTTATTTTCTGACTTTGGTCAAGATATGTTTAACAAATCCTCGATTTAGGCAACGGTTTGGCCATATTGTAGCACTGCCATGCCTGGTAATACTTTGTCACTTGATGACAGTAAGGATAGAATGTCAGACAAGATGTAATGCAATGCAACATCTAGTTACGACTGTTTAATTTCTGATTTCATGTACGAGATTATGTTTCGTCCTTTCGAGATCTTTAAGATGTAACATTGCAGACTATTTAAAGTCACAATACCATAAACTGTTTAAACTATGAATTCTTTTTTACTTTTAACACATGTTGGTAATAATACTCTTTTTACTCTTTTACTCGTTTCAGTCATTTGACTGCGGCCATGCTGGAGCACCGCCTTTAGTCGAGCAAATCGACCCCGGGAATTATTCTTTGTAAGCCCAGTACTTATTCTATCGGTCTTTTTTGCCGAACCGCAAAGTATCGGGGACGTAAACACACCAGCATCGGTTGTCAAGCAATGCTAGGGGGACAAACACTGACACACAAACATATGCACACACACACATATACATATATGCGACAGGCTTCTTTCAGTTTCCGTCTACCAAATCCACTCACAAGGCATTGGTCGGCCCGGGGCTATAGCAGAAGACACTAACCCAAGATGCCACGCAGTGGGACTGAACCCGGAATCATGTGGTTGCTAAGCAAGCCACTTACCACACAGCTACTCCTGCGCCTATAATACGGCATATTTCTTACAACTATGTAGATTTTCACACTTTCAACTGACTATATACTTTCTAACTTTGACAATACATCATTCAGACGTACAACGAGCTCTATTGTCCTTTGAAGTTAGTGTATACATAGCATGTGCTGCTATAATTCAACATAACATACTAGAGTCTATTTCATATTTCGGGACGGTCATTGTTTCTTGCCAAATAAACACACGCACTATATATTTGTTCTTCAGTTGTTTATTATTGTTTTTATTTTATATCTTTCGTCACACACCCTATGACCTTTTCAGCAACTCTCTATCGCGCGTGTCTTGTTCTTTTCTGTTTTGTCCGCACCATTAAAAGACACTAAACGAAACAGGATGAGAATCGAGGGATGGAGGGTAGCTGAAGAGGTCACAAGATGTGTAACGAAATATTTCCAGACAATGGACATAAAATAAGAACAATAATAAACGAATCAACATTATTTACATTATTTACATTTGTCGTCATCTTGTTTATTGTTAACACAACGTTTCGGCTGGTATATCCTCCAGCGTTCATCAGGTGTCTTCTGGAAATTTCGAACCTTGCTTCTCATTCCTAAGGTATTTTTTCGATGTTGTTGTTGTTGTTATTATTATTATTATTATTATTATTATTATTATTATTATTATTATTCACTTCACTGCCAGGAATCGAACTCGGAATCTTAGAGTTACTAGCCCGCGCTCTTAACCACTACGCCATATGCCCGTGGCATAAAAACATCGAAAAATACCTTAGGAATGAGAACCCTGATTTGAAATCGAAATTTCCCCAAGACATCTGATGAAGGCTGGGGTGTATATCAGCCGAAACTTTGTGTTAACAACAAACAAGATGAGGACAAATATCCGTCAATTGTAAATGATGTAAATAATGCACATAGTTCCTCATCTCTTAAATATAGAACTGTAAACAAATGGAGAACGAATATATAGTGCGCGTGTTTATTTGGCAAGAAACAAAATATGACCATTCCAAAATATAACAAATATATTTGAATACACGATTTCACAACAGGAATTTTGCAAAACAAATACATAAACGTAACACAGGAAAGTCATTGTCCTACCTCAAGTTATAGAATTTGAACAGAAAATGACAAATAATAGAAGTTATGATCTCGGTACACGTCACGAGTTCACTAGGATATTCCTGCTTCTTCTCTCTAACTCTTTGTGTTTGAACAAATGCGGAGATTTGGCGGATGTTGAAAGCGATGGAAATATACAGTAAAGTGTGCTGCAAAAATAAAATAGGAACTGATATTCGACAAGCAAACTTTAGAATTATTCTTCGTGCGTCCTGTCATTGGCTGTCCGTCACCCTCTCCGTATATAATTATGTTCAATGTCATGTCTCCTTTCTCTCTCTCTCTCTCTCTCTCTCTCTCTCTCTCTCTTTCTGTCTGTCTGTCCGTGTGAGTGTCTCACTCTGTCTTTCTCACACACTCATTCTTTCTCTGTCTTTCTCTCATTGATTTCACTGTGATCGGTATATCTAACACAATGTTTGGTGTCAACATCATCGGCTGTTAAGTGGACGCCTTTCATCAACATCATTGTTCGACCGTGGTCGAGACAATGAAATTTACTATGTTACACCAGACTTCACGGTCCATCATACCATTACGGAGGTCCTGTTGCTGGATGCCTGTATCCCTGGAGATTACATCAGGGTAGGAGAGTGTGCGCCCTCTGGTATTGCGAGTAGATGTCTTCCAGAGGAGAAGAGTAGAAATTACTTCTTTTTCAGCTCTACAACAATGTCCAGCAAACTGGACTCTCCTACCTTTCACAAGAGATGACACAGGTGGTAGTTTCCCATATATTTGCATTTTGGTTGAATGGCGCCTCCACGAGAGATGTTGAGCTCTCATAAGGAGGCGAGTGTAGGTTCCATCCAACCGCCTCTCAAGCTTCTTTGATACCGTCCAGGTTTCTGAGCTATATAGTAGAATTGGTTCGACTGTGGCTTTGAATATTTCACGTTTGAAGTCTCTACTTAGATTCGATGACCAGATCTTATGCATGTCATTAGAGGCTGACCAGGCCATGCCCTTTCTAGTTAGAAAGTCTTTTCCAGATGATGATATGTATGACCCAAGATATTTATAATCAGAAACCATATTTAAAGGCCTCCACCGTTGATCTGTGTAAGTTTATTTAAAGTGGAATTATAATGCCATTATGAATTATCTATACAGGTAATAGTTGTGATTTTAGAGATAGGAGTTTTCTACTTTATGCTGCTGAACTGAATGCATCCTTCAGCGGTGCAAAATAAATGCAGATCTTAGGCTGGAATATTTATTATGATAGTGTTATAATTCGATTGAATATTTCTCACTAGAAAGAATATACACATGTATAAATGCTTGTGTGTGTACGCGTGTGTGTGTAACTGTATTGAGTTATTGCACCAAACGCAACCATATGTATATGTATGTGTATGTGTGTGTCTCTGTGCTTGTGTCTGTGTGTGCGTGTGTGTGTGTGTGTGCGTGTTATGCTTGCGTGCGCATGCTTGTGTGTGTGTGTGTGTTTCTATGTATTATATATCGATGAGTTCGTGTATAATAGTATGTATAATCTCGGCAGTGAAAATCTGAATTTTAAATCAAAGTAAGGCCATGGTGGTTTAGAGGAATTGTTTCCATCGGACAAATCGATATGCATAATTCATGCTCGTGCTTTATAATATATACTTTAACATTCAACTTTATCTTTCTACCCTTTTCCCCAATAAATTAAGGTAGCAGCGATGCACTTAGTTCAGTATGTTAGACTAAATCATTCGCCCAAATGTGTTATAATATTCCGCAACCGAAGGTAAAGTACCTGAATTTTAGTTCAGAGAAAAAGACAAAATTAAAGGAAAAATAGTTATTTCAATGCAGCAAACACCATAGGGAAAACGTTCGATACAATATATTTTATTTATCCTCTGTAATCCTCAAAATCGAATGATATCAAATTTTGCACTCAGTACATTCAAATCGATATTTTACCAACCGGAATACATCTACGCAATACATACATTCAGTATACGTTTATAGACATAATAAAGTTCTGCACTATTCATTAGTTTCGTAAATAATAACGAAACCCTCACTTCAAAGGTACTAACTTTCATATCGTCAATTTGACAATAGATATATTAAATGTAAATAATGTGTCACTTTATAAAACGATTGATACTTTAAATAAATCAGTGTAATATAATAACTTAATAATTGAAATTCTGGTATGCAGTGCTCAGATGCACAACAACTAAAGGAAAAAATGTTGGTGTCGTGGTGACGAATTTCAGGAAGTATGGAAGTTTTGAAGGTTGTAGTGTCACAACAGTTAAAACTGATGCAGGTTGTTTATTCTATCCTTCAACAATTCTGAGCATGAAAAAATGTTTCCGAAAGTCATAGGTGCTGTGTTGTTTTTTTTAATTTGTAAGCATATCCGCGAAGATGAGGAAGACGAAGAATAATCAAAAATATACTTTTGCAATTGTAATTATAATTGTGATTATAATTTTGTTTTATATAGATTTAAATTGAACAGTGATTTCGAGGGGTTACCGGTCGGCGGGCGCCGGTGCCCCTCCCAGTTTTTACCATCTTTGTCCTTTTCATACACATTAATGTCCCTGTCCATCCCGCAGCTACATTTATCTATGTACAACCTTCATGGTCAATTCAGTGAAATACAGCATATCCACGAGGGTTTGACATATGGAATTCAAAGAGGTGAATAAAACTGTTGTTGGAGCGATGGTGGATAATCTTGTGGGTGTTTGCCAAGTTTGTTGCCAGTCATGGGAGCTTTAATGTGCCCCCACCCACCAAGGCAAGACGTTCAGAGTATGACAGATGTCTGACAACAGATATTCGTTTGGTTGCACATTTCTGAACGGTTTGCAGGCGATCTGAACGGCTTGCAGGCGCAGGAGTGACTGTGTGGTAAGTAGCTTGTTTACCAACCACATGTTTCCGGGTTCAGTCCCACTGCGTGGCACCTTGGGCAAGTGTCTTCTGCTATAGCCTCGGGCCGACCAAAGCCTTGTGAGTGGATTTGGTACACAGAAACTGAAAGAAGCCCGTCGTATATATGTATATATATATGTGTGTGTGTGTGTGTTTGTGTGTTTGTGTTTGTCCCCTTAGCATTGCTTGACAACCGATGCTGGTGTGTTTATGTCCCCGTCACTTAACGGTTCGGCAAAAAGAGACCGATAGAATAAGTACTGGGCTTACAAAAGAATAAGTCCCGGGGTCGAGTTGCTCGATTAAAGGCGGTGCTCCAGCATGGCCGCAGTCAAATGAGTAAAAGAGTAAAAGAGTAAAAGAGAGATCAATATGCTGACCAAGATAAAGGTTCCAAACTGGTGATGCAAACTCTAAGTGTGGGTGTACCATAGTCATATACAGCTTTAAATAGAAAACTGAAGAGCGTACTGAGTGATGTTAAGACATCCCTTGCCTTTTTGACAATCTTAGAGATGTGGTATGTCCAACGCAATTCGCTGTTTACAATAATACCCAGGTCACGTTCACTTACAAAAGTTTTAAGATTAATGTTGTTGAGGGAGTAAACACTGGGCTTTTTGAGGTAGTGTCGCAGCGTTGCGGGTGTGAATTTTACAAATGTTATACAACTTGACGAAGAAAGTACACCTGGATTTTCAATAGTAAAAATGCCAGAATAGCATAGAGCAATCGGTTCAGCGTATTCATTGGGATCATCTGTGATCTTACATGTGTGGGGATTCTAAAGAAAGCTAACTAGAGAGTGAGGTCTCTGCTTCAAACATACATATTTTCAGAACACTTTCTTGTCGGGGCTAGTTGCTCTATGTTGTTCAGAGTCGAGCACTGCATTTGTGTTCAATTGTTTGAGCTGGTTAGGTGATCCATTGCTACGTCATTTATTCTCATCTGTATACCTCCTAAACGGGATAAACAAAATCATATTATAAGTAAATGCTAAATTAGTTGTCACAAACTCGCAATATAGCAAGGAAAGAAAAAGCTATGCTTAAATAATACATTAGTTATAATGGAAGAGTTTGTCGTAACATATCATTTTACATTAAGAAATTTATAATGAAAATATAATGTATAATTTTAGTGATTATATATCTTGTACTTTCGGAATAAATTTCTAAGTATAATTTTATACTTGTTCATATTCATACGTCTCATAATTTTGGAGAGAAACATAGATGAATATAAAATTTCATTCATATAATCATAAAAACATAATAAGGACATATATAACAGGACGCTATTATTAATTTCTTCCATGTTTCGTGAGTACATATGACATGTCAACACGCTATTGAAACAAATGTTGATTATAGAATATATATATATAAATATAATTAATAATATCAGGGTAATAAATATTTTAGAAATTTTTACTACCTGTGGCCTAGCGTCTAGAAAAATTAGTCAATAGACTATGTATTATTCATATAAATACAGTGTACATTTAAACACATAACAAGTATTCTTCATAGGATTACTTTCACGCTAGAAGATACAGCTAAAGTCCGAACCACTCATAGTACGTACCTATATATATATGTGTGTGTGTGTGTGTGTGTGTGTGTGTGTGTGTGCATGTGTGTGTGTGCATGTGTGTATATATATATATGATCATTAAGACATAACATGACAGTATTATTAATTTTTTTCCACCTTTGTACATATGGCATGTCAACACGCTACTGAAACAAATGTTGATTGTAGAATATACATACATACACACACACACACACCACACACACACACACACATATTTATAAATATATATATATATATATATATATATACATATATATATAATTAATAATATCAGGGTAACAAATATTTTAGGAATGTTTACTACCTGTGTCCTAGGTCCATGATCGTAGGGAATCCATACTAAGGACATATATATAAGTACGTACTCTGAGTGCTCGGTTTGGGTTACGATTAAAATTCTGGCTTGAGCAAAAACTGAAATATGTGGAATTCAAGCTATTTATCAAATATGTCTAGAAGTGGTCCATCGTAAAGCGGGTAGACATATATATTAGAAATAGAAAATGAACAAGTAAACATGTTCTATCCCCCTAGTGCATTTAATTTATGTTTTAAACATTGTGCAAGAACTTTATAGTAAATATATAAAATACCTTACAGCTGTTTCTAGAATATCTAAGCATGTGTATCGTAGGCTATTGAGTAAAGATTCCACCGTAAGCTAACTAGAGAAAGAGAAAATTTTAAAATATCTTTTATCAAGAATATTAGTAGTTACCAATTCGTCGAGGATCTAAGGGAATTCCAAAGTAATAAGATAACAGCGGTTGCTTGGTCCGTGATCGTAGGGAAATCCTTGCTAAAACATAAGGACATTTGTCCCATTGTGGTATACTGAAGTCAGAGGATCGTACTGAAACTTTTAGAACTAAGGAACTTAAATTACAACTCCAGAGACAACTTCAAAGACAACCATTCATTGATGTTGATTTGTTCCAATGTGTCAGACACTGGACATGTAAGCAAAGATTGTTTGGACAAAGCTGTTCCTCGTCTTTTTTCTATGCTCTATTTTAATCTAATTGCTAATACCAACGACATCATACGACGGCTGAACAAAAATAGGTACTACATCTTTCATTTTGATATTAGTTCTTATGACTCTAGCATTTCCTCCTTACTTTTTAACAAAACCTTAATATTCGCTCAAATACCTTCTCTCTCATTAAGGATCGGATAGGTTTTATTCTCCTCACTAGATCTACAGTTGTACAGTTTGAGTGGGGAATAATGGAAAAGACAGACTGAACAATTGTGTATCACCATGGAATGTAGTGACTCTGCTCAGATCATTGATTTTGTTAGTATCTACTAGCAGTATCGCCTGGCGTTGCTCGGGATTGTAAGGGAAATAACTATATAAGCATTTTTAGAGAGTTATAGCGAAAAAATAGCAAAAAATGCATTAAAAATGGAAACAAAATGATGGTAATTTTTTTTTAAATCGTTGACTCATCGTAGACATTTTTAGAGAGTTACTTCCCTCATATAATAGCGAAAAAAATGCATTAAAATGGAAATAAAATTATGGTAATTTTTTTTTAAGATCGTAGACTCATTGTAGACGGGCGCTAATACCGAGAAGGGCTCGATATGAATCACGACTATAAGATACCCGGTTTTGGATAAACTGCACCGCAAAATGTGGGAGTGGTTAGGAATCTAAATCGTCGGAGACAGACACACAACTTGACTTTTATATATAAAGATATGTTATACTGTTTGCATGAATCTTTTCTTAATTTGGCCGGAGAGCTATAGAGGGAGGACGCGGTATTTATTATCCATAGAAAGAGCAAAGCATGCAGTGAGAAAACTAGGAAGAAACGAAGAGCATTATTTTTTAAATCCACAGTGTGGATACTAATTTTGAATACAATCTTAAGGTTGCAAACATTTTAGCTGTAACTTTCAATCTTATATAAGTACTATTTTACTCTGATCAAAAACCAGCTGAGACAATGACTTATGTAAATCGTTTTCCAATAAAAATAATAATAATAATAATAATGATAATAATAATAATAATAATAATAATATAATAATAATAATAATAATAACAATAATAATGATAACGATAAT
>NC_042998.1:200195750-200215750 GCF_006345805.1 Octopus sinensis | reverse complement strand
AATAATAATGATAATAATTACAACCCTTATGTTAATGACCATGGTGGTAGTATTCACTATAAAGTTACTTTATTAATGATGACTGTGACAGTCAGTAGGCCGACCTTAGAAGTTGTAATACTATCTGTCAGCCGAATACTTCAATCTCCAACTATATTACCTGTATATATGGCAGTACTAACCGCCGTAGTAGCAGCAATATCAGCGGTGACTATTAAAACCAAAAAAAATTAACCCTGAAGATGACATAACCAATGCAGACAACACCTGCATCAGTTCCAATATAACCGAAGATTATCATCGGGGTAGCTGTTTTAACGTCCACCATTGCAATGGTAATGCCATTATTACTAATAATAACCCCGATGTCTCTGCAGTAACATTGGATAATTCGAATAATTCAGTCGGATTTGAGAATAAGTATAACTCTGAATCGGCCATGAATTACTCGGGAAGTACTAATGTCCACAAATATCCTAGATTAAGCAATTGTAAATATATTTTATCTCGCTAAAAATATTTTCTATAGACGTGATGTAACTAATTTTACCTACATCGGTTTCACCTCTCATAAATATAGCAATATTCGTAATAAGGCTAAGGTTGCATCTCTTGTGGAAAGAATTTGATAGTTGAAAAAACAAAAAAACATATATTCCAAATTGCCTGCAGCATAATAAAATAGGCATTATGCTATCAAATTTCAGGTACGGGTGTAATTTTGAACTTGCCTTTTCACTCAATATCCTTGACAAATCTCTTGAAGAAATTGATGCATTACATTAAAATTCAGCATTTTCATAGTTTAAACTAATATTTTAGTTAAATTCGAATACTACTTACCTTAAACCTCCTAGTTTCAATTGAATCATACTCTATGACTGAATTAAATATACTCATTTCATTTAAATACTATTTTTAAATCTTTGCATAATATTTAAGAGTTATGTCACATTAAGCCATGGGCTTCCTTATTATGCATTCTCATTGTACCAGTTTACAAATTCCACACATACTCTTTTACTTGTTTCAGTCATTTGACTGCGGCCATGCTGGAGCACCGCCTTTAGTCGAGCAACTCGACCCCGGGACTTATTTTTTGTAAGCCCAGTACTTGTTCTATCGGTTTCTTTTTGCCGAATCGCTAAGTGACGGGCACGTAAACACAACGGCATCGGTTGTCAAGCAATGCTAGGGGAACAAACACAGACTCACAAACACACACACATACATATATATATATACATATATACGACAGGCTTCTTTCAGTTTCCGTCTACCTAATCCACTCACAAGGCATTGGTCGGCCCGGAGCTATAATAGAAGACACTTGCCCAAGATGCCACGAGGTGGGACTGAACCCGGAACCATGTGGTTGGTTAGCAAGCTACTTACCACAGCCACTTCTATGCCTATGATTATTAAAATATTTTATATTCCACTGAATGACCTCCCTAAACTCTTTTACACGCCTACGCTTTCTTTATATATAACTTTATATTATATTTTATATGATTGTGGATGAATATGTGTGTGTACACACAGGCACACGCGCGTAAGGATGTATCTGTCAATATATAAGTGGTCATGCGTATGTGCTTGTATGCGTGTATATGCTTATGTATATATTATATTTATATCTATCTGTATATATATATATATATATATATATAATATATATATATATATATATATATAATGCACTCTATACATGTTTTTATGTGCTACTAGTAGTTTCATATGTTGAGAGATGCCGCATAAATATTCATGAGGCACAAACCACATACCATAACGAACTAATAATTAAATAAGAAAAAAATCGAAACAAGTTGAGAAAGAAGCATATGGAAAACGTGGAAGGTTTAAAAATGAAAAACGGAAAACGAAATAGTAAAAAGTGAAAATGGCAAAAGAGTTATCATCCTTGTACTTTAGGTTATAATGCCGTAAAGTTATGAAGAATTTAATCGCGTAAATGCATAATTTTCCAATTCTTCAAAATGTACTTAGACATATGTTTGCATTTGCTAAAAATTAGATTTCAAATTCCTTAAATGGCTAGCCAATATATATGCATACATACATATATATATAATATATATATATATATATATACTATACATATATATACATATACATATATATATATATTATATATATATATATGTGTGTGTGTGTGTGTGTGTGTGTGTGAGTGTGTGTGTGTGTGTGTTTGTGTGTGTGTGTGTGTACATATATACGTTCATTTTTAACCTTCCACGTTTTCCATATGCTTCTTTCTCAACTTGTATATATATATATATATATATATATATATATATATATATATATATATTATATATATATATATATATATATATATATATTATATATACATGTTTCTGTGTGTGTGTGTGCATCTTCTCCGTTTTTGAATTTTTCCCGTCTTCTTTTCCGACGAAGAGCTATGCCCGAAACTTCAAACTCACTCCTTTCACCGAACAGGGAGAGAATACCTTTTTTGTACACGTTCTCATGTTCACTTTTGATTTTTAAATTTTTTATTGTTCATTTATATAAATTGACTACACATATACACATAAAAAGACACTCACACAAGCACAACACACACATATGTGTATATATTTGGAAGATGGCTTGATGTGACGCATCATGTTATGACCAATTGTTTCGCATCTAAAAGGTTTTTAGATATAAAGGCGAATCGTCAGATTTGTTGGCCGGAAGAACAAAGCCTTTCTGCATCTAGAGCAAGAAACCTGTTATGCTCAGTTAAAGTTATTAACAAAATTCTCGGAAATAAATGCTACTGGCAATAAATCAGGATGAGATGCAGCTATCCCCCGTACATTATTTCCAGTTGCGCCAAAATGACATTAGTGTATAGACGATTTTCCCTTGTCGAGGAGCGAGCAATTCCATGTTTTCAACATGAATGTCTTCTAACTAGGGCACCGACTAAACCTCTTATGTTTTGAAATGGTATAGTGAGTGGTTCAAGATTCTTGCCCTTTGGGCCAAGCAATACTTACATTCTTTGCTTCCGTATGTTCAAGTAGCCGCCATTTAGTAATTAATGGTTTATCGTTCTATTTTAAACGCCATACGTAGTTGGTCTGGGAGGCGACATTTTGCCTGTTATATCCTAAGATAAACCGTGATTATACTCTCTATAGATCCAACAAATTTCCGTGTCTTTGTCCTTGTGCTGGTGGTGTTGCATTTGTTGTTGTTGCTGTCGCTGGCATTGCGGTTGTTTCAACTGGGTGAGTTTTCGGTGAGGTTTCTCTTTTTGCTGTTGCTGCTGCTGTTGAGCGAATGGTCTCTGTCCCTGAGCTCGCAAGATGGGAGAAGTCCGTTACGTGGTCCTTTGATATTCGTAAGACCCACAGAAGAGAAAGCAGGTCGACCCCCGATACCGAGAGCATCGACGGATGGATAAATGTGCATCCAGGCTCGGCGGTTGCGTAGGAAGTCGGGGACAAGAAACAGGAAGAAAGAGTGAGAGAAAGTTGGAGCGTAAGAGTACAACAGGGGTCGCCACTGCCAGCTGCCGGAGCTTCGCGGAGCTTTAGGTGTTTTCGCTCAATAAACCCGCACATCGGAACCGCGATCCTCAGACCGCGAGTCCGCTGCCCTAACCATTGGGCCATTGTGCCTCCGCTGTTGCTGCTGCTATCGCTGCCATTGTTGATCTTATTGCTGGATGCTATGTTGGTGCTGTAGTTGCCGATGTTACTGATACTGTCGGTGTCATTTTTGCTGATGTTTTTGCTGCTGCATCTATCGCTATTGCTCTCGTTGTTGCTGCTACTACCTGACCTGTCGCTGCTGTTGCTGCAGCTGCCACCACCGCTGCTGTATTTATAGTTGCTTTTACCGGCGCATGCGATTTTAGTGTCGTTGCTCTTCTTGCCTCCCACGCTACTGCTGCCGTTGTTGCTGGATACCATCTTAGCAACATGGACCATTGTTTCAATGTTTCATCAGTCAACCATTTGTCACTCCCTGCTAACATTGCATGGATATATTGCCTGTGGGTGAGATTTAGGGGTGTTCATTAGCGTTTTTTTGAAGTTGGGTGCACATCAGTAAAAGACTATGTGATTAAATGAAGTATTTGTCCACTAATCGTTTACAAAATCCTCCAACACAGGTACTGGCATTGAAAGAGAAGGCAGGGTAAACCATACAACTTTCGTGGGGTGTCTTGTTTTGTGGGAGTCAGGAACTAACTTATAAGGGGATGTAATCATTATATCCACAGGACGCCAAAACCTCGTCGTATTAAGGAGGCAGCAGCGTTGGAAACGTCTTTACTTTTTATTGTTGTTTATCTCTAGGTTATTGTACCTAGCAATTTCTGGCGCCCTTCGTTTCGATAAGCCTAGATTATATTGAACCAATTTACACAGACACACACATACACAAATACACCCAAACACATATACATGCATGTATACATACATACAAATATATATATATATATATACATATATAAAACATATCTGAAACCATAATTCAATAAAAATGTGATAACTGAATTATACCAAACATCGTATATTTTACAAGATACAAAATCATAGCTATTAATTAAATCGATAAGAAAGAAACATTTCCATTATTAGAAATAAATGAATGTGTATTTAACCAAACATATTTCGTTTTGGTTTTGATTCCTTTCTTCTTTTAATTCCTTTTGTTCATAGGGACGAAATATAACAATCGATAGAATTATTCTGCATTGAATGTAGTCGGTAGCTTTTTTTTATGCGCGTGGTGTTTACAACTAAGAAGCTGCATTTTCTAACACTATTGTTTATTTGAGGTACTTAATGTGTTGATTAAGAAGTTCTGGAAACGCTTATAGCATTTATCGTGATTCTTTAAATTTTATCTATCGTTTTTATTATTTTTCACTTATTTCATCGTTTCTATGTTTTATTACTCCTGACTTTATCAATTCTAAGTTTTAAGTATATTTCTGTTCGAAAATATGCGAACGAAACCTTGGTACTCTTTAAATCTGCATCCTTGTATTTAAGTTTAATTTCATTTCTGATTCTATTGGTTATCATTTTCATATATTTGTTGCAAGATTCTCTGTAATTCGATTCATTGATATTTAAAAAATAATTTTAACTGTTATTGGTGTATATTTATATTTAATGTCGGTATTATTACACATCAGCAATCTATCATTTTTTTCCTTATATTGTTTTCTTTATAAAACAGTTTTCTTTGGCATCATCGAAAACGTCGTTATATCGTAACGATCATCTATTATTATTGGCGAACAATGTTCTGTATTCTCTAAAATACGGTTTTGTTTCCTAAATATATTGATTTGTCATATTGACATAAAAACCGAACATTTTAAAGTAAGAATGAAGGCAGCTTAATCGAACGTCAAATTCCAGCTGGTAATGCTGAACCTAGACAACATGAAATGCGAAGTCTGGGACCTCATTACAGAAAGGTCGCGAAGTCTGATGGCAGCATGACCGGCGAACTTACACTTTTTTCCTCTACATCTTTTTACTCCAACGTGTTGCCTGGCTTTAACACGAAAATATCACCTCAGCACCCAATATATTTCCATCTATTATTTTCTAGTGTATTATCTTATCTGAAACGGAAAAGTGAGTGACAATGCCGGCTTCAGTAAAATTGAAGCTCAAAGCATTAATACATCAGATTTATAAATATCACGTTCAACCATTTATTATTATTATTATTATTATTATTATTATTATTATTATTATTATTATTATCATCATCATCATCATAATCATCATCATCATCATCATCATTATTATTATTATTATTATTATTATTATATTATTATTATTTTATTATTATTATTATCATCATCATCATCATCATAATCATCATCATCATCATCATCATTATTATTATTATTATTATTATTATTATTATTATTATTATTATTATTATTATTATTTCGCATTGAAACATCATGATATATATCTCCGTGCGTATTGATTATGAATATTGTCTATCTCCATTTATTAATATGAATAACTGTTATATTGGAATGCTAGGAAAATGTCGAACCGCGTGTGTTTAACTCAGAACAACCAGTAAACTACACAAACCATAACCAGTTACTATATCGTTTTCATTGGCCGTCGAAATAGCACAGTCATCTATTCAGCTACTATTTCTTATGCATATCCTAAAAAAAAATACACGATGTTTATGTTTTAACTACAACGCAGGTATAATTGAAAATTGTCTACATAGGCGCAGGAGTGGCTGTGTGGTAAGTAGCTTGCTAACCAACCACATGGTTCCGGGTTCAGTCCCACTGCGTGGCACCTTGGGCAAGTGTCTTCTGCTATAGCCCCGGGCCGATCAATGCATTGTGAGTGGATTTGGTAGACGGAAACTGAAAGAAGCCTGTCGTATATATGTGTGTGTATTTGTTTGTGTGTCTGTGTTTGTCCCCCTAGCATTGCTTGACAACAATGCTGGTGTGTATACGTCCCCGTCGCTTAGCAGTTCGGCAAAAGAGCCCGATAGAATAAGTAATGGGCGTACAAAGAATAAGTCCCGGAGTCGATTTGCTCGACTAAAGGCGGTGCTCCAGCATGGCTGCAGTCAAATGACTGAAACGAGTAAAAGAGTAAAAGAGATATATATAAACTAGTTATCTCTCATGGTGCGCGGCCCGAGTAATGTTTCTAACGCATGCGCTATACCATAAATGTATGAAATGTTAGTCGAATAAATGACTTAGCGCGTGGATGAAAAGCAAAATTGGCAATAAGAGAATCTGGAATCAAAACGTGCACAGGCGGTGATATAGCTTTGTCCGATGCGAGAACGATTCTGTAAACCATCGTTGTTAAGTAGTACCAAACACAATAAAATATGTTCGATTGTATATATATCTCTTAGCAATGAATAACCTATAGCATTTTATTAATTGGTCATTATAACAGAAATCCAGCTGAATATTATTCAGTTATTACACTGAACCTCATTATAACTGTACAGTTGCGTGTGAGTATTTGTGTGTGTATGTGTGTATGTGTGTGTGTGTGTTGTGTCATTACCCGTAAAGTTGCATATATATACGAATTAATCCACATGAATGCAAATGCAACAAACGGGAGTATTGACACTAATATATCTCACTCAAAACTGGCGTACATGAAACAACCTCAATAAAGAGAGGTTGTGATTAATAAAATTTTGGATTTCAGGGATATTTAGGCAGATAATAACAGCATTACCGTTCCGATATCTGAATTCAGAGTTTCAGAATGCCATATATTAACAATGTCATTGATAGTAGATGATCTAATATAAATTTAGCTGTCATTTATTCAACAAACATTTATTCTATGCCAAACCTTTGGAAGTTTACGCTCATGTTATTGTTTAACAAATCATCTTTGATCGGGTAGACATATGATCAAAGGCAACCTTAGGTAGGAAAAGTTTAGTTAACTAGGGTGAGTCTATGGGTACACTAGACCTGCTTACGCTAGCATACAAATCCACTCGAAACGTATAAAATTGGGATGTCGTAATCCTACTTACGATTTGTATTTCATAGGAAAAATAAGCATGGCGAAATTGGCAAGCATTTTCGACAATATATTACTGGTACTTTACTAATGATGTAATGGATCACTGTTAAAGTTGATTAAAATTTGTTATGAAATGGAAAATTAAATATGTCTAGTATATCAGAAACGTGAATCACCTACCAATTGCTAATACAATTTGTGGAAAAATTTAAGTTTCTGTGAAGTGAAAAAGAGAAGTACCCAGATTACTAACAGGGATCGTTTCCAAAGCAATTTCTATCCACAATACATCAACAGTTATTTATGAATGTCAGTGCTAATGCAAACTAGGAATCAAGTGAGGGAGACTAATCTTATCCGCGTTTAACATTAAATTGCCATCGGAATGTGGCTGTGGCTGCCGACTAAAAACGAAAGAATTATTCAAAAGGATTAATACGAAACAGACCTATACTAATTTTTAAGCTTCTCGGGAAAAACCAAACTGAGCTCAAACTGACCTGAAGGATGGTGTCAGTTTACAGAGGCGATGTTTTGCAAAGATATTTACTTCTGATAGTTCTTCATTAAGTAACATTCTTGTTTGTAATTCTACCACCTTAGCCTGTGTTACTCTCTCTTTCTCTCTAACTATCTCTCTCTACCTCTCCCTATCTTTACATTTGTGTGAGTTTACATACATACATATATATATATATATATTATATATATATATACAATATGTTACATTACTCGGTAGTCAAGATAAAACTCTGAGTTCCAGATGCCGAAGTGGAAATCCACAACACCATCTCTTCGGTTGTCTGGCTATTTGAAAACGTTATGAAAAAATACCGTTAAATAAAGGGAAATTACTCTGTTATAACTCTGCTTGCCTGCGTACTTATACATCGCTCGAATTTTTCGTCATAAAAATTATATAAAAATACATAAAAAATATATAAAAATATATAAATTCTTCTTGGGACATAACATAGAAGAGATGGTGTTGTGGATTTCCACTTCGGCATCTGAAACTCAGAGTTTTATCTTGACTACCGAGTAATGTAACATATTGTATAGAGAATTTCCTCTATTTACATAATATTGAGTCTCTTTCTTTCTTTTGTTATCTTACCGTTTTATCAATATATATATATATATATATATATATATATATATATATGGTGTTTCGGATAAGTTACATTGCGGAACGGTCATTTTAACAAGTTGTATTTATTTATCATCAAACGTGATATATCTGCATCACCGGATGCTCCTTAACCAGTTGTTGAGTGTCCCACCCAAGAGGAATGGATGCTATATATGTCGAAACACTGTCGTGATTAATAATAAATTCTCGTATATTCCATATTCTGTCTTTCATTTGCTATATATATATATATATATTATATATATATATATATATATATAATATATATATATACATGTATATATATATAACGGGAAGCTTTATGAAAATAAACAAAAGACGAAGGCAGGTGGAAAACAAACGAACAATGTATTAGTATGGCGCTCAGGAAATATAAATAAAACAAGTCTTTAACGTTTCGAGCCTACGCTCTTCAACAGAAGATACACAGAGAGAGAAAAACACAGAAGAAGGAGAGAAAAAAAATGCGTGCAGTAGCTAACGAATCAACATGGCGATCTGATTTCGGCCAGAGGTCAAAGATCAAACATGAGACGCGAGAGCGAAATAAGGGGAGATAATAGGGTTGATAAATGGGTTGCGGGACCAGCTAAAAGTGCGTGGGAGGGGTCTGGATGTGTGTATGTATAGGGTTGGTGTATGTATTAGTATGTATAAGGGTGTGTGTGTATGAGAGAGTATTAGTGCGTAAGATTGGTCTGGACGTGCGTATGTATGGGGTTGGTGTATGTATTAGTATGTATTAGTATGTATTAGTACGTATTGGTATGTATAGGTGTGTGTGTGTGTGTGTGAGAGAGTATAAGTGCGTATGCGGGGTCTGGACGTGTGTATGTATAGGGTTGGTGTAAGTATTAGTATGTACTAGTATGTATTAGTACGTATTAGTATGTATTAGTTGGTGTGTGTATTAGTATGGCACATCATATGTGATGTGATGTGTAAGTCATGTGGTGTAGTGAGGAGAGGAGGGGGACGACGGAGAAAGGGGGAGAGAAGGGGAGGAAAGAAGAGGGGGAGGAGAAGGGGGGAGAGGAGAGGATGGGGAAGAAGGAAGGGGATGAGGGGGAGAGAGAAGGGGAGAGAGGGAGTGAGGGAGCAGAGGGAAGGGGAAGAGGGAGGGAGAAAGAGGGAAGAAGGGAGGGGAGGGGTTGAAAGGATGAAGGACTGAAGAAGTAGGGGTCGGGGGGGAGAAGGATAGGTGAGGAGGGGGGTGAGGTTAGATGAGGAGGGGGGGACAGTTGAGACCAAATGGCGTATAAGAGCGAAGAGAGAAGATTAATTCCAATGTTCACGGCGCAAACGGGAATCCGGATGGCCTCTGTGTAAGGACAACCGAACACAGATAGGTGTTGCAAGGAGTGACCGGTGGAGCGGAAATGGCGTGAGACCGGTGTGTCGTTCGCAAGGTGGATGTCACGAAGGTGTTCCGGGAACCGGTCAGCCAAGCGGCGTCCCGTTTGTCCGATGTACAAGGAATTGCAGAGAGAGCAAGAGATGCAATAGATAATATTGCTGGAGGTGCAGGTGAAGGAGTGGATGATGGATAGGGTCGATGGTGGGTGCTAGTGAGGCGGGTGGTGTTGGAGAGGTAAGGGCAAGTGCGGCAACGTGGGCGGGAGCAGGGGAACGAGCCGGGTTGGGAGGTAGGGTCAGGGAAGGATATATATATGTATATCTGTGTGTGTGTGTATGTATGTATGTATATATGCATGTATGTATATACATATATATATATATATATACATACATGCATATATGGTTACAGGAGGTCATCAACGGTGCAAATAATATGATATACACACAGAACGAGGAAAAAAATGGCGAAGAGGACAAGTTAACACAGAGAAAGTACTCTTCATTAGTTGTCGGCTGTCTATCTACTCTTCATTTCGAGCATTCATGTCGTAGATAGACATTCAACAACTGATGATGGGTCCTTTTTCTGTGTTAACTTGTCCTCTTTTCCATTTTTTTCACGTTGCTTACGTATTTCACTCATTTTGTCCCCGTTTCCTTACATACTTCATATTATTTGTACCGTTTGTGACATCCTGTACCTCCCTCTCGGAGGCGGAGCGCTTTCCCTCAGTAGGACTCTGCGCTTCATCCCCCTCACTCCATTCAGCAGCAAATTTCGGACACGTGCCGATATCCACAGTTTTGTGCGCTGCGTTAGGTTGTGTGCGGTTTTCCGCAACACTCCACCTGCGTTTAATGAGGAGGACTGCTTCACCGATCTGGACCGCCGGCCATTACAATGTACGCCAGCTTCTGGCCACTTCCAAGCAGCAGTCGATCTTTTTGCAGGCGTCTGTGAGCGTGCTGTGGACCAGTTTGCCTTTTCCAAGCGTCTCCGACATCTGAACATCTCCTCAGGCGAACTCTTGGCGATTCGATGTCTCCGACACCGCACATACATCATCATAAAACTGGCTGACAAAGGTTGAGCCGTGGTGGTGTGGAGCCTAGACCTTTACAAGGCGGAAGGTCTCTTCCACTTCAAGGCACTTCCTTCTACTTCCCTCTGCCCTCCGACGTGATGCTGCTGCTGCTGCTGATGATGATCTTGATATTTCGCTGTATTTTATCCGGTTTTACGTTTGGAGTACAAATCCGCAGCCTCAACTTTATCTTTCACTCTTTCGGGGTCAACAAATTAAGTACCAGTCACGTACTAATTGCAATCTTATTAGTTATTTTTTATACTTCTTTACACATTTTTCTGTATTTTGCTTTTAGCCCTGTTTTTGTTCTGTAGATGTGCGTATATAGACATATGTATGAACCTTTTTTGTGTGCGTGTGTGTGTATGCGAGCCTGTATGCAGGTATGTATATACGTTTTTGGTGAATGTGTTGGTGAGTATGTGTGTGTTTCAAGTGAGGGCGGATGAGTGTGTACGTTGGTGTGCGGGTGCGCATGTATAGGTATGGAAATGCGCGCTTACGCAAATACTATGACCATTTACTCCCTTACCATTACTCCTTCCACTCACTTAGTGGTCGTTCTAATAGCGCGTTTGTCTTAATAACGGTCAATCACACAGTAATTTCCATTGTTTAACGGTCATCTTCATAGCGTTTTTACGATGGCCGGATCACTGAAGATATATATATATATATATATATATATATAGAGAAGAGAGAGAGAGAGAGAGAGAGAGGGAGAGAGAGAGAGAGAGAGAGAGAGAGTATATTTCTAGTTTCTCTTACAAATAATATATTGTTAATGTGATTTTTAATCTGTATGGTGCTAATTTAGGTATCCACATCGTCTCCATCACTTCACCACAATGGATGATAGCTAGAAATGCTGCTGCTGCTGCTAAATTTATTAATTGACAATGATAATTCTTTTTAGATATAGAACAATGTAGGCAAATATGAAGTGATGGGTCAAGTGGATTACGTCGACACAGTACTCAGCTGATGACATTTTTATCGACCTCGAAGTCAAAATCAGCCTTCGCATAAGTCAGCCTCGAACTGAGAATATTATGTTGTGTGCTATGCGATGCAATATAAGTGTGTGTGTGTGTGTGTTTGTACATATATATATATGTATGTATATATACGTATATATATTATACATATTATGTATATACATACATATGTATATATATACATATGTATATATATATAATATATATATATTATATATATATATATATATATATATATATATATTATATCAATTAGAGATAAAACCCTATTAGGCAAATCATACAATGAAAAACTTAAGCCAGTACATAAGATTATTTAATTTATATTATTTATGGTATAAATAAAAAAATTATTAAAAAAATATAATTATATAACACTACGATCGTTTCATGGCTGTTAATTTCTTTAAATTTTCGAGTTACAGTCATTCATCAGGTGGTTTAAATATTTAGTGGAGGCGCAATGGCCCAGTGGTTAGGGCAGCGGACTCGCGGTCATAGGATCGCGGTTTCGATTCCCAGACCGGGCGTTGTGAGTGTTTATTGAGCGAAAACACCTAAAGCTCCACGAGGCTCCGGCAGCGGATGGTGGTGATCCCTGCTGTACTCTTTCACCACAACTTTCTCTCACTCTTACTTCCTGTTTCTGTTGTACCTGTATTTCAAAGGGCCGGCCTTGTCACTCTCTGTGTCACGCTGAATATCCCCGAGAACTACGTTAAGGGTACACGTGTCTGTGGAGTGCTCAGCCACTTACACGTTAATTTCACGAGCAGGCTGTTCCGTTGATTCGGATCAACCGGAACCCTCGTCGTCGTAACCGACGGAGTGCTTCCATTAAATATTTAACTTGGCGAGGTTTAATCATTGATTAAACCTCGCCAAGTTAAATATTTAAACCACCTGATGAATGACTGTAACTCTAAAATTTAAAGAAATTAACAGCCATGAAACGATCGTAGTGTTATATTAATTATATTTTTTTAATAATTTTATTATATATTTAAATAATATAAATTAAATAATCTTATGTATTGGCTTAAGTTTTTCATTGTATGATTTGTCTAATAGTGGTTTTATCTCTAATTTAATATAATATAATATTTTACTATAAAATTGGATTCAATCCTAAATCTGATTTTTCTCTGTAAGTTTAGATTTATTCCCTAATATTTATTATATATATATATATATACGTACATGCATACATGTATGTATGTATGTATGTTATGCATGAGTGTGTGTGCGACTGTTTCTCCGTGTGTTTGTACTTATTGTGAATGCGTAGTGCGTGCTCGATTGAATATACATGCAAATTCAAATTACCAGCTCTTCACATAGTAAATATATTGTGGAATTTTACTCTATTATATGTTGCCGTCGCCCTCAGAGCCTCTATGCTGAAAATGCTATCACATATATCAGCTGCGACATTATCTAAAGCTGTTTAGTATTCTGTAATTCTTAGTAACTTTGATTAATATCTTTCACTTCAGAGGTCTTGACACATAAATTATAGTACATGTTTTGTACCCTGTTATGAAGAAGCAAGATCTGTTAGCCAATCGCCTTGTCTTATGTGCATTGACGCTCCATCATCGAATGCAATTTTCTAAAGTTCATATTAATTCCATTTCAGTTGTAGCATCTACTATATAATGCAAGATCTTTACCATGTTGGGATCACTAGCTTCAAGTTTCTGGCTCTCAGCAAACTGAGTGTTATATTGTAAAATGGAAACCAGTAATTACTTCGCAAAATCTTCCCTTCAATTTTATTTGTTATAGATGTATGCAAAATGTCTTGTTCTTATCTTTGATAATGTCTCAAGTGTAACATCACTTTCCCCTTTTGTAAGTGCGTGTTCATGTTCTATGTATAATACACATGTATAGGTATATATATATATATTGTATATATTTTATATATATATGTGCGTGTGGTGTGCATGAATACTCTCACGGTCACATATATAAGTCAGTTACTTTCTTCTGGCCTTTGAACCATAGAGGCAGGACATAACAGTAAGTGTTGCTAGATCTCTCTTTGTACTGCATTCTATATTACGTAATTTTTCTGTTGATAAAAGCAAATTCACTTCTCCGTTCATACTGGTATCTATATACAGCAACTTTGAAAGTGTTGTAACCTCTAAGATCTTCCTGTATATACTGTATGATATTGGGAGCAATAATTTTGATATGGAAAAGGCGATATGATAACATTTAGAAAGCAAACAACTTTTTGCGGATTGAGCACCTCTACCGCAGACTCTCAGCCATTATCGTTTCAGACTTATATTTTACGGTCAAAGAGGACATAGCTCTAATCCCCGCACTCCATTTTGCTTCTTTCTGTTTTATTGCTCGTTTACCGCATTTTCAGAGTTGCATCTTTTATATTTACTTGTATTTCATATTTTCTCATCCTATCTTCGTATCTGTAGATTGTTATGCCACGTGGGCATTGCCTGAAGATTGCACTAAGGCACCATGCTTGTTAAAATCTAGTGCTTGAAACGCTTTCATCGCATGAAACTTAAATAAGCACATAAATATATATATATTGAGTATATTAAAAATTATTTATCACTCACCAGATGGCGTACTTTTTTTCTCTCATCATCGAGAAAGAGTACATATATATTTGTGTATATATATATATATATTGTATATAAAATAAATATAAGAGAGTGGTCACTATATGGCTCACTCTAGCACCAGTTAATCCAAAAGGTTTCAACCACAAAAATATACATGTTTCCCATGAAAGTCGGTACGATTGTTAGCTCACACATTAGTATCTAATTCTCTCACCCTTATTATTAATTATATTTGTATATATATATATATATAATATATATATTGTATATATACACGCACACACATATATATATATTTATATATATATATATATATTATATATATATATATATATACGTATAAACACACACACACACTCATATATATACATGCACGTATTAATGTTGGTATCGTTACCCCTATTAAGGTTCTAACCGAGCAAGTCCATCTCAGATGGGTTTTTGTATGATCATAGATTCAATGGGGGCCATGTTGCCTATTTCCAACACGCTGATGTCCTTTCTTCCGAGCTGATGTCGAGAATAATTTGAAGGCTGCGTCGGTGGTTCGTTTCTGAAAGCTTTTATTTATCTTTTTTACGTAGTCCCGGTCATGAGTGTGTATAGAAGCGTGGGGATAGTCGCTGCCTCGAATGCCATCATCTTTGTGTTCAGAAGTCTACATCCTGGAAAGCTCTTGTTTGGAGATGGCCAAAGCAGTACCGTTTCTTTCAAGATGATGCTGTATCTCACCATCGATGCCAGCATTGGAATAAAGACGAATTTCCATATATAGAAAACGACTCAAGCTTTCTACGGCTGCGCCGTCGATTCCAATGGTTAATTATGAACTGTTGGCCTCGATTGGTTATGGTTGGAAGATGACTTGTGTCACTTTTTAATTGATGGTGAGTTCTAGGTTTCTATAACCTTGATAGTAGGTATTGACGATTTGTTGCAAATTTTCTTCGGACAGTGCCGCAATGCTGTTGTCATCAGCATATTGAAGCACGATGATGCAGCATGTTGCGTTTCAGACATCTATTAGGAAAGATTGAAGAGCCTTCCATCGGTTCCATAGATAATTTCAACTGATAGGAAATCGCCTGTGATGACTTTAATGATGGTGGTAATATAGACAGTGAATCGTGTAGGGGCTCTGACGCAGCCTTGTCTCTCGTGATCTTACTTGAAATGGTTCAGTTTCGGTTGATAGTTAGCAGAAAATAACAAAATGGAGAAACTTTGTCTAACATTATGATTGCTTTCAAGAAATTCAGGACCAAAAATCTTGCTTTGGAATTCACCACTAAATTATTTATGAATTCTGTTATTCATACACTAAAATTATTTAACATTCATTACCAAAATAAATATGTTCCACACTAAATTTATTTTGCAAAATTTTTCTATTATCTGAATCCCATTTTCGTATCCATGGTTTATGAATTAAACAGCATCCATTTCCTAAGCTATATGCACGCACTCATACACTTGCACACACAAATACACAGACACGTACATGCACTAAATATGATAATCGGTAGCACCATGAATGAGGCAGCTATTAGATAGAAAATTGCTTTACTACAAATTACTCAAAATTAAGCTAGAGATTTACACAAAATAGTGTACAGATATATATATTTAACTAGTCTGGGGAGCAAGGCAATCTGTAATCTTACACCGAGTGAAGCATTTTATAAAATATGGAGGGCGATGTGTCGAACGAAGGAAAAACTCATCAAGGAAAGATCAAAAGAAATTTTACATGCACAGTTTTATAATATAAAAGTTTTGGCAAATATCGGTGGTAGAGGCTAAATTAATAAATAACTTAAAATAAACGGAAGAATTGAAAATTACGTGTCAGCAAAAATTTGCTAAGACGTGATTGATGTGATGGCTTCCTACAAATAGTTAATCAGATATATAATGTTTCACGGTTAACAATTTAGTCTTCTACAAGTTGGAAAGTGAAGAATGACCTATTTAAAAAATTTCTCTTCTCTATGTATATGAGTATCTACATTTATACAAGACACATTCATGCATGTATATATATTTTTTATATATATGTATGTATATATGTATATATGTATATATGTATATATATATATATATTATATATATATATATATATATATATATATATATAGAAATATTAAAATTACTAAGTCTCTCTAAAGGAGATTACGGCAGCGTTACTGGAAATTAATAGTTATCGCCATACTTATATGGCAGTCTTATAAATATAAGACTAAAGCTGTCGCTGATTAGCTCCAAGAGGCCACCCCCTCAAGCTAGCTATTTGACACACAACCTGCGTCCATTATAAACCTTCGAACAGGGGAGGTCAGCCGCTTCATCCTGCCAGTCAGACAGCTGCAGACATGTTTCAGGGTATTTGCCCTTTATCAATGCAGCGTAATCAGACCCAGCAGGTGGCTCTTGGAGCTAATCAGCGACAGCTTTAGTCTTATATTTATAAGACTGCCATATAAGTATGGCAATAACTATTAATTTATATTTATATATATATATATATATATATATATATATATATATATATATATATATATATATATATATGCGCGCGTATGGGTGTGTGTGTATGTAAGAATGTAAAATGTGTTTGAAGGGATGTACAGATGTATATTAAGAAGGAGAGAGTCAGAGTTTTGGATAATTCTTCATTCGTGTTTTCGTCCGTTTAATAGGACTCTTCAGTTAAATATACACTACCAGAGATACCCAGCCTTAATCGGGATTAAAATGGCATAGTCTTTTTTATAGGTTTACTTGTCTAAGTCATATGAATGCGGCCATGCTGGAGCACCGCTTTCGATCGAACAAATGGAATACAGGATTAATTCTTTATAACTCTAGTACTTATTCTATCAGCGTCTTTTGCCAAACAGCTAAGTTATTGGAACTTAAACACCGCGGCATCGGTTGTCAAGCAATGGTGGGTATACAAACACTGACACCCCCATATATATATATATATATATATATATTATATATATAATATAGTAGTTGAATGAATTATCTTATTATGGATAATTCGGTTAACCGATACTTGGGTAGCAAATTCACGTCAGAAAAACACGGTTGAAGCTACATGCCTAGGGCAGGGATCACATGCTATAATGTGGAAATTTGTGTGTTTTTTAAATACAAATAAATGAAAGAATGGAGTTGAACGACGAATTAACAAAATTCCTTGATAACATATGTCGAAAATAAAGGAATTTTGTTAATTCGTCGTTCAACTCCATTCTTTCATTTATTTATATATAATATATATATAAAGAGAGAGAGAGAGAGAGAGGCACAGGAGTGGTATATTGAGTACATTAATACACATTAATTCATCAAGACATTTCTTGTGAACGTCAACCAAATATATTCCTTCTGCAGAATGATAAAAATCTTCAAATTTGATAGAAAAATATCATTCTTTTTTACAGTAATGCAGTGGTAATCAAAGATACTTACCTTTATTTACCTGTAGTCTCTATATATTATTGTAGCTTACTACAGAAGATGCCAATGCTATGAAGTTAACAAAGGATAACTGGAACCGTATACGTTTTAGAGAGTAAAACTGAATCAAAGTACTCTTGAATTAGTTTGCATGATAATACGACAAATTGCAATCTATTTGTATGGATAAAATCTCAACATGTCAACTTACATGCGATGAACCTCACAAGAACAAATTGTAATGAAAATAAGAGCAGCAGCAGCAGCAGCTGCGGTAGTGGCGGCGTTAGCAATAGTAGCAGTGGCAGGAGCAGGAGCAGTAGTTGTAGTAGTCGTAGTAGCAGCAGTAGTAGTACTAGTGGTAGTAGTAGTAGCAGCAGCAGTAGCAGTAGTAGTAGTACTAATAGTAGTAACAGCAGCAGTAGGAGTGGTAGTTGCAGCAGCAGCAGCAGCGGCAGTAGTAGTAGTAGTAGTAGTAGTAGTAGTAGTGTTAGTGCTGCCAGTTCTAAATTGTTGAATGGGGGAAAACAGTCATAGAAACTTACTGAGACATCATTCGTCTGTCTGTGTGTTTCTACAACGCATGCGCACACACACATATATACACACACACACATATATATATATACACACACACACATATATATGCACGCACACATACTTACACAGACACACACAAACACACATATATATATTCATAGACACAACCTATTTCTTTATTACCCACAAGGGGCTAAACACAGGGGACAAACAAGGACAGACATAGGTATTAAGTCGATTACATCGACCCCAGTGCGTATCTGGTACTTAATTTATCGACCCCGAAAGGACGAAAGGCAAAGTCGACCTCGGCGGAATTTGAACTCACAACGTAACGCAGACGAAATACCGCTAAGCATTTCGCCCGGCGTGCTAACGATTCTGCCAGCTCGCCGCCTTACGAGTACACAACCACACTCGCAAGCACATAGACACAACCACACTCGCAAGCACATGTGTACACACACACACACACACACACACACATACGAAAACATGTATATATGTGAATGCGTGGGTGTGTGTGTGTGTGTGTGAGAGAGAGAGAGAGAGAGAGAGTGTGCCTTATTGTAAGTGTTATTGTAAATGCGTTAAACGTAAAGTGAATTTGATTGTCTTTGGCCGAAAGATAGGAAATCAATTTCACTTTTCCATTTAACATATTTATCTGAGATAATTCAATGAATGTTCTAAGTGGAAATCACTCGTATAATGTTCATTAAACGTAATATTTGAAATATTACACAAGGAAGTAGCTTTGTTATAAAAGCTCGAATAAACCGATGTATGGCTTTCTTATTTGCGGCATTGGTATAGCTGTTAACCTGAACAATACTCATATATCCTAAAACAAAAATCAAGTGAAGATGTGTTTTTATCATAATTGTATGCATTGAAATGCCGGACAATTCCACTATACAATTCCGAGCAGTAATAACTTTTGTATTACATAATGATTGATTGTAATAACACAGAATAATAGTTTGCATAACAACTTGCATCAAATAGTACCATTAGCAAGAATACATACATATACACACATGTGTGTACATACGTGAGTTGTGTGCATAAATATATATATATATTATATATATATATATATATATACATATGTGTGTGTGTGTGTGTGTGTGTGTATATATATATATTATATATATATATATATATATATATATGTATGTATATATATATATGTATATATATATATATATATATATATATATATATAT
>NC_042998.1:200148250-200190750 GCF_006345805.1 Octopus sinensis | reverse complement strand
TTTCATTATTCATCTGGACTATTCCATTTCTGCACACTAATTTTATTTTCAATTTACTCCCATTCATGTGAAACCACTTATTCAAGTTCAAATCATTGATGCAATTTTATACCAATTGCTATTTTTACTTTTGTTATGTTACAATTATATTATACTTTAGTTTGATTTTAATTATTACTTTTTACATATAATTCAATTGTTATTATTTTTATTGTTAAAGTGAAAGCATCTGACATAAAATAGAGAAATGTCTTTGTTTCACTTTTAACACGTAATACTGAAATAGTGGAGAAGATATAATATTGCTATGGGCTCGCTCTAGACAAGAATTTGAATATTCGTTTTTCCCATGAAACTACATGGACCCTAAGTAAGGCATGTGTAAAATTTGAATGAAATTGGTAGTGTAGTTCTCAAGTTTTAGGGAGATACACAGACAGACACATTCTCAGTTTTTTATATATATATATGTATGTATGTATATGAATGTGTTTATATATATATATATATAATATATATATATATATATATATATATATATATATATATATATATAATATATATATATATATGTATATACAGACATGCAGGAAGTAAACGGACACTTTGAACTCAGAAACTCTTCTTGGCATTGGACTGGTGATTGTCAGTTGTGGGATTTTTGCCCACTTTTCACGCAACAATCGAAACAATTCAACTTTAGATTTAGTTTTCTGTCGAGTTTTTGGTGTAACTCCATCTTGTATACTCCAAAGATTTTCAATTGGGCTCATGTCAGGAGATTGGTGCGGCCGAGGAAGCCTTTTGATCCCATTTTCAATCAGCCATTGTTGATTCCTTTTCGTTGTGTGTCATGGAGTCCCATCTTCCATGAATAAACAATAATTTTTCGTTATGTTATCACGTGACAACATCGGAAGTAGTCCTTGCTTTATTATTTCGATGCAATTTTCAGAGTTTATGGTTCCAGCACATTCGATCAGGTCAGAAAGACCATTGCTAGTGACAATTCCCCACACATTTACAGAAATACCAACATGCTTCACAGTTGGTTGAAGTCGTTTCAAATCATATTCTTAATTGGGAAGCCTCCAGACCCAAACACGTCTTCTGTTTAAAAATAATGCAAATTTGGATTCATCTGTGAAAATCACTCTATCAGAAAATGAACATGATTTTTTTGACATCTCCTTAGCCCATTTCTTTCTTTTCATGATATTAATTGGTTGAAGGAGGGGTTTTCGGTTTTCTTCTAGCTGCGCGTTCATAATACCCTAGCTTATGCAGATATGTAACACACGTTCTTGACTAACTTCTAGCTGTTTTGCAATGTGAGAAGCCTTCGAACGGGGTTCGTTTTCCACAATTCTCTTCAAACAGTGAAGCTTCCTTTCCGAGGGCCCAGATCGGCCGGGACGAGAACCTGTTTATTCTTTTCCTTGATTTTTGAATTGCACTATAATTCTGTTAACAGTAGCAAGAGGAATTCGAAGATTTTTGGCAATTTTTCGCTGATTAAGACCAGCCTTAGATTGCCCAACAATATGGCCTCTTTGAAAATCTCAAACTTCAGCTGATTATTTTTGTGCGTTGCATGGTAACTCTTCGCAAATGTTTAATATGATGACACCTGGAATGAAAAAGAATAATTACATTGTAAATTCTACGGAGCTGAAAACATATCAAGATGCTTAGATCAGAAATTTTGAAAATAAACGGTGTCTGCATATCTGTGTATATATATTAGGTTGCGGAATTTTTTATTCTGGTTTTAAATTATGTATTTTCAAATTAATTTTTGTTAAATTACTTTGACTTTATATATCCTTTTAAAGCATGTTTATAGTGGTTCAAGAATTTTAGATGGGACGAGAGTCTTGAAGAAGATAAGCGTAGTGGTCGGACATCGGATGTTGAAAACGATCAACTAAGAGCCTTAGTGGACGCCAGTCCACGCACAATTGTTCGAGAGATTGCTTCTAAATTAGACCTAACGTATACGACAATGTCCAACCACGTGAAAGAGATTGGAAAACCAAAATTCTTGAGAAATGGGTGCCGCACAGTTAAACTGGATGGAATTGCGCGAAATATTTCACAGATGTGTAGAATAATCCGGTGGTGTTGCTGGGCTTTGGATTATTTCATAGCTCCCATGGTTACCGAGATAATCTACTATAATAATACTCTTGTCTTTATGAATGAGAAAAGGAGGGGTGATAGATAAATAAGGAAGGAAGCGCTGGTGTCATAATCGGTAGTGAGGTGATGAAAATTGTACGCAGATAAAATAAATCAGACAGCGTTTCAACTCTGTGTGAATATACTTGTGTGTATGTAAAAGAGGGTTATGTGATTATGATTGTGTGCGTGTGTGTGTGTGGGGGTTTATATGTTTGTATGTGTGTATGTGCGTGCATTGGAAGTGGAATGATTAACATTCAATACTGAAAAGAAAAATCAAACAGCGTTTCAACTCTGTGTATTTACTTGCCAGCTCTTGTAGTTAGTCACGACCAGCTTTATATGGCCTCAATCGGACAAGACGGAAGGAACACTTTAAAATTCTTTTGAAAGAAACAAGCAGTCAAAGGATTGGTAGTAAAATAATTCTTAAACTAAAAATTTGGTCTTGTACCTTTTCTACTATAATAACACTCTTGTATCTTTCTCCGTCAAAACATATGAATGAGATAGTAAGGAGTGACAGATGAATAAAGATGGAAGGAGTGACGGCAAACGTCGAAGTGGGATGATGGAAACTCTACTGTGAAAAAGATAAATCAAACAGCATTTCAACTCTGTGTGAGTTTATGTGTGTGTATAAAAGGGAAGCATGTGAATGTTTATGTGTGTGTGTGTGTGTGTATGTGTGTGTGTGCAATAGAAGTGGGATGGTGAACATTCAAAGGTAAAAAGAAAATCAAACAGCGTTCTGTGTATTGGGTATTTATTTGCCAGTAAGAAGGAAGGAAAACGGGAAAATTCTTTTGAAGGAAACAAGCAGTCAAATGATGCTTGTTGCGGCTAAAGTTTTGACCAAAAATTTAGTAATAAAATAATTATTAAACCAAAGTCTTCGTTTTGTACCTTATTTATATATAAAATACAACAATTAGCCGCCATTTTTGACGACACGAGTCCCAGTTAGTATACATGCACACACACATATATATATATACATATCTAACATCTTGCGGCATGTACGTAGAAACATGCACAAACACACATATGTATTTATGCGTATATATGTTTGTGTGTGTGTATGTGTATATGTGTGTATATATGTATATATATATATATATATATATATATATATATATATATATATTATATATATATATATATATATTGTGAAATTTGATTTAACACTAAATTGAATTCTTCCCAGTAAGTTTGGCATTATACTCTCTATTGTATTATTATTATCATTATTATTATTATTATTATTATTATTATTATTATTATTATTATTATATATATAATATATATATATATAATAATGATAATAATAATAATAATAATAATAATATAATAATAATAATAATAATAATAATAATAGAGAGTATAACGCCAAACTTACTGGGAATCAAATTTCACAATATATATATACATACATACACGCATACTTACATACATACATACATATATGCACATGCATACATGGGCGAATGAGGATAACATCTTCATTTTTCCATTTAACCGAATATAGGATATCGGTATTGTGAACTGACATTTGACAGTAGCTTCGCTGAAATGTCGCACGAGATAATATATCACTGTATTTTTACTACTAAACCGAATCCAGTAGAAAATCTTTATGTTTGATTTCCCCCTGGATTCTATCGTTAAATTTCGGTTGTGCTTTTAAAGCTTCAGGCTTGAAAACAAATGATTATTCGGCACATACATTGTGTACGCAAGTAGTAACTATCTAACGCGAGCAACACAAGCGCATATAGTTAACTTGATCTTGCAATTTCATAAAAACTAAGAATTATCACCTATATATATATATATATATATATATATATATATATATAGATAGATAGATAGATAGATAGATAGATAGATAGATAGATAGATAGATAGATAGATAAACAGATGGGTAGATAGATGTGACGGTATATATGTGGGTGTATATACATATGCGTGTGTATATGTGCATACATGATATATGTGAGTGTGCGCATGTATGTGTGAATATATATATAACGTACGATTACGTGTTCTATATTCCATGTTGTTATACTCTTTCGCAGCAATGCAACTTCTAATACTAACCTACATACACACAGTACGCACAAGTATATGTTGACACATTTTTCAGATCCATCGCATAGCACATTATTCTTTTTTCCAACTGCTAGGAGGAATATTTCACTTTGCTCTTTCACAGGCAAAAGCAATTATTTATAGCCACAATGCTTAATATGGAAGTTCGAATCTAATAACAGTTTAGTACTTTCTAGAGTATTTACAAAATGAATTTCCATTCTATCATCTGCACAAATTTCTAATGTGAGCTTTCAGTGAACTTAGTTCAATATTCTATTCTATATTGTTTGTGTTCTTTTTATTCCGTTATCTACAAGCACGTGGTTCGATATCCTTTCCTCTCTTCAGTATAAAGCACAATCGGTCTTGTTTTGTGTATTGCAAAAAGGAAAACCGTTATAGATTCGATCAAAAGATACCATTGTTCCCCGAATGGTCGCGCTTAGCAATGCCTTATTAATTCGTATTTTCACCGATTAAATTCCTTCACACTGACACGCTTTACAATATCCATGCAGCTGTCGAAATAGAAATATTTTCTAAGCAGCCAGGAGCGATCAGCGGCCAAAATCCAAAGGTTGCTCTTTATCAGTTATCGGAAGGAATGTTTTCCTTTAAATTCCTGATATATGACGAGAGCGTTTTATTATTCCTGTTATTACTATACTCTAATTTGCTTTTTCTTCAAATATTTCCATTTTCTCACTCTTAAGTAAGAATTGATTAATTAATTTCTTTAATGAACTGATGTAATTATTTATGGAACATATCACTTAAAGACTTGGAAACGATTACATTCATTTCAAGTTTAGCAAAATGCATTCTATTTTTGAAAAGGATTTTTTTGAATCCGCTACCTGTGTTATATGCAACGTAAATGTAAAAAAAAAAGTGTCAGTTTTAATGTAGTTGCAAATATATGTTACTCTATAGTTTTGTTATATTTTTCTTCTTTTTTTTGGCTCCATTATCTGCAGCCTTACATGTCGGCATCTTTATATCTTATCTGTATAGCGAACATATTATCAATGAATAGAAAACTAACGATAAGTGCTTCAGAGAAAAGTAAAGAATATGAAAATCAGTGGAGAGTCGTTCGAAAGATGTCCACATTCATTTATATCACTTTGAAACGAGTTACTGGCTATATCAAACTCTAAATATATCTTCTTGTCTGCCTTAGATTTAATATATTTGGAAAACATCTATATCCAACATAAACAGAAAAAAAGCAGAAATGTAATTATGGAAAAGTGTTCATGCAATAATTTCTATCACCTTCTTTGTTTACGTATGACGTCATAGAACAAAACATGTATTTTAAATTCACAATTGTAAATTCGTTATAAAGTTTTGCCCTGCATTTGGAGTCATACCCCAAACCATTATATAATGCATTCATTGTATAGATAGGTGTCTATGTGTCTGTCTGTTTTTTGTTTGTACGCGTGAGTATTTATGCGTATGATACTCATATTTGTATATATTTCTTTACTACCCACAAGGGGCTTAACATAGAGGGACAGACAAGGGCAGACAAAGGGATTAAGTCGATTACATCGACCCAGTGCGTAATTGGTTCTTTATTTATCGACCCTGAGAGGATGAAAGGCAAATTTGACCTCGGCGGAATTTGAACTCAGAACATAACGACAGACGAAATACCTATTTCTTTACTACCCACAAGGGGCTAAACACAGAAGGGACAAACAAGGGCAGACAAAGGGATTAAGTCGATTACATCGACCCAGTGCGTAATTGGTTCTTTATTTATCGACCCTGAGAGGATGAAAGGCAAAGTCGACCTCGGCGGAATTTGAACTCAGAACGTAGCGACAGACGAAATACTGCTGAGCATTTCGCCCGACGTGCTAACGATTCTGCCAGCTCGCCGCCTCTTATATACATAATTTTATATTCAAGTATTCATTCCAGTATGGTCTGAGTTTTTGTTTGAAATCCTCTTAAAGCTTGTCCCACTGACATGCTGAGAATACAGGTACCCCAAGCGCGCGTTTAGAAGCAGACCGCTTATTGAAAAGGGAATATCGTCTCCATCACTGTATGCCTGAAGGTACAGAAAAGACGACTGTTTTTGAAATATCTATCCGGATATTCCTGATTCGTAAATACGGTTGAGATGCAATATGTAAAATTGTAGTTGAAGACTGGAATGCATTTATCTGTTTGCAATAAATACGAGTGTAAGGCTTGTGTTTTCTATAATGTTTTAAACAAATACAGCAAAAGTTTCTCGACTACGATTTTTCATTACAGCAATATCGTAACTCATAGATACAGTAAATCCAATGCAACAGAAGATCACTCGAATATGTGAATGAAACATCAAATATTGTCTTTCCTTCTTTGCAGAAATTTACTAAAGTATTTTTTATTCGTAATGATGGATGATTTCGTAATCCCAAAACATTATTTATATTTTTCGACATCACTATAGAATGTCATTGTCACAGCAGATATTCAAGTCACCCGATACTGTAGATTTTGCTCAAGCTCTCAAGACGTATTTGCTATGTTTTTAATTATATTTACCTATTTATTTTCACTTCCGACTTTCTTATTTTCTTTCTTGGCTTGGAGTACATTTTTTTCTCTTTTTTCTTTTCGATATTCTTCTTTTCTTTTTCCACTTATCTCCATATAAATTTTCACCAACTTGCCGTGATTTCAATGACAACCGTTGTACTATTTACTTTGAACGGTCTTAGAGAACTCATACATTTTATCATCGATATCTTAGATGCCGCAGTGTCTATTTGTAGTTGTTATACTTAAGGTTCTAGATTTCCTAGGCGCTATTGGGATATTTCAAGTTATCCATACGTTTCTGCTTTTTATTTTTATTTCTTCAACTTGAAGAATACTGAATACTGTCAAAGAAAATCTTTCTTTATATCATTGTGAAAACGTATATGTGTTTATATATTTAGTAATTGATTACACTTCGTTCTTTACTGTCTCTATAATAAAATTTAAAAAGCCAAAATTAAATTGAAGCATATCAGTAAAATATGTGTATAATATAATATTTGGAATATGAATAGACGAAAAAATTACTTTCACATGATTATGGTAAAATATGTAATCACAAGAAACTAATGAGCGTCTTCAATTAAAAAAAGAAAAGAAATTAGTTTACAAGATTATTTTTTTTAACGGCTTCTGTTGAACTAGAAAGAGTACTTCATATAAAGATGAAGCCTGAATGCAACTGTATGTAGCATACATGAGAGAATGTGTTCAATTTTTTCCATGCACATACACAGACAGATATGCCCACGCATAATATATACAGACATGATTAGATATATCCATATATATCTATCTATCCATCTATCTATCTATCTATCTACCTATCTATCTATCTATCTATCTATCTATCTATCTATCTATCTGTCTGTCAGTCTGTCTGTCTGTCTGTCTATCTCTCTACCTCTCTATCTATCTATCTATCCATCTATCTATCTATCTATCTATCTATCTATCTATCTATCTATCTATCTATCTAACTATCTATCTATCTACCTATCTATCTATCTAACTATCTATTTATCTATCGATCTGCATATCCAACTACACATGCATAAATCCACAGACACACATGTGTGTGTATGTTTTTGTGTGTACGTATGTGTTGGCGCAAGTGTGTGTATAAAACGAATGTTTTCGTTCGTGGGTTTTATAAATTTACATAAACAGAGGAGGACACTCGCACGCAATCACGTACACACACAACACACAAACATGCAAACAAACACACAAACGCACACACATATATATTCAGGGTATCCCAGAAAGTTTTACTCATTGATATGTCTTTATTACTGAAAATAAACTTAAGGTAAGATAAGGTAATTTGGCACATACATTCTAATGTAAATTGTAATATCCATTGCTGTTATTCCATTGCGAAATGGCCATCTTTCATCTTGATCATGGTCTTCAGACGAGTGGTCGTACCACTTTTTCATCCAACTTGATCCCCAGGAAGACCGAAGAGCTTTATTCAGATTTCAGCAGGAGCGAGCAGGAACATTACTCTCTAAGGTTGACCAGATAGCAAAGTCCATGGGATTGATGTCTGGCCATGAGCGAGGCCATATCGTCTGGTACCCCAAACCGCTGAAATGTACTTTACACCACCTGTTACCGAATTATTCTGTGACTCTTATGGCGATAATAGTAATAATGGATCACCCCCACCTAAGTGATGAGTGGTAAGTGAAAGTCGTTACGAACACCGTAAAGTAGGAATTCGAGAAAAGTGTCAGTCGAGTAGACATCCATTAGATAGTCGTGTCTTGTCTAACTAACTATACTGATATACCAAAGGCGGCGAGCTGGCAGAGACGTTACCACGGTGGGCGAAATGCTTAGCGATATTTCGTCTGCCGTTACGTTCTGAGTTCAAATTACGCCGAGGTCCACTTTGCCTTTCATCCTTTTGGGGTCGATAAATTAAGTACCAGTTACACACTGGGGTCGGCGTAATCGACTTAATCCCTTTGTCTATCCTTGTTTGTCCCCTCTGTGTTTAGCCCCTTGTAGGTAGTAAAGAAATATATACCAGAATGGACTTCATAACAACCCGAAAGAAGATTACAACAGTGGTGTCGAGGAATTAACAAACTCACGATGAATTAACAAACCGATGAGGATTAACAGACTCACAAGGAGATACGAAATTCACAAAAGTTTCTTCTGCGAATTTTACGGGATACAAAACCGTAAAATTATGGGAGAATTGTTGGCTGGTTTGCAAAGGCAGCAACAAAAACAACAACAATTAATATTACAGCAAAAATGCTACAATTAATGTATGAACCAGACGAAGGAGTTACCGTAGAGGCGAACTATAGAAGATATAGGGGAAGCACTCCGTCGGTTACGACGATGAGGGTTCCGGTTGATCCGAATCAACGGAACAGCCTGCTCGTGAAATTAACGTGTAAGTGGCCGAGCACTCCACAGACACGTGTACCCGTAACCTAGTTCTCGGGGATATTCAGCGTGACACAGAGAGTGACAAGGCCGGCCCTTTGAAATACTGGTACAACAAAAACAGGAAGTAAGAGTAAGAGAAAGTTGTGGTGAAAGAGTACAGCCGGGATCACCACCATCCCTGCCGGAGCCTCGTGGAGCTTTAGGTGTTTTCGCTCAATAAACACTCACAACGCCCGGTCTGGGAATCGAAACCGCGATCCTATGACCGCGAGTCCGCTGCCCTAACCACTGGGCCATTGCACCTCCACCAGTATAGAAGATATAAACAGATCTTCAATAAAGATTGCAAAGATTGGGATTAAGATATGAAAGCGCATCTACTTCTATGAAACCCTGGCAGCAGAAAGATATGAGCGTTATAGCAATGACGTGCTCGTGAAATAACCTTCTGACATTAACTTTAGAAATACAATAGACGTATTGAGTAAAATGTTTAGCGAGAAATTGTCGTTGCACAATACACGCTGGTAATGTTTGTACCTAGCAAGGAACAACAATTTTGCATCCAACATTCCCTCATAAACTTCACTGATGACATTGATGCCAGCATCGCAGAAGATGAAGGGAGACTTGTACTCATCAGATGTAACTGTGACCAACCCCATGAGTGAAGCTGACGTCTGACGGTGTAAATGACTCCTGTTAATTCCGGGCAGGTCTCATGCATTACGTGCATAAAGCCTGACATTCTGCTTGTAAGTAACTGCCTCCACTGTGAAAATCTTCTCGTCGGACAAGATCAACACCCTTTTAGCGACGCACCGAGCTTCATCTCAGCTAAAATGATTTTACCCCTGTCAAGCCGTTTCTTCTTGGGAAATTAACTGCCGAGATTGTTTCTTGTATGCAGTTAGCATTAAATTCTCTTTAAAAATCTTGTGCATTGATCCTTTGTAGTTTTTCTTGCACTCATGCGGGGATTTCGGTTCATTCCCTTCTTCACAGCTTCAACAGTTTGTTTGATATGAATTGATCGTTTCCTACTAGGAATTAGCTTTGTAGAGGTAGTCATATGTCGTTTCATATATGTTTTACAGTACATGTTCAACTGTTATGTTATATCATTATTGCTCACTCCAGTTATTTTCAAAGCGACAATCTGGTCACGTTTTTCTCTCGATGACTTATTTGTTTGCAACCTGTTATAGATGAAGGAAACAACAGATTATGTCAAATGTAGATGATATTTTACCTCGATATTCTTTAGGAAGAGCTTTAAACGTGGGTAAATCTTTCTGGGGCACACTGTATATAAACACGATATATTGACATAGATAAATACGTTATATGTACATAAATATGTGCGTATATATAAAGATTGTATTTACATATGTGTATCTCTTTCTACATAAGTAATTCCATATATATATATATATATATATATATAATATATATATATATATATGCACACACACATATATACATGCATGCATATATATTTATATTGGTTTCGAATTTTGGCAAAAGACCAGGAAATTCGTGGAAGTAGGTTGGATAAAATCGACATCACAGTTATCTATTTTATCAACCCTCAAAGGATCAAAGGCTAAAGTCGACTTTGGTGATGTGGACGAAATGCCCGTAAGCATTTTTCCCGGCAGGTTAATGATTCTGCCAGCTCGCCGCATTTAGATACACCTACACGCGCATAAGTGGAAGCGCAATGACCCAGTGGTTAGGGCAGCGGACTCGCGGTCATAGGATCGCAGTTTCGATTCCCAGACCGGGCGTTGTGAGTATCCCCGAGAACTACGTTAAGGGTACACGTGTCAGTGGAGTGCTCAGCCACTTACACGTTAATTTCACGAGCAGGCTGTTCCGTTGATTCGGATCAACCGGAACCCTCGTCGTCGTAACCGACGGAGTGCTTCCATCCACACGCGCATAAATATTATTTGTCTTGTTCGGTTACAAATATATTACTCTTAAGCAAATATACTATTGACACTCACTTCTCCGAAGTTTCGTCGGCTCTAAATGCCATAGTGACTGTCAATAATATAATATTCTTAATTAAGAATAATATATAAATGTATTTTGTGCGTGTGCCCATTTTTCTTTGTGTATTACATATTACATAAATCTAAGTGTGCCCATATCTTTTAGTGTATTACATTGTACGTACATCTGAAACTCTAAAATTTTGGATACGCAGCATATTTTCACACTTAGCATTTTAGTGTTCTTATATTTTTCATTTTATATATCTTCTTACTTCCTACAGTCACTTTACTAGCGTCTTAATTCACATTGATATATTCGAAAAATATTTCGTTACGTTGTAAACATTTTTCTGGTTTATTTCACCTATAGCAACAATATCGAAACTTGCTAGACAAACAGTTTTAACAGGAGTGACCTTCGTAAATGCATTAACCTTGCAAAGTAGCAGCATTTAAAAGGGAATTATGAAATATAAAATTGACGTTTTACACTATATATAATGTCCTTCAAAAATGGAATGAATGAATATAAAGTCGGTGAGTTACATTATATATAACATTATATATATACATGCATTATATATATATACATGCATTATATATATATAACGTTATGCTCTCGTTGCAGTTGTTCATGATGACAATGGTGATGACGACGATGATGAAACGATAATCACTTATTTATTGTTGTATGTTAACAACAATTTGTGACCTAACGTTGTCGTGAATTTTTATATCACTAAAATATATAGAAACGTATCTAATAGTTTTTACAATTATGAATAACATTATATTATTTCTAGAGTCAACTTTCTTCTGTAACTACTGTAACTACTGTGTGTTCATGTAAATATATAAATGTGGTAAGAAGCTTGCTTCCTAACCTCATGGTACTGTGTTCAGTCCCACTGAGTGGCACCTTAGGTAACTGTCTCCTGGATGGAAGCACTCCGTCGGTTACGACGACGAGGGTTCCGGTTGATCCGAATCAACGGAACAGCCTTCTCGTGAAATTAACGTGTAAGTGGCTGAGCACTCCACAGATACGTGTACCCTTAACGTAGTTCTCGGGGATATTCAGCGTGACACGGAGAGTGACAAGGCCGGCCCCTTGAAATACAGGTGCAACAGAAACAGGAAGTAAGAGTGAGAGAAAGTTGTGGTGAAAGAGTACAGCAGGGATCTCTACCACCGCCTGCCGGAGCATCGTGGAGATTTTATGTGTTTTCGCTCAATAAACACTCACAACGCCCGGTCTGGGAATCGAAACCCTGATCCCACGACCGCGTGTCCGCTGCCCTAACCACTGGGCCATTGCGCCTCCACAACTGTCTTCTACTATACCCAGGGGCCGACAAAAGACTTTTGAGTGGATTTGGTAAACAGAAACTGAAAGAAGCCCGTTGTACATATATTTATGTGTGTCTGTGTGTGTCTGTGTTTGTGTTTGGCTCCCCTCCATCGCTTGACAAACGGTGTTGGCGTATTTTTGTTCCCGAAATAATAAGTACTAGGCTTACAAAGAATAAGTCCTGGGACCGATTAGTTCGACTAAATCCCTTCAAGTCGGTGCTGCAGCATAGCAGCAGTCAAATAACTGAAACCAATAATAGACTATATATATATATATATATATATATATATGTATATATATCCCTTCAACAACACGTTCGGTTTTAATTGGAAAATTTAAAAACGAAGGGACTAGTTTGGATATCAAATGGAAACTCCTTTCTAAATACAGTCCAGATACAGTCCAGTGTATTTGCTTGAAAAACTGTATCTGTTGAAGTATTTGCGTACCTCCAACGAATAAATTCGAGGAACGAGATGTTTCTGTATGTCCACACTTCAAAAAATAGACCTTGACAGAATCTAAATGTAAACCACCTGATATTTTGTAAACGGTTAGCATTTCCTGTACTTCTGTTTGACATCAAATTATTGTAATATTGGTTGTCTCCCTTGTGCTTTTCCTTTTTTTCCATTCTTCTTTAATAAGCGATTCCTCTTGAAATGTTATTTATTCAGAAAAAAATTAACAAAAGTCCTTGATTTCAGCTTCAGAAATGGAATAATGAGTTAATATTTCGACCACGAATCCCTGGGTAGCTATATGCAAGATTTATGTTTGTTTTTTTTTCATTTAAGATCATATATAATTCTTCACGTACACGTTAATGTGGATAACAAGTAATGACTATAGTACAATTTATAAAGTTAAATAAAATTAATTCTACTATTATCTAGTGTTGGCGATTCTGCAAAACATCTTCAATTCGTGGTTGTTAATATGGCTTTAGTTTACCAGACAAATTGATGGCGGCCATTTGTAAGGTACCGAAGTTGATAGTCGTTATAGATCCACATGTATCCGTTTGACAGTAAGTTGCCTCCAATTTTATTCTGATATAGAATTTGCGTCAAACGGGGAAAACTTTTGTCTAGGTTGTCTAGGTTGCTGCATACATACATACATACATACAGATACATATATACATATAGATGTACATATACATATACATACATACATACACACACACACACACATATATATATATATATATAATATATATATATATATATATATATATATATGGAGAGGTAAAACAGCTGTGAAGGTATCATGTACTATAGGATACTGTAGATATGTAAGCACCAAATGAAATTTACACACCTGACTCGACCCAAGGCTGGCTTTAGGTGCAGTGTAGGTATAAAAAGGGGCCCAAATGGGGTTTTGAACACATGACAGCTGTTTTCTTACAATTTTCTTAATGTATTCCTATCCAAAAACGTTGGTTGGGTTCGTCAGCATCAAGCTATTTTCTCATCTGTTTAAACGGGTTCAAAATTTTAACTGAAGATGGTGGATTACATGTTATGATATACTCTGTAAATACATAAATGAGTGTCTACCAAAATAGCTGTCGTAAATTTTAAGCCAATTTGTGTTGTTTTATATATTCTTCCTCTTCTTACGGTGCCATGTCCAGAATGTAGGACATAGACGATCATACTCTTTCACAATTCTCAGTTCTTTGTATTCTGTAATAGTTTTACATCCTGATGTTTTATACCACTTTCTTCCAACAAATTTGTCAAGCTTGGCATCCATATAATCATGCTTCCTCTGATTCTTTGCTCTTCAGTCTTTCTGACTTGGCTAAATTCTCCAGGCTACCTTTCCTTATCTCACAACGCAGTTTCTTATATACTGCAACCGGGGATATTACTTCTTCATAAGACACTTTATTCATTCTACCCTGTATATTTTCCTTAAGAAACACCTTTCACATCTCTCCAAGCACCTTCATATTTCTGAAGTTAAGACTGTGCCTCACATTTGTACATTAATAAGGTGTATATTTACCAGTTCTATGTACGGCTCATATGTTATGTCATCAGATCTCTTGAATTACTATACTGAATAGATACTTAGAAAACTGGAGGAGGAAAAGGTCTTAGAGTAGGAGGCAGAAACATCATAAATATAAAATGGGCTGATGACTTACTCTTACTTTCACAATCGGAAAAGAGTTTTCAGAGACTTCTGGATATATTGCTCAGAGAAAGTGAGATGAAAGATATGTTCGTAAATTCCAAGACGTCAGAGATTATGGAGTTGAAAAAAAAGGAAACCCAAAGTGCATGTTGAACATGGACAATCAAAGGATAATTAAGCAGATATCACCCGGAAATTACGTCGGAATTTAGATCGCAGAAGATGGAAGATGGAAGATGTACGGAGGAGATCAAAGGAGGAGATCAAAGGAGGAATAAAAATGGCAAAACTTCTATGTATATATGTATATATGTGTGTGTGTATGTATATATATATATCTATCTATATATATATATATATATATATATATATATATATATATATATATTATATATATATATATATATATATATTATATATATATATAATATATATATATATTATATATATATATATATATATATGTGTGCGTGCGCGTATTGACATGAGTACGGGATTATTTACATACGTTCTTATACACATCCTTTAATATCTTATACCTGGACCTAGAGGCGTGGGCATATACGTGTGTGTATGGAGTGATGGGCGCGCGTATATACATGTGAGCGTGTACGCGCGTAATGTCCGTGTATATATGCGGATATTCTGTTGTATGTATGTGTGTGTACGCGCGTGCGTGTGGGTGCGTGTGTGCTTATGTACGTGTTTACACGCGAGTGCGTGTGTATGCTTATAGGCTTGGAGGCGTATATGTACGCGTGTATGTGGGTGTATATATCCATGATGATATGTATGTACTAGAAGTCCATTTAATTCAAGGAACCAGATTAAATGCTCATCAGCTCTGATTTACAACGCATTAAGTCCCCAGACGAAACTGTTGATGTACTGACAATTCTACAACTAAATTTTATCAATCTCCTGACCACCATGCTTGGTCCATAACCTCTATACATCCCTTATCTTTACATTCTTTTACACTTTTATCATGTTTTTATCAGGTTTTTTTACTTTTATTTCTATTTCTATTTTTACTTTATATTTCTTTATACCCCCTTTACATCTACTTACAACCCTTTATCCTCTACATTTTTATATTATTCTATACTTACACTTTTTATACATTTTTTATCCCTCGTCCCGAACTCTCGCCCCTCCATCTTCACCTCTATATATGTATTTATTTATTTACATTACCTCAACATCCAATTTTCCTCATTCTACATTGAGAGAAGAAAGAGATGGACGCTTCAACTCTGTGCTGCTGCCGCATTATGTCGTACGTGAATGAGAGGATTTGCATCCCCAACCAAGAATTTTTGATGTAACATATGTCCTTGTGGAAGCTGTGGTGCGCGGCTGAAGAAGGCCACAGACATACATTATGCATTGTTATAAATCTGTCTAATAAAGGCCCGAAACATATGTACCGCTGAATCCTTCGCATCATGTTTTTATTTTATTTTGATCAATTTATATATATATATATATATATATATATAGTTCGAATTTAAAGAAAGATAAATACGAAGACAGGTGTAGGAACAATAAACAACTGCATTAGTTTGATGCTTGGGAATAATGGAAAAGTCTTTTACGCTTCGACCCTACGTTCTTCAATAGAAAGAAATAAGAGGTAATAAATAGAGAGAGGAGGAACAAAACGTATTCAGTTCTGTAGTCGAACATGGAAAAAGCGTGAGTGGGTGAGAGAGAGTGATAATGGTGTGTGTGAGTATGTATGTGTGAATGGGTAAAAGTGACTTCCACCTTTCACGTATATGTGTGCGTGTGTAACGTGTGTGTGTGTCTGTGTAGTGTGTAGCAGTTGATGTGTTCTTTTATATGTGGTGTGTGTACATGTATGTATCTCTCTATCTTTCTATCTATCAATCTATCTATATCTATATCCTTCTTCTTTATCTCTCCTTTACTCGTTTCAGTCATTTTGACTGCGGCCATATATATATATATATATATATATATATATATATATATAGAGAGAGAGAGAGAGAGAGAGAGAGATAGTTGGATAGATATATAGATATATAGATATATAGATAGATAGATAGATAGATAGACAGATAGATAGATATGTTTCTTTATTAGCCACACAGGGCTGCACACAGATAGAACAAATTACAAGGTAGAGCTTTTCTTTTGAAGGTTTAAAAAAAAAAAAAAAAGGAAGGGGGAGTTTCGATCAAAAGGGATCGTAAAAGGAGAGAAAGAGGACAAAAGAAAGGGGGGGTTAAAAAAAAAAAAAAGGGGGAGAGGAAAAAAAATTGATCAATAGGGATCGTTATCACAGAAATGTCAATATGAAGTGTAAAGGGGAGGACAGGTGAGGTTTACCCGTGGAAAGAAAAGCCTACGGAAAAGACCACGGTAACCTCGGTCAATGAAGTCACATTTTATATTTCTTTTTTTTTTTTTTTTTTTTTTGCAAATAAGCAACTCTCTGTTTTCGATTTCTGGGTTCATAGGACTATGCTCAAGGTGGCTTCGTCATTCATACGTGCCATTCTTGCTACATTCACCCATCTTTTTTTAAAACATTCGCTAGACAAAACTTGCCTCTCTACTCTCACTTTCCTTTTCAAGTGGTACTTGAAGAAGTTGATGAGAGATTGACCAGAGAGGAAAGTGTTTGTCTCCAATCCTTTCAGACGCGTCCACCAGATACATTCTTTCGCCATAGCCACAAGGATGATGAAAATAGCTCTTCCTTCCCGTTTGAAGGAAGGAGGCGTGACAATATTGACGATAGACTCAGCTGATAAACCGACTCGTCCCACACGTGACAGCAGTTGTTCGACATAAGCCCACAGGTCGGAAATTGTTGGACACTGAACGAGTGCGTGCAGAACGGTTTCGTCGCTCTGACCGCATCTCGGGCAGGTCGGCCCCGTGTTTCTCGAGCCGTGTCTGTAGAGCTTATCCCGAACGGGTAGCGCTTCTCGGTAGCACTGCCAGGCCAGGGATCTCTGGAAGTTGTCCATGGGCCCTGGCCCGAAAGTCGTCCCGAACAGGCGGGTCAGATACTCCTCGTCGATGTCCAGGTTCGCCCCGAGCTCGTCGTCGTACCTCCCCTCCACTAAACCCCTATAGAATGCTTTGGTTGTGTTGAAGTCACTTAAGGTCGACCCAGGACGGCAGAGTTGCTTGAGAGCAACGCGACACTCGCGGTGCCATTCGCCCTTCCTCGGCCTCTTTTTGATCCACGACTGCAGTTCGGTCATGGAGACGAGCTGCGGGAAAGCGTGCCTCACAAACAGCGACCACACCTGTTCACCGTCGTCTACATAGAGCCAGAGATGTCGCAGTCTCAGCGCGTGTCTGCGCATCATCAACCACGGCATGCCCAGCCCTCCTTTTAACGGGTGTTGACAGCAAATGGATCGCCTGACCATCGGGACGCATCCTTTCCACAAGAAGCGAAAGAGGATGCGTTGTAGTTTGGTGATGGTAGGGTCGGGACAAGGTACGACGGTCAGGCGGTAGTAGATGACGGACGCGATGTACGTGTTCGCCACCTCCGCTCGACCTTTTAGGGACAGTTTCCTCTCGGCCCATTGCCGGGCGAGAGTGACCACCCTACTCGTTATCTCGTTCCAGTTCTTCTCTACTTGGAGGTCCGGACCAAACCAGACCCCGAGCAACTCAACCGGGCCGTCGGTCCAGCGTCCCATGACGGACGGAGGCGCTGGTGGACGGCACGGGCTTGCTTCTCCAGGTGCCTAGTCGCAAGCCCACTGACTTTTCCCGGTTGATTTTCGCTCCTGTCACCGCTTCGTAGTTTTTCAGTGTCTCGCCGACCAGCTCGATGTGCTCGTGGCTAGACACTATGACGGTGACGTCGTCCGCGTATGCAGACACGCTCGTCCCGCATCCCAATTCTCGCGGGATGCCCCTTAGAGTCGCCAGCTTCCGCAGTAGTGGCTCAAGAGTCAATACGTATAGAAGCGCCGAGAGGGGGCATCCCTGACGGACCGAACGTGCAATGTCGAAAGGTCTCGATAGATGTCCATTTACGCGAATTACCGAACGGATGCCTCTGTACAAGGCAGCTATCCAGCCGCGGAAGACGGGACCGAAACCAGCCGCTCTCAGGACTGCCTCCAAGTATCGATGGTCTACCCTATCAAAGGCTTTCGATTGATCCAAGTTGATCAGGGCCCCACCCATGCCAGGTTCGTTAACTACCCTGTCTATGATGTAGCGCATCAGATGGAGGTTGTCATGGATGGTCCGGCCTGGCACGGCGCATGTTTGCGCCTTGTCGACCAGTTTCTCGATGACAAGCGCCAACCTCTTGGCTAGCACCTTGGCCAAAATTTTCAAGTCTGCATTAAGCAGAGTGATGGGCCTAAAGTTATCTATTACATTTCCCTTGTTTAGATCTTTCTTCAGCAGTGTTACGGCTCCTCGGCTCACAAAACCAGGAATGCTCCCGTTTTGCTGCCAGTTGCAGTACACCGCCGCCAAGAGATCTCCAAACAAGTCTGGCATACAATTGTAAAGCTCGTAGGGTAGACCATCCAAACCCGGTGATTTGTCCCTCGAGCATTCTGCCATCGCTTCCCGCACTTCCGCCGCCGTGATGGCACCTTCGCAGCACCCTGCCCTTCTTGTCGAGAGTCGTGGTAGGCTATGTAGGTAGGCACTGAAGTCCACCCTACGTTCTTAGATAGATAGATAGATAGATAGATAGATAGATAAATAGATAGATAGACAGATAGATAGATAGATAGATAGATAGATAGATAGATAGATAGATAGATAGATAGATAGATAGATAGATAGATATAGAGAGAGATATGTATATAGATATATATGAAAAATATTCATTATTTAAAATCCCTATAATTGTTCGGAGGCATTTTTACACGTGTAGTACATTGGTGAGAAAACGTGCAAATTATTATCATCCATCTAAGGTGTAATAATCGCCTCCTCGGGTGATTGTTCAAAGAAGTCATGCTTTGCATAGAACACACCAACATTTTTACCCGAATCTTAGCTAATATAATATATATTATATATATGTATATATTATTTAAACATATTTATTTATTCTACAACTATCTATATATGTATGTGTGTGTATATGTATGTGTGTGTATATGTAGGTGTATGTTTGTTTATATGTGTATATAAGTATGCATATATGTATATACAATAGGTAGATGGAGTTCTAATCCAAGATGCGACCTCATGAAGCTCACCTATTTATTCCATTTCTCCATGTATATCTGTAGGTGTTATGATCACTGGGGGAGTTGAAATCACTAGAGAATAATGTTAAATAATACAAAGTATTCATTGCTCAGCAGTCATATGTTGTCACAAAACTGGAAACGCTTAATATCATTAATTCCATATTACACGTATTTCTTTTCCAAAAGGAGCTACATCTATTAAGAAAATATATAGTAAATCTTCTATTAGTATTTCATCAATACATGGGGTTCTATACCAAATCTGTTGCATTCTGTTCTTTAACCAAGGAAAGAGGTCTCTTGCAGTTAATCATCACCCAATCTCACTCAATACCCTTATCATCAAAGTGTTTGAAAAAGCGGCGATATCAAGGATAACTGACTTCCTAACGAGCCGCAGCCATTTAAATTTTAACAAACATGACTTTCTCTGCGGAAGAGACAGCGTAAAACAAATTTTACAACATATCAATAATGTCCTTAATGCATTGGGATCAGGTATGAAATTTGATTGTCATACATCCTGACTTTTGCAAAGCGTTTGACAGAGTCAACCATAATATCCTCTTGATAAAAATGTCCAGTATTAGAATTCATAGTAAACAGCTACATTGGATATATTTCCTAGTGAACGGAAAACTATACGTTTCAATCGGTGGAATCAGTTGACACCAAACACCAGAATATCATCAATAGAGGAGATCGTTTCATCTACATGTTTTAAGCAGATATGTAACCAAAAACAACCGTATTCTCTTCATTCAAGAGAACTACTTACAAGATCCAATAATATCGGGGACTTAGGAGTAATCGTTGACGAAAATCTCGGCTGGAGTGCTCGAATGAAAAAAAATTGTCAATCTAATTCTCAGGATATACTCCTGGATCCTTCCGGTTCAAAAAGCAAGATGTTATCATTTCTTTTTCGTCTTCATTTGTACGACCAAACCTAGGTTACTGCTGCTTACTGTGGTCTTTCCACACCATGCAAAACATTACCAGAATTGTGTCAAACCAGAGAGCAAATACCTAAAAAGATGAAAGAAATAATTGATCTTGATTACTGGCAACGCCTTGAAATATGGAGAGCTTATTGTCTGCAGCGCCGCCACGAGTGGAACATCATTTGCATAATGTGGAGAATATGATACCAGCGTTGTCAAAAAAGACTTGAGCATCAGATTCAGAATTCATCAAAATCTGCGGTTATGTGCCGTACGCTCCCTATACAATTCATGCCCACAAAACATAAATTCACTGCAAAAACAATTCTTTTCTTACCCAGAAACTGCAATTTTTTAACATAATCTCAAAACAAATCACGTGACAAAAGATCCCATCACCTCCAATCCTATCTCCGTCGTATATCTATCTATCTATCTATCTATCTATCTATCTATCTATCTATCTATCTATCTATCTATCTATCTATCTATCTATATCTATCTATCTATCTATCTATCTATCTATCTATCTATCTATCTATCTATCTATCTATCTATCTATCTATCTATCTATCTATCCATCTCTGTATGTATGTATGTATGTATGTATGTATGTATGTGTGTATCTGTGTATGTGTGTATGTATGTGTATTTTTTCTATGAGTTTAATTTAAGTTCTTAACTGAGTTCAAGTTCTTTGCTAGCACATCAAATAGACTTTATTATTTATTATTAATATTGTTATTATCATTATTATTATTATTATTAGTATTATTATTATTATTATTAGAAGTAGTAGTAGTAGTAGTAGTAGTAGTAGTAGTAGTAGTAGTAGTAGTAGTAGTGCAATTATAAATGTCTGCAGTTATTCTCATCTTATCTTTGAGCTTGGCTTTTTTCTAACGCCTCTGGAAATGAGACTGTGATAAATAATTTATCGTTCGTTGTTTCTGCATTTGAAGTGTATAATCATTGAAGAGATATTCTAAGCACTTTCAGGTACTATACTGTAAACAAACAACACTGGATTGAATAAAAAATTATACTACATATCTTGCAAACAACTTGCACATGCAAGTGCTACCAGTTAAAAGCTCCGTATATCGGAAGCTAGCAAGTGTATGGGGTCATCAGGAGAGAATGCGCGCCGTTTCGGGGCCTACCTCTCGACGGCATCAATGTGCACCGGCCCCCCTCACTGATATGAGGCCCCGCTTGCTAGATCAGCTGGTTATGAAGAACTCAATATACTTCTAGCCATCGCTCATCGTCTCTTTTTAACCAAATCCATAACAAGCTTTAAAACTACAGCAGTTCGTAGGAAAAGATGGAAACCTCACGGTGTAACGTTTTGAAATAATGACGGTAGACACCAAGGTTCTTGACACTTGATCTTCCTCAGGACGAGAAAGTATAAAGAAATTTACTACGAGTGACGCAAAATTTTGAATGAGAGTTGGACGAAGAGTAGTTATAATTCTGGGTAAATTCTTTTCTACTCTAGGCCCGAAAGTTTTGGAGAGAGAACCAATCGATTACATCAACCCCAATACGCAACTGGTACTTAATTTTTCGACCCCGAAAGGATGAAAAGCAAAGTCGACCTCGGCGGAATTTGAACTCAGATGGAATACTGCTAAGCATTTCGCCTGGCGTGCTAACGTTTCTGCCAGCTCGCAGCCTTAAAGTTAGTATTCACAAATGCACTGTAGCTATAGGCTTAGCTCGGTCATATTATAAGATTTTATCCTACAGAGTCACATTCGCAAGTGTCTACCACGGACGCTTAAGTTCTAGCTTGGAATTTTTTTCGAATCTGAGTTAACCAAATGCGCAAATAAAAGAATTTGCTTACTGTACTGCAGAATGGAATCAAACGAACAGTTCATTATTACCAAGCCACAATACATTCCTTGCTCCCTCTGATCTCCTATTGGACAGTATTACATAATGCGATATATGGTAAATACCGAGGGGAAGTGAACTGGAAATGAGCTTCCGATAATTAGCTCATAGACCACACAGACGATTTATTCAAGATGTCGATATATAACTAGTTATGAGTATAACAAAACGTTATAGAATTACATCCTGTAATGTGAACCCCCTTGTTACTTAGCACTTTGATAAACAAGTTTTCAAATATCCATTAAACAGAAATAAATAGTAACATCGATGTGATCGGCTTCATCCCTAAAAATCCAGAATAGTTTCCAGTTATCTTTTAGAGTGTAAGTGTAGGAACAATTATAGAAATGTTTTGAGTGTATGGATTAATGTAAAGTTACAACTTGTTCCTTAGTTAATTGATAATTCATTTAAGGCATGTTTAAGGCATATTTAAGGTATAAGGATTTTTGAGACCCCCTTTTATAGCTTCTGCTCGTTTATTTGTGAGGCCTTCTTTTGTAACTTAGCATGATCTTAGCTTCCATGAGCTGGCTTTTATAGCATCTTCTATATCAAATTGGGAAGATTTCCATTCGTAAATTGACAATGAGTTTCAATCATAGCCTGTTGGTACGTTATGTTAACCATTACTACTCTTTTTTCTGCCTCTATTCTGTTATTGTATGGTATGGCAATATCTTCAACTGTGCTATGCTTTTTATGTATCATTTATTTTCTCTATGTCTTTTACCACAAAAACTTACAGCAGGTACTTTCTTCAACCGGTTTGTTTGATAAAGGCATAATGTTTTTTCTGCTCCTTTTCTTTATTGTAACGAATTGGCTTTGATATTATGTTAGATAGCGATAAATTGCTGTATGTAGTATGGTCGCACGTTGTTTGAGAAGTATATGTACAGTATGTGTAATGTAATTTTGGCGTGTAATAACTGTAAGATGTACGTATTGTGTGTGTTGATTGATGTTGATTACACAGTGGATGAATTTTGCATTAAGTGTACTTCTTGAGTTGCTCAACAGGTTCAAAAGTCGGCTGTGGTCCGTCAGTCTGTTCTGGACTGCACATTACGTTGTAAACCTGAGAATTTTAGCTGATGTTTGAAATTCATTTTCCTACCAAGATCATCAAACATTACTGGAACTGACTTGCAAAAATTGGGGAGGCAAGGATGATGTGAACAATTACTAATTTTGTTCTGATTGTATACTCTGCAATTAGTACAAGTCTCTTCACTAAGTTAGCCACTTTACTGTTTTATATTTGTCTCTTATTTTCTTTATTTATATTTGCAATTTTGAAACTGTGTAGCTAGCTCTTTTGGGCATTAGCGATATTTTTATACATCGATCACATGTAGCTAAAACAAACACACTTCTATTTTTTTTTGTTTTAGCCTTGAGCCTTAGGACTATTGCTAGTTTTGCTTTCAATTTGATAGACATCATTTTCTTCGCTTCATGCTGTCTATTGCCAGCGGAGAATGCTTTAGTTCTCTTCAAGTCATTTTAAAACTATTGTTTTTGATTTCATATTTCAGATTTTCATTTACGTTCTTTTAACCATTTCGTTTTTGTCAAAATCTAAACCGTTCTCCTCTGTGAAATTATCATTCAGTTCGCTTGTATTTATTACTTTCTCACCTCTCTGGTGTGCAGCCAATGTCCTTTTCTACGTGCATCGTAGATATATATTATTCTTATCAGCATTAGTATGGAGAATCCTGAATGAATTGAGAAGTTTCTTATATTTTGTCATCTAAAATATTTAGTTCAACTAAGTTTTAATTCACAAAGTTACTACTGTATTTTGTAAGTGCGATGGCTAATCTCTGTAAAGATATCATATGTATTATCTGGTTCCGATTTTAGTATTTTCTAACTACTCTGAAGTAATCTTTACTGATTTCTCTAACATTTTTATTTGTCATGCATTATCAGTTTCTATTAATCCTACCTATTTGTGCGTACACATCTGTTCTAATTCCAATTTCAGTGCCTGGGTTTAATTTAATTGTTTTCGGTATTACTTTTTTTTTTCGGAGATTAGCTTGATTACATAGGAGTTATTTCAGAGTTACGGCTATATCACACCGAAAAATAAATACAGTTTACAAAAGTTCTCTAGTGGAATGTTATTATGGTTCAACGGACTAAATAAGTGTTAGTATTTAATTATGTTTCTTTACTTTCTCAGTAGTAACACGAACGTCAAGCTTTTATCGCTCCATGGTCGATATAATAAAGTCCCAGATAAGTCGGATTCATCAAATTGACTAAATCTCTCCTTACCACAAACAAACAAAACTTGCTTTTTGTGTGCGATCATGGCCGTTATTACGCTCGATAATTCCGTGTAAACATTTACCGATCTTTCAAGCGTAATTCTGTGTCCTTGACGTGTGAGTACTCCTTTGTTTTGATGATGTAAACCCATGTGAAGTTACTACTTTGCTTCTCATTTCATCCTCGGGGCACAGCTTGTAAAACTGATTGGTGTCATTTTCTTACATAGTTTTTGTGTTTTCTTTGTGCTATTGTGCAATTGCTGTTAGGTGTTCTAACGTTGAAGAAATAGTTGTATAGAGAAAGTTTTGTGTAGATAATATAGAATCAATCCTTTGCATTTTTCCGAAATATCAGTTGTGTATCTAATTGGTGCTATAACGCAAGATGTTGGTCCTCACAGAGTGTAGTTTGTGTTATATTGAGTGTTCCCTGCCAAGTGTTCAGTGCCAAGTATTGAAAGCACACATCGCCCTGTCGAGTTGTGATTTAACATTAAATAGGCCTTATGTACCATGTGATATATACGTATCAAGTCATTTTTTAATTGTCTAACGATGGCTCCTTATATATGCGTCGCTCATGCATTTTAAAAAAATATACACATTGCTTCAGTTATTGATAATACTGTTTTTAATTCCATGACACACATAGCATTTCTTTTAGATTCAAGATGCTTACACTTTTAGAGTTTCTTCACCCGCTATCAGTTTTTTTTTTTTTCGAGTGGTTTTAATATAATTATCAGCTTTAAGATATTTGCGATCGAGATTATAACTGCTGTAAAGGGTCGGTTAACCTTCTCAGACTTGATATATTTTCTCTTATGAAATTTCGATTTATGCTACTTTAGGCTTATAGAAATGTTTTCCTTTTAATTTGTAAACTAAAATTGTAGCACAATTGTGTCATATATACGTGTTCATTTATTCCTTTGCTGAGCGCAGTAATGAAAAACTGTTAATGATTATAAAGGTTTAGTTGAAGCATATTTTATATTTGTTGAAATAAAGAAATATTAGGAATGCAAGGGGGTTCAGAATAAATAACACTGCACCATTAACAGAGATGTAGTTAATGCATAAGTTAGTCACATGATCCTAACACAGAGCGCTTTGTTTATATAATGTTCCAAGTGATGGTCTCCGGTGCCTTTGAGTCATTGAGTGTCCAACTGTGACTAAGTAGCCTCTTGATGTTTCTGATAATGGATGAAGGAGATTCAGACTGCGGGTGGAGTCGACACCATATTTAGCTTTTTAAAGGAGCCTATAGTAGTCTGCATTGTATATAAGTTTTTGTGTGAGCATTTATTATATTGGGAACAATATGAGATTTAACAATATCTAGAGAGTTAGATAAAATAAGACGTATCGAGTTTTTTTGTGCAGTGTTGATATATATATATATATATATAATGTATTCCCCCTCTCAGATCCGCACACTTATTGCAGCGGCCCTTCAGGTTTTCTAAGCCCTATAAAAGAACATAGAAGTCTGAACCTCCAACCGGGCTTTTCCCGATACCCGTAAGGCCAGGAACTTTTCAGCACCCCTCGTATACACACACATACATACATACATACGCATACATAAATATAAATATGTGTGTGTGTGTGCATGTGTTTATGTGTGCGTGTGTGTATGTATGCCTGTGTGCGTGTGTGTATGTGTATGTGTATATATAAATATGTATATATATATATATATAAATGTATATATATATATATATATATATATATATATATGTGTATATATATATATACATATATATACACATATATATATATACATATATATATATATAATATATATATATATCTATATATATTATATATATATATATATACATTTATATTATATATATATATATATATATAACGGGAAGCTTTATGAAAATAGACAAAAGACGAAGGCAGGTGGAAAACAAACAAACAATTATATATACGTATTTATGTACACACACACATACTCACACGCACACAAACACACACACACACACACACACACACACACACACATATATATATACATATATATATATATATATATATATATATATATATATATACATACATAATCACTCTGTTTATTCCCCCTACATGACAAGAGGCCATCAGTATGTGTGTACATGCCGTGTCTATTTGTTGTGTATCACATGTGTTTGAGCTGCAATTTAAATAAGCAGGGAAGGTTTATCCACCTGAACTAGATGCTTTTTCATTTTTCGTTCATTGCTTGAAAATTTAATAACATTCCTTGATTATTTTATAAATATTTGGTAGCAGTATAGAAAAACATGTAAAAAAAATCATGTAATTATTTCTACCTGACTTAATCTTTCTAACTGCTTGTTAATATTCTTCCGAATAGTTTATGCTAGGAGACACATTCTGAATTGCACCGGTAGCAAACAATATTCTATTTCAGTTCTAATTTTGTCTTCATATTTATTTCTATAACGAGTCGACTAGTTGCGTATCTGAATCTATGAAAACACTCCAGAATTGGAAGTCTTTCTGCTAAAATTGACATCCAAATTTCCAATGAATTACTTAAGCTTGCCGTTTACAAGAGAGAGAGATGAATTAAATATATTTTCTTTTATTCTTTCAATCGTTGAACTGCAATAATTCTAGGGCAACCTTTCGAAAAGCTACACATACTTACACAGAACAATACATACCATTCATATCTATATATATTATTCAGTGAGAGCGCGTGACTTAGTGGTTAGGGCATTCGGCTCATGATCGTAAGGTTGTGAGTTCGATTCCCGGCGACGCGTTGTATCCTTGAGCAAGACACTTTATTTCACGTTGCTCCAGTCCACTCAGCTGGCAAAAATGAGTTGTACTTGTATTTCAAAGGGTCAGCCTTGTCACTCTCTGTGTCACGCTGATTATCCCCGAGAACTACGTTAAGGGTACACGTGTCTGTGGAATGCTCAGCCATTTGCACGTTAATTTCACGAGCAAGCTGTTCCGTTGATCGTATCAGCTGGGACCCTCGTCGTCGTAACCGGCGGAGTCTTTAAATATATATTATTTATATATAAGAATGGGTTATGCACTGCGCACCCGAACATGAAACTTCTTCTCTGCGAATCGAACTTCTTAAATGAACGCCGATACTGGAAGTATTTTAAATATATTTTGTAATATTGTTCATGATGCAGCATCTAAAACGGGGACCAAACAAAGAAAACTCTTTACGTGTCTACCCTTCTCGGCCTTCCTATTCAGTACTAGTGTCTGGTAAAGCACCTAAAAGCCCATTTATAGCAATAACAAGCAGTTCTGCAGGAATATTAATCGTAAAACGGAACTAGATATTGCTACGATTGTAACTACCAGTTTTCCCATTGTTGAAAATATTAATTCAAACTTCATGATATTTGCCAAATTGTGCTCCAAGTTATTTCATATCTTCTTTTGTTAAGTTACACTTTATTGAAAAACATATTATAGTTTGGTTGTGGATGCATCCTGTTCCAATTTTTAGCAAATAAATATAAGGTTCACTGACATCACTATATCAGATCTGATTAAAAACCTTGAAAGATAATATTCTCGTTCACTTAAGAGTGTCCTACAGGCATTTCATATTTATCGATACAGAGAAATATCTTATGCTTATTTCAATATCTGTTATCATCAGTGCCGTTCAATGTCAGGTGTCGGAGGCAAAGATTCGGACGAAATTTTCATATTGCGCATATGTTAAACCTCAGGGATTGACATTTTGTATAGATTTCTTTAATTTCAAATATTGATATAATATGAGCGTCTACATGTACAAGCGTACATATCTGTATTTTATACATTAATTGACGTGTACAATCACAGATACACATACATAATCATTAAGTGATAAACAATATATTTCCCATAGAATTCAGAGCCAGTACTAACACTATAAAGATGTAAAAAGGCTGAGAGTAACAAGTGATTAAATCGACATAAGATATGTAATGCTGGTCATTGATGAGTAAGCGCAAACTCAGTTGCTTTTCATAACAGATTTCTAGCATTACTTCTCAAATTATGCGAACGAGCCCTAGAAAAGCCATTGCAGTTTCTGTTTCAGAGCTTCCTTGCTAGTGTGAAGTTCCCACTGCAACAGTTGATGAAGTGCAGGGAGCGATGCATAAATGGCTGCGGTGCCAAACTTTTACGCTGATACAGTAAGCCAGCTTGTGGAGCGGAAAACCATCGGAAAACAAGGAGATACTACGAACAATGATATCATTGTTTAACGCTTCACTTTGTTTAAATATATTACAGAAGCAAGGGCGCGTATAGCTTATATGTATATCAATTATACTCTTTACTCTTTTACTCTTTTACTTGTTTCAGTCATTTGACTGCGGCCATGCTGGAGCACTGCCTTTAGTCGAGCAAATCAAACCCGGGACTTATTCTTTGTAAGCCCAGTACTTATTCTATCGGTCTCTTTTGCCGAACCGCTAAGTGACGGGGACGTAAACACACCAGCATCGGTTGTCAAGCAATGCTAGGGGAACAAACACAGACACACAAACATATACACACACACTTATATATATATACATATATACGACGGGCATCTTTCAGTTTCCGTCTACCGAATCCATTCACAAGGCATTGGTCGGCCCGGGGCTATAGCAGAAGACACTTGCCCAAGATGCCACGAAGTGGGACTGAACCCGGAACAATGTGGTTGGTTAGCAAGCTACTTACCACACAGCCACTCCTGCGCCTATACACTTATGTGTATATCTCGGACGAATTTGGACTTAGAACGTAAAGATAGACAAAATGCTTTGCAACAATTTTGCCGAGAGTGCCAATTATACAGCCAACTCGACGCCTAGTGAAAAGTATCAATAATACAAATAGGTGCAGGAGTGGCTGTGTGGGAAGTAGCTTGCTAACCAACCACATTGGTTCCGGGTTCAGTCCCACTGCGTGGCACCTTGGGCAAGTGTCTTCTACTATAGCCTCGGGCCGACCAATGCCTTGTGAGTGGATTTGGTAGACGGAAACTGAAAGATGCCCGTCGTATATATGTATATATATATAAGTGTGTGTGTATATGTTTGTGTGTCTGTGTTTGTCTCCCTAGCATTGCTTGACAAACGATGCTGGTGTGTTTACGTCCCCGTCACTTAGCGGTTCGACAAAAAGTCCCGATAGAATAAGTACTGGGCTTGAAAAGAATAAGTCCCGGGGTCGATTTGCTCGACTAAAGGCGGTGCTCCAGCATGGCCGCAGTCAAATGACTGAAACAAGTAAAAGAGTAAAGAGTATGAATGTTATTAATACATATGAAAATTCATACATGTACATACGTTTATATATTAGAATTATGGCTCGCGTATATAATTATTGCAACCCTCCCCTGAATTTCGGCTCTGTGCAGCTCCCGGCGAAAAGTTTTTGTGGAAACTGGGTTCTCGAGGTGGTCATTAAGCTCTGCAGTAATTTTGGGGGCTGTAATATTGTGAATTTTTACAATTCGTGTTGGAGTCCAAGGGTCCATATCTGAAAGTTTTGGTTTTCTTCGGAAGTTTTGCTTCGACCGGGATGTTTTTCCCTCTTTCTCAACGGCTGTCATTACTTTCGAGATAGTACTTCTTGATACACCAAGCATTTGGGCTGTTATCGTTACGGTAACGCCTACTGTACGAGCACCGACATTTTGACCTCTTTAATATATTTGGTGGTATATTATGGCTGCAAAAGGAAATATTATGTTATTGCTAGTAATATTAATGTGTGTGTGTGTGTATGTATGTGTGTGTGTATATATATATATATATATTATATATATATATATATATATATTCTTGTGAAGGCGCATATGTCAGTGATTAGAGCGTCGAGCATGGTTCAGTGGTTGGATCGTGAGGTTGTGAGATCGATTTCCGGACCAGGCTGCATGTTGTGCTCTTGAGCAAGACACTTTATTAAGTACAGATAATTAGGAGGAGAATTAGAACCATCGCTACTATGAAATAGAAATTTCTCTTTCCCGATTCTAGGCAAATATATTTGATGTTGATATATATGTTTAATCTTTTCCTGCTAAAAGATCGTAGTGGAAATATAATTTTCTCTTATAAGCATTAATTATTGTTTAACATAAACAGTTATAAAATTTTCGGCAGAAAAAAAAAGCATTCATAGCTTTTATAAAATAAACTCTTTTACTAATTCTTTTGAATATATACTGACATGTCCCCTGATATAAGCACTAAACATGAGTGAAATCTCTTCTTTTAGTATTGGTTGAATGTAGTTGCGACATAACAATTTGGAGAAGTGAGCGTGGATTTTAGTTGGGTGTTTTTGTTGTATTTATTATTGCTGAATGAATGGAATCTATAAATTTTTCAGTAATTCATTTCTTGTTACTTTTTATTTATTTTTTTTTGTTTTTCGAAATTGTATTTTACGTCTATCATTTATCAGATAAAATGATCAAAGCTAATTGTGTACGTATGTGTGTGTGTGGTTGTGTGTGTGTGTATATATTTGGGTGAGTACTAGGGCAAACAGAGGATGTCTTGAATGTCGTTTGTGATAGTATTGATGTGAGGGATTTAAGCAGTAATTTTCATTTATATGTTACCGTTTTTATTTTCGCAAATAAATTTATATCAACAACTAACTACACAGAAAGGCAAACATGAACACATGGCTGTGTGACTGAATTACATACAAAACACATCATATTAGCTTCCGAACTGTTTCCATCTATTCATTTTAACTTACAAGGTTTGGTTCTATCCGCGGCACCGATAAAAGCCGCATGCCTAGGACAAGATTTAGCAGGACTCGACTTGAGAAATCATGAATGTAAAGAAAAAGATTCCACCGGTTTCCTTCGGAATATAATTATCACAGTAGAACATGGTTAATACTTTTATAATGACGACACTGTAAATGTACGAGATCAAAGCACCAGACATTTTACACACACACACATACACACAATCACACACACACAAACATAATGCTTTCAGCGCTCGCACATTAAAAGGTGGGACCTCTGTGGTTACGTAACTAAGGTTTGACCTTGATCGCAGCAGTTTTCTCTCTTTTGTTGCAGAATAAATATGACCACTCCGCTAGCATTGCGCATGAAAGGAGAAAAGAGATCGTTGATACGATTTCTCTAGTCTGAAGATGCATCAGCTGCTGAAATTCATCGCAGCCGTTCAGTGCAATACAGTGCTGTGCCGCGTAGAAGTGGGTATGAGTGAGTCGCGAAGTTAAAAATGTCCAGACAAGCGGGACATAAAACGAAGAGAGAGAGAGAGAGAGAGAGAGCAGGAGGCATCTCAACCTCCACCACTATTGTAATGATGCAACAAAATCGTGAGATGTTTGTGTTAAGCTGACGAATGACCATCGTGTAGACGACATGTTTTCTGCAAGTTATTTCTGGCTCCACAAACAAAATCAACCACGACAAACTGAACCTGCTTAATTTTTGTGCGTGATGGGTACCAAGAGCTCATACCGAAGCGCATAACCGCAATCGTACGGAGATCTGTCAAAGCTTATTCGACCGATTAATCGAAACGATTTGGGAGATAATAATCAGTGAAGATAAAATATAATTCCATCACTTTCAGCCAGAGAATGGAGTGGAAAATCGTCAGCGAAAAAGAAATTCAAGACTCAAACTTCTGCAGAAATGAAGTGAACTTTTATTTTTCTTCTTGCGATGCAAAAGGATCTACATTGAAATATTTATCTAGAAAAGGGGACTACAGTCACCAGTGAACGATACAGCAAAATGCTATTCAACAACTGGCAAGAACAATTCGGACTAAACGACGAAACCTATTCTCAAAACAAATGTTATTGTTGTACTTTGATGCAGGCACACATACTGCCGCTCATACATACCGTTGAAACAATTGAAAAACTGGTTCGAGTTGCTGGAAGCAGACCTTTCCTTTTCCTAGCTATCACGACTTTCGACAGCTCAAAATATCATTTACGACGTCATCGATATGCTACAGTTGATGAAGCGCTGAAAGCGGTGCATAAATGGCTTCTACGCTTCTAACCTACTACGCTGGTAGAATAAGTAAGCTTGTGGACCGCAAAGCGCATCGAAAAGCAAGGAGATACTATGAAAAATGACGTTATTGTTTAACACTTCACTTTGTTTTCATAAATAGCAGAAGCAAGAGAGTGTATAAATTTTGTCTTAGCCCCTTATATGAATATTTCGGACGAATTCCGTTTCAGAACGTAAAGATGGACAAAATGCTTCTACATGATCGTTCACACTTTCGCTTTAGTTTGTTACAGATGAGGAGGAGGTGAAGTGAGACAGACAAAGAAGTAATGTGAGAGTGAGTGAGAAAGCAGATAGCCAGATAATACATTATGCTGTCAGACATGTGGGTAGTGGTGAAGAGAATAGGAAAGGTGAGAGAAATGTTACAGACATGAAGATGCGATTTACTTGGTTAAATACTTTGGCGAAGAGGTAGAGAGAAAGAGAGAAATATAACGTGCTTAGCAGAGAGACATTTTAAAATCATGTGATATGTCATTATATGATAGGGGTAGAAGTAGCTGCGTGGTAAGAAGCTTGCTTCCCAACCACATGTTTCTGGGTTCAGTTCCTGCTACCGTCGCTTAGAAACCGATGTTGGTGTGTTTATGTCCCTGTAACATAACGGCTCAGCAAAAGAAAACGATGAAATAAGTACTAGGCGTACAAAGTATAAGTCCTAGAGTCTATTTTTGTTCGACTAAAGGCGGTGCTACAGCATGGCCGTAACCAAGTGGCCGAAACAAGACAAAGAGTAAAAGAATATCGTGATACAAAGTGAAACAACTTAAAATAAAAATTCATATTATTATTCTTTCTTAAAAACCTTCTCTTAGTCTTTTTCATTCTGCGGCTTTTCTACGAGTCCCACTAGTAAAACAAAAACGACATTAATATGGCGTACGGCCTAGTGATTAGGTCCTCGCAGACACGGTTATAACAATGTGCTTTTGTTCCATGACCGAACGTTATGTTGAAAAGTGGTTTCATTTCACGTTGATCTAATCAACTCTGCTGAAATGTACTGGTGCACAATTTTCTTCCTAAAGCTTCGATTTTCTCAATGTTATGCTGGGTCAATTGTGGGAAGGTTGAGAATATTCCGACATGAGCTCTCGGGAAAGCATATTACCAGCTTTGCAAATGAATGCTGTTTTATTTTTCATATTCAGTTACAAACGCATGTGCATATATATGTTTATATGATGTTTTATATGCCTCCCTTTCTAAATTTCTATTTCCATCTTAAAGCGTTATTACCCCCACCTCCTTCCGCTTTGCTCGCTGTTGAAGCCATAATACTACTCTACAACAATTTTATACGCGAAGCATAATTCTAATATTTAAACGTATGTACATGCATGAATATGAAAAATAGAATCTTATCTTATGTTACAATAATGAAATATTCTTTTATATTTGTTTTTATATGTATTAATAACATTCATATTTGCATTTTTAATATTTTTCATTAAGAGCCGAGTTGGCAGTATAATTAGCACTCTGCTACATATTGCATCCTAAACATATCCCTTTCTCTTTACTTTTCCATCCCACCTTGCCGCATGTCGTTAACATTTCCCTCTCCTTCTTTTCCCTCACAGTCTTTTTCTCTCGTTCTTAACCTCTCCTTTCAACTAACCACGTGACGCATTTAGCCTTATTATACATCTTTGACTAGTTCTTCCTCACTTCTATCTTATCTTCTCACTCTCCTCCCCCTCTCTAATTTTTACTCGATCTCCACTTCTTCAACTAAATAAAGAAAGACGAATGAACGAAAAAGCAGATTAATATATAGATCTTTTTTGTTTTTTGGTTTTAGTCATCAGACTGCAGCAATGCTGCGAACCGTCTTGTAGATTTTTTTTATTCCAATGAATCGATTCTACGTATAGCTGATAGAAATGTAGGTAGTTAAGTTTGGTACTTATTAAAACGGCTAAGTGGCGGAGACGTGAACACACCAGCACCGATTGCCAAGTGATAGTGGTGATGGACAAACTCAGACACAGAGACATATGTACACACACACATAATTATGTATATATATATATATATATATATATATTATATATATATATATATATATATATATATATATATGTATGTATGTATATATACGACAGGCTTCTTTGAGTTTCTGTCTACCAAATCGACTCACAAGACTTTGGTCTGCCCCGACGCTATAGTAGAGGACACGTCCCCAAAGTGGCAAGCAGTGGGAATGAACCCGGCACCATATGGTTGGGAGACAAGATTTATATCACACACCTTCACCTGTACAATAAATGTATACATATATTTTGTACAGATACAATCTGGTGCGAATATATATATATATATATATATATATAAAGTTAATCCAAACAAGAAAACACAAAAATATACAACAACGCGAGGACGTGGAACAAGTATAGTATTATTGGACGCTCAGGAAGGAAGGGAAGAAGGAGAATTTAACGTTTCGAGCGGAGCTCTTCGTCAGAAACATAGGAGAAGGAAAGATCCCGAGAAGAGAAGACAGAGGAAAAAATCGCCAACGGTACACACGAGGTCACATTTTGAAAGACCGGAAGTAGACAGTATATATATATATATGAATATAAAATAGCGTCAGGCAGACCAAATTCTCGTGAGTAGATTTAGTAGACGGAAACTGAAGAAGCCCGTCGTATATATATATATTGATAGATAGATATAAAGAGAGAGAGAAAGAGAGAGAGAGAGAGAGAGAGAAAGAGAGACTAACACAGGCTCCTGCCCCTCACCCATCGTGTTTAAAAACCTGCTGAAGGGTGTTAGTAAGCGCATCACGAACTTTTCCTCCAACCAAGAGATTTTCTACGCTGCGTCCCCGTACTATAATGAGGCCATAGCCGCTAGCAGATTTAGGGACCGCATCTCCTACATGCCGAAACTCAACAACCGCAGAAGGAAGGACCGCAGAAAGTCCATTTGCTTTGACCTGTACAGCTGATAGAATTGTAGCAAGTTAAACAGCACCATGATACCGTTACATAATAATATTTTAGTAAACGACTATATATATATATATATATATTACCAATTCCGCCTTTTAGTATGTGACCTCGTCTGTATCACTAGCGATTTTTTTCCTCTGTCTTCCCTTCTCGGGATCTTTGCTTCTCCTATGTTTCCGACGAGGAGCTCCGCGCGAAACGTCAAACCCTCCTTCTTCACTTCTTTCCAGAGCGTCCAATAATACTTTATTTGTTCCACGTCCTTGCGTTGTTGTCTTTTTGTTTTCTTGTTTGGATAAACTATATATATATATATAGAGAGAGAGAGAGAGAGAGAGAGAGAATGTTCGAGTGGTATCATTTGAAAATCAAAGTTTCATAAAACATGCGCCGTATTGCATTCGCTGATCACAACAGTAACGAACAATATCTATGGCATAATCAGTTACTTACATCGTACATACGTCATTGTGTGGGCATTTAACTCCAGAAAACATCTGGAATACTCATAGCTGAATTAGATCAAACAGTCTTGCTATTATCTATACATTCGAAATACCTTTGTGCACATGTATGAATATATAGGCGCAGGAGTGGCTGTGTGGTAAGTAGCTTGCTAACCAACCACATGGTTCCGGGTTCAGTCCCACTGCGTGGCATCTTGGGCAAGTGTCGTCTGCTATAGACTCGGGCCGACCAATGCCTTGTGAGTGCATTTGGTAGACGGAAACTGAAAGAAGCCTGTCGTATATATATATATATATGTATGTGTGTGTGTGTCTGCGTTTGTCCACCTAGCATTGCTTTAAAGACGATGCTGGTGTGTTTACGTCCCCGTCACTTAGCGGTTCCGCAAAAGAGACCGATATAATAAGTACTGGGCTTAGAAAGAATAAGTCCCGGGGTCGATTTGCTCGACTAAAGGCGGTGCTCCAGCATGGCCGCAGTCAAATGACTGAAACAAGTAAAAGAGAATAAAAGAATAAAAGAGATATATTAATATGTATAGTGTGTATATATATATATATCTACGTATATATATATATATATATATATATATATATGCACATAAAATGGTTATACACACATACATATATGAAGATACACATATTATATTGTGTGTGTATATGTGCGCGTTTTTTAGTGGGGGGGGCTCTATGACTGTGTAACTACGTGCGAACATATGTATATGGAAGTGCATGAAGTCCACCGAGAAATGACAGATTCCAGATATTAACTATCAAATGCTTCGAGGAAAACGCAGGAGTGCAGATGGAAAAACACGCAGTGGAACAGGTTTCCGATATTTGACACTTTAAGGATATAAATGAGATTTCAATAACAAATATTCTGACATCGTTAGAATCCAGTGTAATATATAACAGTTTCCAATCAAAAACTTATTCTGACCTTTCCTTCAGGCTTTTCAAGACGATATAAATATATTCGTGTGATGTGCTAGATGATATATTAGATTAATTCTTGTATAGCTGATAGAAATATACCAAGTTAAATAACACCATGATACCGCTACACAATAATATTCGTACTTTTAATAAACGACTATATATATATATAATATTTTGTAGAAAGAAATAACTTTAAATCCAACACTGAATTTTGGTTATATCTTCAGCCATTTCTCTATAGCTAAGTGTATATACACACAGGCATGCATACTTCTATCTATTTCTATAAAGTTCTGCTATCATATGCATCGTTGTATGCATAAACTTCGTTGGCTTTGAAAATAATGGTGTAATTCTCCGGAGCAACCTGTTGATAAATTAGTTTAGATTTTATCATTCACGTTACATTCGGTCAATTTTATGCTGCATGTATTGGCTGTAATTCTTAGCTGTTTTTGTAAACTCTATATCATCATTTTCTGTACTCACACACGTATTGGTAATCTAATCGCTGTTACAATATAATTTCCTATTTCATATTTTTTCTGGCAGTTTACTCGTTAGGATTTAACGGCTTAAGGGAAGGCGCATGGCTCAGTGGTTAGAGCGTCGAGCTTACGATCGTGAGGTTGTGAGCTCGAATCCTGGACCGGGCTGCGTGTTGTGTTCTTGAGCAAGGCACTTTATTTCACGTTGCTCCAGTTCACTCAGCTGTAGAAATGAGTTGCGACGTCACTGGTGCCAAGCTGTATCGACATTTGTCTTTCCCTTCGATAACATCGGTGACGTGGAGAGGGGAGGCTGGTATGCATGGGCGACTGCTGGTCTTCCATAAACAACCTCGCCCGGACTTGTGTCTAGGAGGGTAACTTTCTAGGTGCAATCCCATGGTCTGTGTCGTGACCGAAGGAGGTCTCCGACATTCATTTTAACTCCTTTCGACAACAATTACTTGCTTTCCAAAAATTATTCCAGATATTTCTTTGTAAAACACCTCTAAGACTGCACCTGTACGATGTTGGAAAGTCAAGATATTTTGTAGTTTTCTTTTGTCAGACTGATAAAAAAAAGCGTGTCACTATAACATTCTTTTTTTAGACTTTTGTTCCTGATTACAGACCCGACTTTACTTTAGTATTAGTATCTTCAAATTTACGAATATGATGCAATCATTATTTTGAGATGTATAGTTATAAATGCTTGTGTTCGTGTGTGTTTGTGTGCGTGTGCGCACGCGTCTGAGTGCCTGTGTGTATTTCTGTATATATACGTATATACATAATGTTTTCGTGTAGCATTTCATATTACATATTTATTGTCCACCTGAAGTGTGCGAATGGCCACAGAAACATTCTGTTTTCACGATCCTATTCAGTAAAAATACAAGCTGAAGGCTATCCAATACTAAATCCTTATTTTGGTGCCAAAATGTTTTTTTGATATTTGTAAATTCATGCAATGTTTTATAGGTTTTGTAGACTTAATACAAATATTATTTGCTGTCGTTATTTTCAATTTTTATATACCGCATTAATCGAACCCTAAAACAAAAGGAATTTCCTCCTCTTATTGTTTTTCCTGGTCTATTATTGGCAGTACTTTATTCTCAAATACATCGTCTCTTTTTTTTTAATACATGATGTCGAATTTGAGAGCAGTTCTCTCAAATTCCTGGTACGTTTAGTGGTGAATTTACAAAATATTTATGGTTTCGGTGAGAATGTTTTATATTTGCTCCCGCATTTATGTTCTCATTCCATATCAAATGGAGGTTAAGTTTATAGTTCATATCACCGATATCGATAAAATAAAGGACGGGTCAAGTACTGGAGTCGAAATTGCCGACCTTATCCCCAGATTAGAAGCATTACTGAAAGCGGCAAACTTGATGAGGCTGTTGTTGCGAATACGAAATAAATCCTTTTCTCAAAATTGTTGGCCTTCTCCCTATCGTAGAAAGAATAATTATTTATATTCTTCTTAAGTCAGCAAACTGGCAGAATCGTTACCGCACCGGAAAAAATGTTTAGTTCCAATTCATCCAGCTTTACTGAGTTGAAATTCTACTGGGGTTGTCTTTGCATTTCATCTTTTCCTAGTCGATAACATAAGTACCAGTTGAACCCTGCGTTCAACATCATCCACTTATCTCCTCCTCAGAAGTTGCTAGCCCTGTACCAATTATTATTATGATTATTATCATTATTATTATTATTATTATTATTATTATTATTATTATTATTATTATTATTATTATTATTATTATCGTTATTAATATTATTATTATTATTATTATTATTATTATTATTGTTGTTGTTGTTGTTATTATCATTATTATTATTATTATCATCATCATCATCATCATCATCATAATCCTCATTATTCTTGTTGTTGTTGTTATTATCCACTATTATAATATTGCAATTTTTACTACTGTCATATTCGTAAAATCATGTTACATAAATTATCGATGCATATTTAAAATGATACTGCAATTTCGGATATTTTCTTTTCCTTTCACATTTTCATGCATTTATACATTACACCTTTAAAACCGTGTTCATTAATGACGAAAAGAAAGCAAAATAAACTTTTCTATAAAATTGCATTCAGCCAGAAGTGAAAAAAAATAAAAAATAATAATAATAAAGGCGATATATAAAAGCATTTAGCATTTTTCAATTTCAGCATATGTGGCATGTCAAGCATTATATGTTTCAGTGAAACCGATGCAAATTCGGTTATTTCGTTTCTGCAATGACATTAGCATAATGGGTAAGGCATTGGGGAAGAATATTATGAGAGAATATCCCAATATTTAACAATAACCAGTCATGCATTAGGTCCTCGTCACTAATTATCAACAGCATTCAAAGTGACTTAACACCTAAAGGGCAAATTTCAAAATGATAGAAAAATCGTTTAGAAAAAATTATTTATGCCAATAGCAATGGAGAGAGAAAATGTTAAAGCAAAATCGAAAAGCGTATACTAAACACCATTATAACACTAAAATGAAAAATTATTAAAATGTTAAGAAACAGTTTCTTTTCACACATTTGAATGCTTTTTCGGTATCATTTCTATGCTTTCTAAATATGACAAAGATATATAAATTCTGTATATGTTTTACAAGTGTCTCTTTTTCGTGTTTCAACCGATATATCACATATATGCTAACAATGAAAGAACTGATAAAAACAAATTTGCTTTGTCATTAATGTTTATGTTTTTCTCTCAGCAAAATATAAAACCGGGTGATTCGTGCTGTCAAAAGTAGATACACTCACCCAGAAAAAATAGTTATATTCAACTTAGATAATCATTTATCATAAAGCTGATCTGCCAATGTCGAAATTCTTTTCTTACTAAGATATTTATCACATTTATCACACTGATGAATTAGAATTTTCATGGAAAAATCAATATTTCACTCATTAAGTAGTCATTAATTTCTTATTGTCATTTATTATGAATCGATATTTCATTAATGATCAATACATTTTAATGTGTTGTAAAAGTGATTAAATTAGAATTTTATGGAGTTAAAGTTTTTTATCATAAAACATCAAGGCGTATGAAATACGTATTTTTCTTCTTTCTTTATTCCTGTAGACTATATCATGTCAATACAGTGCAAAGATCCAAAATGGAATATCTTAAGGATCTAGGTAATTTTATGCGTATTGTAAATTCCATATACGCTGTATTGTTGGTCGATGTGTATTTCTAGGAATCTACAATATACGAACAATCGTTGCTGGTAACTAAGATAAGAAGCGAATAGATTGCTGTTCGTTTGCCTCCAGAGATCATATACATTCGATTTCTCCCTAGAGATCAAATTGACTGGATATCTCCCCAGAATTTTTCGAATATTTTTTCTTTCCTGATTTAGGGATGATTGAAGTTTATTTCGAGGTCAAAGAGAAAATCACATTGCCGTTAGGTGCAAATTTGTTACATTTGGTTGACTGACAATATGCTGAAGCTTGTAGATTCAATTTGGTTAAGCTACAGTTTGATTCAACACCGTCACCTATTTCTTGGGTGCCTTTAGCGCTATCCACTTTGATTTAAACTTTCGATGTAGGTCTTTCGTCTTGTACACCTCAATAGTTTCCTGGGGCAATAATATCAGAGCCTTTATTCCTTACTTGTTTTTTTTTTACTTCCTTCTGTAATGCATCTATAAAATGGGATTAAGATATTATACTGTGCATCGTACGTTTTGCATATGCTGACAAGTACATGTTTCTGAAATTTCCACAGATAATTGTGGTCCTATGAAATGTAACCTGAAATTGTATCACTTTTCGATATTTAATAAGAAATTCTTTGTCCATTTCAAAAACTATCTATAATTTCATTTGTTTCATACAATCTATCTTAATTTCCACCAGGTTGGCGGAACGAGAAATCTTGCATTCGAGCCAATAACGCACACAATTAAAAAGGTCACAGTAAAAGGTAAGCAATATATACAAATATACTTATAATCTGTTTTATTATACCTACTTCATTGTTGATTGGAACATATATAATCTACGTGTATACGTTTATTAGTCATCCATCCGGTTAAGTGTCCCTCGTCTTCGATATCTGTTTTCTGTTTTTGATTTCACATGAAATAAACATGCATTTCTTCCGATAAAGTGAAAAGAAACGATTTGTGCTAGTAGGAGATAAGGAACCAAAATAATCGAGTTATCCACAACTTTGAACTTTAAAATACAGTGGACTCTGCAGAATATACGCAAATTGAATTTTCTATTATTAAGCAGTTGAGAGATTAGTACACTATCGGAGAACAGTTTTAGTCTGATGTGGTCTTACACGGTTTTTGTCTTGCAGCATTCGATTTTTCAGGAGATGTATAATGGTGGAATGTAAGTAAAAAAAAACATACCGAGCAATTAAATTGAAGCAAAGGAT
>NC_042998.1:200138250-200143250 GCF_006345805.1 Octopus sinensis | reverse complement strand
CAAATAGTCATATATAAAGATATATATTTAATGAGAGGAAGATAAAGTGATGGGGTGGGGAATAAAAAATTAATTTATTTGCAAATGATCTTTCTTTTCAGATAATTTGCTTGTAGATATATTGAGTTTAATCTTATACATTGAGATCTGTAAGAATAAGGAATATCTCGTGTGAGCGCGATTTTGAAGATGAAATTAAAGGTTAGTATTTCACATTTCAACGGCACTTGCAGAACTATCTCGGCCATCAATACCCTGCAGCAGTACACATTTGTTTCCAATTAGTCGCAAATGTTGTGCATGTCTGATTGCCTCTAAATATCGATCCATTACTGTTAATTATACTAAATGGATTTTGTTATGAGAGAGAATTGAGAACTTTCCTTCCGGTAATATATCGCAATTACTGTAGAAATTTCCATATCATAAGGTGAGGTCAATAACAGATAATAGGATAAGGTGATTAAATATTAATATATATATATATATATATATATATATATATATATTTAAAATTTGTTACTGGTATTTGATAGCTTAACTTATGTTGCTTCTGATGCTTAGGATGTCTCAGTTTCGGCAAGGGATTTATCCTCCTGTTTTCATTTCTCATGTTACTTTAGATATTTATTTACTCAGTAATTGAAACGTAGAATATATCGTGACGAAGTTCTTTACTTAATGAAACGTTAGTTACGATCGTTTACAATAAGCACTTGTTATGAACCATAGTATTAATACATCGTTTTCAGACAACGCATTACGGGAGGACATTATTTCGTATGATACGTAGCACAGAATTTCAGTGTAAGAAACCGACCCTGTAGCGTTGAATTTTTCCTAAAATGTGTTACATAAGTTCATAAATTGCCGTTGACTATTAATCGAAACCAACTCACCGAATGTGTTTAATATCACCATATATTTTCCTCTACGTTGACTTTGCCTTTCATTCTTTCGGGTCGATAAATTTAGTACCACCTGCGTACTGGGTTCGATCTAATCGACTTATCCCCTCCCCAAAACTTTCGGGCTTTGTGCCTAGAGTAGAAAAGAATTCATATTACTCTTTCGCATATATACATATACTAGCAGTATCGCCCGCGTTGCTCGGGTTTGTAAGGGAAATAACTATATAAGCATTTTTAGAGATGTAAAGTATAATAGCCATCTCAATATGGCTAACCACAAAGGCGGGGTGTTACTGTAGCTTTTTACGTTCTGAGATTTAATAATAAATTTTTAGAGAGGTACTTCCCTTATATATGCCAAAAATGCATTAAAAATGGGAAAAAATGATGGTAATTTGTTTTAAAATCGTAGACTCATCGTAGACGCGCGCTAATACCCAGCAGGGCTCGATATGAATCACGACCATAAGATACCCGGTTTTGGTTAAACTGCATCGCAAAATGTGGGAGTAGTTAGGAATCTAAATCGTAGGAGACAGACAGCACACAACCTCTCTTTTATATATAAAGATGTGCGCCTGTATGTTTGTGCGTTGTATATATGCATGTATATGTATACATGTATTTATACGTGTATGTATACACTCCTCGGATTTTATACTTGGAAATGGTATTGTATTGCAAAGTTTATTATTTATCTTATGGTTTCATCCATATAATTTTCAAATAATTCTGTAAATAGGAACGTAGAAATATAAGACCTATGTATCATAATTCTCCAACTCAGTTCGCAAATATAATTTTTGTCAAGCCCAACTGACTAGGAATATTTTTTGACGCAAAATTTAACACAACACACGAAGTCGTATTATAAATATAGTAAACGCAAACAGCGCAAGAATTTATCCACGCCCCTCTTTTTCTTAAAAAAGTAAAAACATAGAAATATGACGAACTCCAGGTGTGTCGGTTCAAATCCAGTCCCAATCTAATACTTTAGTGTGATTGTGATTCAGATCTAACCAATGATTCAATCAGAAAATTCTAATCATTCTATATTTTTCCTTGCGGTAGACCGCCATGTTATTCCGGTATACATTATTCTTTTATCTCTTTAACGTGGCGAAGCTAAGGAAGAAATCACCTGGTAACAGAATTTGGCATTAAACTGTTGTAAAAACGGTAATAATCAGTAAAAAAATGATAATAATATTAGAAATAATATTTAAAACAGGTACGAGGTCGCAATATTTTGCGCTAAGGCAGTCGATTAAAATTGCCCCATGATTTGAGTGATAGTTTTATTTATCCATAGGGGAGTCATATTAAGCAAGAGCTGACATTGACACTTGTTAAACTCATAATGTTATTACCCATGCTGTAATGTTATTCTACGAAGCATTTTGTCTGTGCCTTAAAAATTACATCATGGTACTAATATCAGGAAAAAATTATACTTCTTTGTTTTCCTCACGAAGTCGAAAGTTAGTCGAATAAAATACTTTGCTCTGTTTTATCTGATATTTCTTGGTGGTGGCTTGTTCGGATCTTTCTGCAATCAAATTTACAATTCATCCTTCCAGGTTCGATAAAAAAAAAACATATAATATACCATTCATCATTCATGTGTTGTAGTCGTTTTGTTTATAATTATGACAGTTATAAATTAAATACATACAGTAAATTATAATTTGAATGTATTTAAACTCTAACACACATTTTATTTATATATGTCATTTAGTATATCAGTATGTATATTACGTACAACATTTTTTACGTATATATATACATATATATATATATAATGTATTTATGTATGTTTAAATACATATACATATGCACGTATATGTATATACATATATAATATTTATATATCTGCATATGTAAATATGTAAGTATGTATATATGTATATATAAGTGTGTGTGTGTTTGTGTGTGTTTTAATAAATGTATATATGCATATATGTGCATGTGTGTACATATATATGCACACATATTTATTTATATATATATATACTCACACATAAAAATATGTGCATGTATATGTACGTGTGTGTTGGCATATGTAACCCTCAAGCGATTCTTTATTAATCATATTCTAATAAGTAAGTATTAGCTTGATGGATATCTATCCACCATCTTCCCATCTCATTACGTAAAATTGGTTATGTAAGCCAATTTGACAACCGACTTGCTTATGGCAATATAGAAATATTAGTTTATATCGAAAACCGCAGAAATTCGAATTAACTACAGCATAAAAAAACAAACAAGTAAGCAAATAGTATAAATTTTATCTAGATAAATTAATATCAGTGGATATAGTATAAATGAAAGCAGTTGAATAAACTTTACTATTCAAATTGTAATATGAAGTAATAACGAAGTTGAGTGTTATTTCGCTGAAGAAATGTTTCATGATGTGGATATAAATAAAATAATATGTAAATTAAGAAGCGTAAATAATAGAAATAAAAGTCAATATTTTTGTATTTTAGATTATTATTATTTTTGTTTGTTTGTTTCAGTTTTCTCACATCTTACGCATCTCTCAAAATTTTCTTTTGCTGTATCTCTTAAAATGTTCCGGTGTATTTAGAAGGGCATTATTGCAAACGCTAAAACTATTTAATCATTGCGCAAAGCCATAGATTAATAAGAGATGGTGTGAGTCAACTGCATCATCTCTATTACGATATAGGTGCATCGTAACCTTATACCAATAGCAAGCATACAGTAGCTTCGACCGTTAGCATTTAACGATCTAAAATTATTTCACTATTCAAACTTTTGGGATCATTATAAAATCCGAACATAAAACAAATGCGTAATCTAAACATGTACAACTAGTTTTACTTATCCTAAATTCAATACTCCATCAGATAAAATATCACTGATAGTAATCTCTTTTGACTAATACTGTATTTTTTACTTTTTCCCATCTTTCTCTAAGATGCATACATCGCACGTCGGTACAGTTTGCCACCGAGCTAAAACATTGCTTCCGCGAATTTATATTTAGAAACAGGTTCACTGTCGTTCAACTTCCGAGTTCTTTCCACTTCAGTCTCTAGTATAAAATCGCCGACTCGGTAGTGTTCTTTCATCGTCATATACAGCGGAATATTTCTGGATGTATGTGAACTGACTGACGAAATTGTTACCATGGCGGTATTTTACACATATAGTTTAGAATCATAGCACGTGATTCTACATTTCTCTATCGAGTACACTTTCTCTTCCTCTCACTCCTTTTACTATCATTTTCGCTACTGAGGCGGCGAGATGGCAAAATCGTTAACACGCCTGGCGGAATGTTTAGCGGTATTTCGTCTGCCGTTACGTTCCGAGTTCAAATTCCGCCGAGGTCGTCTTTGCCTTTCATCCTTTCGGGGTCGGGAAAATAAGAACCAGTTACGAACTGGGGGTCGATATAATCGACTAGTCCTGTCTCCCTAAATTTTTAGGTCTTGTACGTATAGTAGAAAGGATTATTATTACTATTTACTGAGCAGAACAATTTATACACATATTCAAAAACAATCTGTGCATCATATATAAACACTACAAAAATGTCTGTATATATTTTATACCTAATTATACAAACATGCGTATATGCATAGGTATATACATAACTATATATAAATATATATGTTTCTATCGATCTATCTATTAATATATATATATACATATATATGTGTATATATATATATATATATATATATATATATATATATATATATATATATATATATGTGTGTGTGGTGTGTGTCTGTGTCAGTGTGTGTGTGTGTTTATTTTTGCAGGTATGAGTGTATATATGAATGTATGTTTGTATCTATGCATCTATTTTTACAAACCCAAACAAATGTTTACGTATTATTTACATTTCGCTTCTGAGATTTTCCTGAAGTGACACTCAATATATGGAAACGAAAATAAATTTTAAGATGAAAATAATGTTTTTTTCTTAATATATTAAACTTCAAAGTTTTGTTTTCTTACGCTGCACATCTCCATCTTCAAAGACTTTTGCCAAATAATACATCGTAATAAACAAACAGAAAGTCAATGATAAAAAACAACAAC
>NC_042998.1:200093250-200133250 GCF_006345805.1 Octopus sinensis | reverse complement strand
CTAAAAAGGTGGTGCTCCAGCATGGCCACAGTCAAATGATTGAAACAAGTAAAAGAGTAAAAGAGTAAATGAATATATATATATATCGTTAGCAGTGTGATTTGGGTGATATGCGCCTACCACCCGTCTTTCACGAGTACATTTCTTAATTTTCAGAAGATTAAAAAGTGCAGTTGTGCACTAAACATGAAATCGTATGATATGCAGCTGAATTCTGTTTTTAAAATATCCGCTTCGAGAGTTGCATCCCTTCGTATTCGGTACAATGTGTTTATTTATCTTTGGTGGTTTTGAGTCTCCCCTAGCGTGAGGCATTTATGTATAGTAATGCGCTTAATACATACATACACACACACACACACACACACACACACACACACACACACACATACATACACACACACACACATATATATATATATATATTCTTTATTGGTGAATTAAGGCTACCATTACTTTCATGTTAAGTAGAGTAGAATATCCAAGTATCTTTCAAACCGATCACATGAAGGTGTTCGCCTCCATTCTGGATAACAAACGCGTTTCGTGCACGGGTTTTACATATATATATATATATGTGTGTGTGTGTGTGTTTAAGTATATGTATGTGTATGTATGTATATACATATATATATAGAGATAGATAGCTATAAATATGGGTATATATATAGAGAGCCAGACAGATAGCTATCTAGCGATATAGATAGCTAGGTAGATCCTGAAGGCACCTAGCTAAGCGATTAGGTTATTCGGCTCAAGACCTTACGGTCATGAGTGCAATTACCTTCAGCAAAACACTTTATTTCTCATTACCTCAGTCCACTCAGCTTGCAAAAATAAATAGTCCCTGTAACTGAAAGTGCCAGGGTTTACACATTGTGTGTGACACTGTATCACTTTGAGAATTACGTTAAGGGGACGCTTAACTGTGTAGCGCCCAGCCACTTGCACATTGATTTGCCGAACTAGATGTTCGGTTAATGGTATCAGCTAGAACACTCGTAGTCGTTACCGATGCAGGGTAAAGCTGTATGTATAAACTTTCATTGTTTTATTATTTTACTTCCTTCAGTCATGTGATTATGGCCATACTGGAGCACCGCCTTTTAGTCGAAGAGATCGAACCCTGTACTTATTCATTAAGCTTGGTACTTATTCTATCTGTCTCTTTTGCCGAAAAGCTAAGTTACGAAGGCAAACACACACACGCATACACACAGACATACACACACACTCACACACATACACACAAACGTACACACACACACACACACGCACACATATATATATAGTTAATCCTAACAAGAAAGCACAAAACAAACACAACAACTCGAGGACGTGGAACAAATATAGTATTATTGGACGCCCAGGAAAGAAGGAGGGTTTAACGTTTCGAACGGAGCTCTTCGTCGGAAACATAAGAGAAGGAAAGATCCTGAGAAGGGAAGACAGAGGAAAAAATCGTCAACGGTACACACGAGGTCACATTTTTATATATATATATATATATATATACGACGAGCTTCTTTCAGTTTCCGTCTACCAAATTCACTCATAAGGCTTTGGTCTGCCCGAAGCTTTATTAGAAGACATTCACCCAAGTTGCACGCAGTAGGACTGAATGCAGAACCATGTGGTTGAAAGCAAGCTTCTTACCACGTGTGCGCCAATAAATGTTATATATATATAACGAGGGAGAGAGAGAGAGAGAGAGAGAAAGAGAGAGAGATACTGTATGTGTGTTGCAATGAAACAAGGTGAAAGTGTCAAAGTGTGCAGGAGGGAAGGGGAAAGAAAAAATATTAAATGGAGTGATAGTGCAAGCGTTATCAAAGAAGATTGTAAGAGGCAGAAGACAGAAGAAAGAAGACGAACATCAATATAAGAACAAATGCAAATTTTATTTTGACAAAATAATCTTAGGCTTTCATTATTTAAATGAGCATGGTTAAAACATTTGTCTGAAACTAAAGAAAACTTCTAAGTAATTTCACAAATATTCTTACAATATTTCAAACAAAAAGTTTATAATTACGAAATTTTAAAGAAAATAATTGAATAGAGCGGTAGAGAGAGAAGCAAAGGAACAAGGAAACAAAGAAAGAAATGGAGATGTTGCTGTGAATAAAGATGAGCTTCGTGATTGAAGTGTGTTAGTGAATGTTCAATAATGAAAGAAACTACAAAACCATATTTTGATAAGAATATATATTAAGAATTTTAAAGCATTTTGACGACAATGCAGACTGTAATAATTGCTTTCTTCTAGTAAAAGCTACATTTTTGAACTAATTAATAAGCAGCTTTCCCCATTATAGCATAGATTATTCTGGGTCTGTATTGTCTGCATTTAAATACAGCCGAGGTCAACTTCGTCATTCATTTTTCCGGCATCGGCAGAATAAAGAACCACTATAAGGCAGAAATTTATTGACTAAAGCAACAAATTTCCGGTTTTGTCCTTATTTTACAACTTACTACTACTACTACTACTACTACTACTACTAGTTTAGAAAGTTTAGAATGAGTACTAAGAAAACCCGCTTAAGATGAAATGAAAATGTGAATTAGCACAAATAGCAGAACACAAAAATATTTTTTTATATATTTTGATATCCAAAGTCCTACAGCGGATGCACAAATATAGTGATTCACTGTCTATTCAAAGAGGTACAACATATTTTTTATCTAAGAACTTCGAGAAACAGTGCAGAAAGGAGGAGAGAGTACTTTTTTCCAGTTTCAAATTTTTTTCCAGTTTCAAAATTTTTTTCCAGTTTCAAAATTTTTTTCCAGTTTCCAAAATACCTAAGAGTATTTCATCATGAGCATTTACCTGAAAATAGAAACATAAATTAACAGAACTACATTCTTTCTGGGAACGACCGTCGACCACAATGTGATTTCTCAGGTTATGCGCCATTTAGTAAGTGAAGCTCATATCCATTTTCCTTTCGGTTTTCTAAGAACTGACATGAGGAGTCAACAGGTGAAATGACTGAATTGTAAACATTTGTGAACAGAAGTAATAGCAAAATGTTGGACTTTTGTTGACTGTTTATTTGGTTGGATTTGTTTTTATTATTTTCTCCTCTCGCCGAAAACTCATACGTCATCTTCGACGGAAGTGTCCATCATCTATACAGACAGATAGTGAGAGAAAGATGACGGGAGATAGTGAGAGGAAATGGAGGGAGATAGTGAGAGAAAGATGGCGGGAGATAGTGAGAGAAAGATGAAGGGACAAAGAGTGCCGCCGACTAGGTTTGTGTTTTCAGGAAAAGAGTGAATGAGAAGTTGTTCTAGTCTAATAGAGACAAGTTGATTTTAGGGAACTGTGTACGGTAATTTGTGATTAGTTACATAAAATGGTGCAATGGTGACGTAAAAGTTTAATGACGAAGTTGATTCGACATTGGAGCCAGTATAATGCTTGTAGTTTATATGCTTGGCAGTGAGGTATTTTGAAAGCTTCTTAATATCAAAGTAGTTCCTGTTTATTGGCACGGGACAGTCAAGAAGTCCCCAATTCTCAACAGTTTTAAAGCTGAAGTTCTACTTGATGGACATCAATCATGCTGAATATAGCAAAGTTGCTACATACTGGAAAGGAATCATATCGTAAGAGAATGGTCCTGGTACTCCACATTAGACGCATGCACCAACGCTCAAATATACACATTTGCGTCTTATTTCACACAGCCAAAACAACAAACACACACACACAAAATAGTAAGTAAACTCCACTCATACTCGAGTGTATACATGGGCTTTTATGCTTCGACTCATTCTCCACTATAATACATATTCGCGTATACACACATAGTGTATTATACATGAATATATGCACACTGAACTCCATTCATGTATAATACACATAGTATATTATACATGAATGTATGCACAGACAACAAACTCACGCTTTAAGCGAAAAATCCTATTTCTCTTTTCCCTATAATCCATCAACCGTTCAATGCACATTAAATACAGTTTTCTTCTCCCTTCTTTTCTCTGCTAATTATATTTTTCTTTTATGTTTTTCTCTTAAGAAGAAACATTATCCGCAGTGAAGAAAACACTAATTATTTTCTTCCTTTCATCACTAAATAATCCTTTTTTTTTACATGTTCCGTTCTTCCGATATTTTCCTGGATTTTTACGTGGTTCCCCTATACTTAGACACTGTCTGCCACGGATAATTATATGGGAATTATACTGAGTCTAAGGGCATATATATATATACAAAGTTCCTGGCTTTGGGTAAAAGAAAATACAAGAGTATCTGTTGATTATGATTTTATTCCACATAGTCCTCTCTTAGATTCACACATTTATTGCAGTGGTCCTTCAATTTCTCCCAGCCCTGAAAAAGAACTCGGAATTTCTTACCAGGCCTTTCGCGTTATCTCAAAAGCCTTGATATTTTCAGCACTCCACGTATAAATATATATACGTGTGCGTCTGTGTGTGTGTGTTTATAGGTTATATAATAGATAGATAGATAGATAGATAGATAGATAGATCGAGGAGAATGCGAACAAGTAACACGTAGTAGACGAGTACCAAGAAATGTGTGTAGATTGATCTGTAACTAATTTTCTTTATCACTGCTACATACCTATACAAAAAGCAGACGAGTACACGTTTGGAAGAGAATAGCTTGTCACGACAAGTATATATACTGTTGTTATCTCTGCGTTTCATTGACAGATGACACTAAAATCTGTTAATCTGCGCAAAGAGAAAAACAGAATTAAAATATTTTTTTGCTTTCATTTTCTTTTTTTTACCTCCTAATCAGAGTAGAATATTTGGTGAACAGATTAAGAAATTCACTTATACTACATTAAGTGAATCAGCAGCCATTGTTCCGAAAATAAAAACAAATTAGCAAAGGAAAAATAAGCGACTCACATCATTGGAATGGTTGTATATTCACCTTTTGTCTCTATGCTACGTGTGCGCGCGTCGCATGTGTACGTGTCTGTCTGTCTGTGCGTGCGCGCTTCTTTCTGTGCGTGTCGGTTACTGCGCATGTGTATCTATGTCTGCACTCTACATAAATGCGTGAATGTAGGTATTTTTGAAAAGCTCTATAGCTGTCGTTTGTTGGATTCTTCATTTGTTTTATGATGGCTGTTTTACGATACTAAAAGAAAAATATATTGAACGACTTCAAGATTCAATAAAGTTGCTTTGTATGTTATTAGATGCTGAACTAATTTAGTTTATTTATACAAGTTGATAAAGAGATCACTTGCCCATTGATAATATCAGTCTAAAAGATACAAAAGAATCTATAGTCATAGGATAATGTCATGTAAATTAAGCAAAATATATCGAAATCATATATATTTACGTCCTTTTTCTATGGCGTATAAGTGGCGACCAAATTGATTCATCTCTCAGATAAAGAAAGAAATTTTTGTAGTCATTATGTAAACATTTAAAATAAATCTTGAAAATACTACACTTCGAATGTTAGGAAGGCGAATATATCATATAGGGTGTTTGTGACATGATATCACACAAACAAGAGTTAGTACATATAAACTACTACTTAGTATCAAGTTGACCTTCACTTCGTATGAGTTTTATATGAACTAAATTACTGTAAGCTATTACAATATGTTGAAAACGGAATGTAGTTTGAAGGTATGAGGAAACATTTTCCGTATGATGCTGTGCAGTGGAATCCAATTTTGACCTAATTTTTTGCAAATTTTTTATTAACTACACAATCATACTTTTCTGTTAAAAGAATTTTTGTATATATTATATGGTTTATGTTCTTCCATTAATTTTATTTGTTAATTAAGTTATTGATTTCACACATATGTATTTTGTTTAAATTTATATAAAACATTTCCATTCGCTCTTCACGTTGGTGGTTCATGTGGCAGTTGTGTCGTTCTTTAACAACAGGTCATATCGAAGCAATTGAAATTCATGATGAAATATATCTATTCAAGATTTTCCGATTTTATTTTCTATATTTAACAAATGAGACTATAAGAAATTTCGACTGTTAAGTCTTTCAGATCAGGTGACTGAGTATGATCTTCTTCAGCCAATAATATATGGGGTGAATTTGCTTTGAATAAGGTTTGAAATCTTTTCTACGTGCGATTTCTGCTCACTGTACATGTCTGACATGAAATAGTTTGAATCATAACTGAAGTCTCTGCTTTTATCATAATCATCCGTTCACTTACTCAAGAAATTACTTCTAACTGCCAAGGTCGGTGGACTCTGAGAATGAGTAACACGACAGGTAAAATGGCTGGCGGTATTTGGTTGAGGCAATTTTCGTTCTCACTTGAAATGTAAGTACATATTTAACGAGTGTTGTTTTACAGGCGTCGCTGAAATAATTGCTTACTCGGATCGATCTCATTGGTAATCTCAATCCACTACATTCGAGGTCGTGTCGTTATGTAAGATATTAGTGACATGCAGAATATTTCGTTGGAAGATATATATGTATATAATCTGAACATTCAGTCAGAATACTTGACAGTTGTGTAGTTTATCGACCGATTAGATGAAAGTTACATTTAGCTAATTTTTATAATTCACATCTGAGTGTAAAGAGATGTAACAAACACGTGCAAACATTTTGTCCATTTCTCAACAGATGATGCTATTCCATAACTCCCAATTAATACAACTTCCCAGTTGACATTAATGCCTTTCAGATGCTTCTATAATCTCATCTTCTCTTAATAGCATGTAGTTCTTCTACCTAATCTAGAAATTGATATTTCGTTAATGAGAATGTATTAAATTGAAACTGGTTGGGATCAAATATTTAGTGAGTAAAAAAAAACACTCAACAATTAATATTATATTAACAAAGTCTAATTTGCATAAAGCTTGACACGTAGCGAAATCTAATTTCAACAATCTAATTTTAATGAATGTTAAAAATCTCTGAAATGACAAGAAACCGTGTAGGATTTTATAGTTATACATAATATAACAACGAAAGAATAAAATAAGGTTATTTTGGGATAAACCCCGTTTGAAAAATATCCAATAAACGTTCACAACTAAATATGGATATTAATCATCACTTTGGTTTACCAGGTCTAAAACAGCTAAAGATTCTATACACACACACACACACACACACACATACACACACACATATGTAAGCACATACGTATATGGAAACACAAACACAAATATTTAGAATTTATTTTTAGACAAAAATCCTTGTTATTCACAATATTTCAAGTTTTTCGTATATTAAATAGCATTAATTCTATAAAAAAAATCTTTAAAAGTCACAAATTTTTACAAAGAAGCCTTCGAGATGTTTAAGTGACTTCACTGTTTACGACTTTTAAAATGCATGGGTTTTGGGCTAATCTTTGCAAAAAGGGCTTTGTTTTTAATAGCAAATGTTTGCTGTTCCGCTTTCATTTCGGATTTTGTATCCTTATAAAGTATTTTGCTTTTGTCTTTCGTAGTTGATAATTTTCCTATTTTATTTTCAAAAAAGGAAATATATTGAGTTTTCCATTTGTGTTTTCCATTTGCACAAATGTTTTGGTGTTCAGTACATGTCATATTTCTAAATGGTAGAACTTTGCTTTCCTGTATATAAACTCTAATCCGATGCATTTGTTTTGGTCAGTATATTGTTCTTTCCATGTGAGGCAATAAAATGGGATTTGTTTGGCAATTCAGGTTGGCATTTTCCTTCAATTTCTTGTCATTCTAGAATTCTTTGGGTATTAACATTTTCAAATAATTTGCACATCCCTCAAAGAATGTTTCGGCATTTTGTTACTTACTTACAATGTTAACTTCTTTCACCTTGTTGAAATCTTTTAAGATATTTTAGTTGTTTTTGACCGCTGATAAATTGTAATTCATTAATCATGCGCATGGTTCAGTGGTTAGAGCGTCGAGCTTACGATCGTGAGGTTGTGAGCTCGAATCCCGGACCGGGCTGCGTGTTGTGTTCTTGAGCAAGGCACTTTATTTCACGTTGCTCCAGTTCACTCAGCTGTAGAAATGAGTTGCGACGTCACTGGTGCCAAGCTGTATCGACCTTTGTCTTTCCCTTGGATAACACTGGTGGCGTGGAGAGGGGAGGCTGGTATGCATGGGCGACTGCTGGTCTTCCATAAACAACCTTGCCCGGACTTGTGTCTAGGAGGGAAACTTTGTAGGTGCAATCCCATGGTCATTCATGACCGAAGGGGGTCTTTACCCTTTATTTCTGAGATATGATGGTTGGTTCACCATTGGGATGTGCATGTTTGACCGAATTTAAGATGTGAGTGTTAGTAACGGGTTTATTAAAGAATTAAACAAGCAATAAACAATTCATCAGGAAGGTATGTTTAGCTGCTCACCGTTTGTTAAACGGGAGTAGTTATGTTCAGTTCTCCGAATGAATATTTGCTTACTCTCTTTTACTTGTTTAAGTCAATGGACTGTAGCCATGTTGGAGTTCCGCCTTTAGTCCAGCAAATCGGCCCCAGGACTTATTCTTTGTAAGCCTAGTACTTATTCTATGGGTCTCTTTTGCCGAACTGCTAAGTTACAGGGACGCAAACACACCACCACCCGTTTTTAAGCGATGTTGGGGGGACAAACAGACACACAAACACACACATACATATATATATATATATATATATATATATATATATATAATATATACATGCATATATACAACAGGCTTCTTTCAGTTTCTGTCTACCAAATCCACTCAAATGGCTTTGGTCGGCCCGAGGTTATAGTAGAAGACACTTGCCCAATGTGCCCCACAGTGGGAATGAACCCGGAACCATGTAGCTGTTAAGCAAGCTACTTTCCACACAGCCACTCCTGCACCTGATAAAATCTGAGTATCGGTAAATCTGTTAAAAAGTTAGACAAGAAATTCCAGCTGAGGAATTGAAACCTTTGAAAGTGATGTCTTCAGATAAAATAAGCAAGTAGCTTGCATCAGAAATAGAGAGCGTATGGCTTCGTTGTTCTCTGAGGTGTAGCCAAACTCGACATGTTGAAAAGAAACAAATGAGCATGCCATGGGGCAGTGTATTTAATGGAATGTATGGTTGAATTACAGTGGCGTGTGGTTTCACAGACAATCTGGCAGAGAATTACATCATCCGTAACAGTTGTGTAGTGGTATTTAGATTTAAGATTTCCATGATATCACTGTTGATATAAGTGCTTTGAAGCTCTCTTTACAAATAAACGGTAGCTACTATAAGACGGCGAGCTAGCAGAAACGTTAGCACGCCGGGCGAAATGCTTAGCGGTATTTCGTCTACCGTTACGTTCTGAGTTCAAATACCGCCGATGTCGACTTTGCCTTTCATCCTTTCGGGGTCGATAAATTAAGTACCAGTTATGCACTGGGGTCGATGTAATCGACTTAATACCTATGTCTGTCCTTGTTTGTCCTCTCTGCGTTTAGCCCCTTGTGGGTAATTAAGAAATAGGTAGCTACTATTACATATTTGATTATAAATTTCCAGAAACATAGGAACCAGAATAAAACGGAAAATGTTCAGGGAGTACTTACTTCTGATGGGATGAAGGGAATAATCTAATCGAGGAAAGATCACATTCTATTGTCGTACGATGTTGCGTGTTTGCAAATCATGCTCTTTCAACACTGAAGTGTGTGACGGGTGAACAGAAATGAGACCATTATCACCCGTTAGAACTATAAGTATAGTGCGGATGAATGAAAGATGAGTAAGTAAAGAAATAGGTCCGAGAAAACTCAAAAGGCATGGGAAAAGTATGGAAAAACTTTGTTCGGCAGAGAAGTATTGAGCAATTCAAATGGTAGGAATTTGCGGGAAAAGAATGCTATGATCGACACTGAATTAACTTGTGAAAGATGTTGTCAACACCCGAAACTCACGACCTAAGGGCAAGGGCGCTCCAGAAGTGTTAAAACACCGGGCTGAAGAAGACCAGTCCAACACATAGAAGAATAGAAAAACTGTTAAAATATAACAATTAGGGTGAGTTTGATTCTTGTTCTTTTTTCCCAGTATGTATCAGTTTTATATCTTAATCCTTCGCATTATATCTCTCTCTTTCTCTATCTTACACTCTTTCTTTCTCTTGCTCTCTCTCTTTCAGTTTCTCTCTCTCCCACACTCAATCACTCAATCACTGACCCAATCTCTCTCTCACTTTCACTCTCCCTCTTCATCTCTCACTCTCTTGAACGTTCGCTCTATCTGTACTTACCTCTGTGTGTGTGTGCGTGCCTCTCAAGCCAATCCTTCATTCGTTCGCTCCCCCTCTCTCTCTCTTTCTCTCTCTTTCTCTCTCTTTCTCTCTTTCTCTCTCTCTCTCTGTCTCTCTCTCTTTCTCTCTCTCTCTCTGTCTCTCTCTCTCTGTCTCTCTCTCTCTCTCTCTGGCTATGCTCCTTGCTTTCATCACTCGTTCACATACCTCTCGCTGCATTTTTCTTTTACCTCTCAAATATCTTCTTCTTTTCGTTTCCCAACACGAACATACAATTACACAAACACGTAAACAACCTACAACCTATGTACACATATTTTGACTTTCCAATATACTAGAGGTATGTGTTGGTGCCAACACTTTTTTCATGCAACAGAATAGCAAAACATTTACATTTATATAAAACTAACATTTAAGATGACACTTCAACCATGACACAACCTATCAAACAAACATAATAACATTGTTTCTTTCTTTTTGATTGTTGGTTTGTTCTCGTACGCGCTTTACTTTTAATCACATGACACAGCGTGTCTGTCAATCTCTTGATAGTGGATATTTGTTTTTCATCTATTCCATTTGTTCTTGTTGTCTATCGGTCACAGGGTTTATTTTCTATCGCAGATTCTCTCTCTCTTCCTCTTTTTCTCTCTTTTATTCATTTTTTGTACATATTCTCTGCCTTCCTCCACCAGGGTACTTCCCTTATTGTCTTGTTTCTACGTTGCATTACTTCATATCCCCGCTTCTGTTTCAATAGAGTACAAATCATTAAATTCTACAAAAAAAAAAGACATCATTTTGTTTACGGCTCCAAAGATGACTTACTGTAAGTGTGTATGCGCTTTACATTTAATCACATGACACACCATGTCTGTCCATGTCTTGATAGTGGATATCTTTTTTCATCGATCCCTTTTTGGTCTTGTTGTCTATCGGTCACAGGGTTTATTTTCTCTCGCCGAGTCTCTTCCTTTTATTCATTTTTTTTGTACATCTCTGCCTCCTTCCACCAGGGTACTTCCCTTGTTATCTTGTTTTGCGTTGCATTACTTCATATCTCCCCTTCAGTTACAACAGAGTAAAAATCATTAAATTCTACAAAAAAAACATTATTTTGTTTACGGCTCCAAAGATGATTCACTCTAAGTGTGTCATAGGAAAACAAATTTTAAGGTCTATCTCTATAAAAATGTATGGTGGTCACTGACTTGCGTCATCTTTTAGTTTTGGTGGCAAGGGTGATATGATGATAGTTGTTTGTTTCTTTGTTTGTTTGTTTTTTCCATAAGGATTGTTCTTATTAAGAAGCACCGCCGTTATTTTTCCATAGTGTAGAAAAGATATCCGAAAAGGGAGATGGCTCAAATCCGTTGATGAAATGTAGATTTGGTTATAGAGGGCTTCTGTTTCAGACCGGTGGAAGGGAAATTGCTTAGGTCGATCGGTCATTTGGGTGGTTTGTTGAGATGATTTGTATGTTCATGAGTGCTTCCATTAAATTTCTTAATAGCAATATCTATATACATACGTGCCTATGGGTGTCGGCGTACATGGATGTGTACAGATGTGTATACGCTAAGGATTCTAGGCGTACCTCTCACAAGGTATATATACGAAATACAAATTTTAAAAAATAATAAAATGATAAATTAAATGCCGACGTAAATATAAATTTTGAAGAAAAATAACACACAACAACAACAATAGTAACAATATTAATAACGTTAACAGAGGGAACAACAATAAAAATATCAACTACAACAACACTAGGAACAACAAAAACAACAACAATTAGAACCTAAACCCATTGAGCGATTGAGATGAATCACTAAAAAAAATTCTATAGAAATCCTTTCATACAGAAATGAATAGAAAAGCATTGATAGTCTCTTGCTATTTTGACATATTGTATATTGTTGACATTTTGATATTGATACATTTGCTCTGAGGTTTTTTTCTTTCTGTTATTTGCTAAGGCGAAATGTAATTTGAACAACGTATTCAAGATGGTTTCCATTTGATATCATTATCAACATCACCGTATTATTATTATTATTATTATTATTATTATTATTATTATCATTATTATATCGTTGTTGTTGTTGTTGTTGTTATTATTATTATTATTATTATTATATTATTGTTATTGTTGTTATTATTGGCATCGTTCGCTAATATTGCCAGATTTCTCATTTTATTTTCTAATGACATTCATTTTGCAGATGTGTTATGTTATTTTACATTGTACCTAGCAAAAAAAAAGTTTCGATATTATTGCGGTAGTTTGTGATATTATTTGAAGACTGGCATTATACTACACATACACAAACAAACGCACACACAGAGACATGTACGCTTGCGCACGCACACACACACACACATATATATATATATATGTATACAAATACATACATATATTTGTGTGTGTATTTAGGATATATGTATCTATGTATCTATTTATATACATCAGCGTGTGACGTCTGTTCAAGTACACACGATATAAAAATCGTAGACAATAGATGACAACACCGACGGCATCGACCCATTGGCAAGCGAGTTAATACATCACATATAACAGTTAGTCTGTTTTTTTTTCTATACAACTGAAAGTACATTTTTTTCTGAAGTTTTCCCTCGGCTTAATATGTAATCATCCTCCACATACATGCCCTCACCTAAGCTGTGACGGTACTGTTCCTGCATTTCCTCATTGATTAAATTTAATCAAGGGATATACATATACATAGAGACACACATACACACACATACACACACACACACAAACATATATATATATATATATATACATATATATGCATGTATATATATGCACCCAAACTGACCTTAGCAATTTGTTCTTACTTTGTCTCTCTCTCTCTCTCGATATATATATATATATATATATATATATATATATGTGTGTGTGTGTGTGTGTGTGTGTGTGTGTGTGTGTGTGTGTGTATGTATGTGTGAGTGTGCGTGTGTATACATGTTTAAATATATAAGTACATACATATTTACAAATTTACATAAAATCGTAGGAAAGCTAGTTTTTTTCGTAAAAAGTGCAACGCTATTTGACGCGGATTCTCAAAATATAATCTGTTAGCCGCACAGTGAAGATTTTAAAGACATTTCAAAGATTACCAATTTCAGACTCCCCAGTTGAATAGATGCTCACACTTGCTTATGTGCAGCTCAGCCAACATCCCGTGTCAATTACTGTTAGAGTTTGCCTGAACACTCTTAAGAGGAACTCAAATATAACTCGAAGATAAATATACTTACATATTAATACACAATAAACATGTCACGTTCTTAGTTTAACTTTCGTTGTATTATTTTTCTTAATTCATTCTTCCATGTGTGGAAAAATGCATTAGCCTCTTCATATTTTCAAAGCATAAAGTTTGCAAAAGTTGTCATATTTCTTGCAGAACATGGTGCCACCACCACCGCGTAAACAATCGATCGGCGAAAAGGAACATGTAGATATGATTAGCGATTGTCGTAGATATATTACGACGCGAATTATTGACGTATCACAGTTGTTTTGACGAGAGATTACATTTGTATTATATATTTCTTTAATGCTATTTGGGAAATGATGGATTTCATTATTCCCAGCAAGGTGAAAAACCTATATGATTGGCGTACCCTATTGTTTCCCAATATGTTATCACATTTTCGCTTTCTCTGTTCGTGCAATATATATAGCCTTCCATTCATAATGATAATATAATAATAATAATAATAATAATAATAATAATAATAATAATAATACTAATAAACATCCTACGCAGAACACTTTCCATACAATAACCATCAGAGCATCACAACAAATCACAGCACATACCCAAGGCACACAGAGCTGCGCTCGGTAGTGAAGTGAAAGCACGCTATAAAAATAGAACTACTGAATATAATAATAATATATAATAATAATATAATAATAATAATATAATAATAATAATAATATAATAATAATAATATTAATAACAATAACATTAACAACAACAACAATAACAGCAACAACAACAACAATAATAATAATAATAGTAGTAGAAGTGATGTCTTGGCTTTTGATCTTTACTCATTGGAAATGGTATCTTGCACATTGTTTGTCTTGGTATAAAAGATAGGATACAGCAAATATTCTGATCAATTCCACAGACTTTGATCAGTTTAGTATTTCCTTTAGTGGCTGACGATATGTGAATCTCTGACCATGAGCAGAAATAGCGGAGAGCATCATAGCCAAGTATTGAAAGAAATTGTTTGGCGTTTGAATAATTAAGCTCTAGAAACGTGAGTGTTCTGTTCATCATCATTAAAGAAACCTTCGTTAGGAACCTTTTGAACGGGATGGGATACTCATCCTGAAAAAATTCTAACTGGGTCTCATCTGCTAGTTCATGCGCTGTAAATCTTAATATAAATTTACCGTGTTGTGATGCATGTACACTTCTCAAACAGGTAGTCATGATGAGCACACTGGGCTTTGTATATTTGCATCCGAGTGTGACTATGTTGGTATACTCTGCTCTCTTACCCAATAATAATAATAATAATAATAATAATGATAATAATAATAATAATAATGATAATGATAATGATAATGATAATGATAATAATAATAGTAATAATAATAATAATGAAAATAATGATAATAATAATATAATAATAATAATAATAATAATAATAATAATAATAATAATAGTAATAATAATGATATATATATACACGAACTGATGCTACTCTGTGTCATTCATTCAAGCTGGAATGCTTGTAACTTAAATTTTGGTTCTTAGAGAAAAAGTAAAGATCTTCTGAAGAAAATATAATGGCAAATGGTAAATTAAAAATCTTATATGTGGGAATCTTTAGATATGTTGATGATAGAGACACTATTTCCAACCTTCGGGTCAATTATATCTAAGTAAGGAATCGATATAACTGTTCATTGGACTCCGTATTTAGGTCAAGAGTGATACCTTCGCCTCTAGAGAAAAATAATTATGGCGTTGTCTAACAGACCGAGATATCGAGAAAAGTGCATAAGTGATTATGCACTAAATCTCAAATTCACAGTTAATCAAGAATTCTGTAAAGATGTCAATGCTATTCCATTCGTACCCAGTATTTTAACTGAAATTTTCTTAATATAATGCAAATGAATATATGTTAACTGTCGCTTCAGATCGCTAGTTTTCCAGCATCTCACATCCAGCTATTTTAGCACCGCGTGAGTGGTGTTATTGATATTGCCAAGGGCGTGTGTCAGATTTGATAGTTTCAGCGTCCATCTTGTAAAATGATTTATTCCCAAACATACGGTAAAAGTATTCAAGCAAGACAAAAGAAATGTTATTCACGATGTCAGAAAGATTTCAATTTGTCTTTTAAATTTTTTTTCTTTCTTTGTCTCCTATTATACTCGAACAAAAGCTTATGCATAAACAGGGACAAACACATCAAATCATACACTCTAACTGGTAGTAAAATCGCATATGCAAGCATAAGCCACTGAGATGATGCTGGTTACAGCGGCGTCGGTGTCGATGTCAATCGTACCTCAGTATATTACGTTTACCATCTCGAATCATCCAGTACAGATAAGTACCATGGACAGTACTATGAACTTGCATAAGTTTTCAAATAAATTATTGTCCCTTGTTTGATTTCTCCGAATCACAGAAATGTATTTTACATGCCACCTGATTCAATTATATAGTATTCAAAACAGAAACGAGCATGTTTACGAGAGCTGATAAATAGAACACTAATACAATAGATTATTGGGTCTATGAGATATCCAAACAAATATCTTGCAGCATTCTTCGTGACTCATTTCGTTCTGACTGAAGTCACGACATTGCATAATCATTAGGGTCATATCTCCAATTTGCGGATTCTTCTTCCCACCTGCCTCTTCACTTTCAAAGGATCTATATTTGGTCATAAATACTGCACGCTCTCCTTATTTGAAGATATAAAAACAGTCCATTCACAGGTAATTGTATGAAATCCTCTACTTCATATTTGTTTGCAAATCTTTGCATTAGTTGTGATAGGGGTTCAATACGCGCACCAGATTACAGTGAAATATTACATGTAAAAAGCCAGTCTCATATCAAATTATATATTTGTCTCCTACCGAATGTGGCGAGAGAACAAGATATAAATTGATGCACAGCCAAGATTGATTATTTTTTCCTTACGGATGTTCATAAATTCAAGTTAATCGATATCTTGGGTGCTGATTAATTTGAGCACGCCAATCCTCTAGATCTGAACTTAAGTAGAATAACAATATTGAAAAAAACTTATTAGTTATCAGAATTGATTATAAATTTTTTAACTTGTGCTAAACAATCTCTGCGTCTCCATTAATTTTACGTCAATTGAAATTCGTTTATGTCCTCTATTCTTCTGATTTATGAGTCATATAGAAACTTTTGAGATATTATATCAGGTATTTTAGTATTTTACGAAGTATTAACAAATTTAGTGAACGCGTTCTTGTAAACTTCTTGAGGTGAAACTAATACCATTCTTAAGCCCTTTTATGCATTAATTTTAATTTTCTCTGTGTTTCTAAGACAATACATTACCTTGAAAAATTATACGACACATTGGCATTTGCAGCATAGTTTTTGAGGATGGTTGTCCGTATGATTAATCATGCATTACCTGATAGTTTTTGATGAGGTAACTATTTATTTTTAGAATGATACAGTAGGATTGGTGTCAGTGATCTGGTCAGATTCACAAAAACAAGTACAATATTTTAGCAGGATATAAACAATTTAAGTGCTAAAGAGATAAGATTTAATTTCAAGAAAAGTTTGCTACAAATCTTTGACTCCCTTGCCATACGTCAAACTGACCTCATGTGCTCGTGTCTATACGAACGCGTGAGTGTGTATCTGATATGCATGTGGAAGCACTCCGTCGGTTACGACGACGAGGGTTCCGGTTGATCCGAATCAACGGAACAGCCTGCTCGTGAAATTAACGTGTAAGTGGCTGAACACTCCACAGACACGTGTACCCTTAACGTAGTTCTCGGGATATTCAGCGTGACACAGAGAGTGACAAGGCCGGCCCTTTGAAATACAGGTACAACAGAAACAGGATGTAAGAGTGAGAGAAAGTTGGGGTGAAAGAGTACAGCAGGGATCACCACCATCCCCTGCCGGATCCTCGTGGAGCTTTTAGGTGTTTTCGCTCAATAAACACTCACAACGCCCGGTCTGGTTTGGGAATCGAAACCGCGATCCTATGACCTCGAGTCCGCTGCCCTAACCACTGGGCCATTGCGCCTCCACCTGATATGCATATTGCGTTTAAGAACAATAATGTTTCATGTGTAATATGTAGTAGCTATATTATATAATGCAAATATTTGTTATGTTTTAGCTATAAACAAAATGTAGGTTAGAGCATTGTTATTCGGCCATAACCCATCCATCATCGATTATAATACCATTATTCTCCTTCACTTAAAAGACTCTTGGATACTAGTTGTGTACATCTGGGAACTATGTCTAACAAGCCGAGCGACCTCCATATCCTTAAGGACTATTATTTGATTCGTAAAATTTATTGAATTTAATTTCGTATTAAGATTTATACGATTAAAATTATATAATGTAATATAACATTATGGCCCTTAGAAGGATTCAGTTTAGAAAATTGTCTTTCATTTCTACAAGTTTTGATAGCCATATATTTTTTGTTTTTAATTGCTGGAAATATCAAATATAATTTATTTATTTTGTTTTTGAGAAATAATCATATTTTGAATCACTTGCTCCCTTTCTTCTATATCTGAACATATCGATTGTTCGATTACAGTCGACCATCTTTAGTGCATTAGAAGTAACTCTTAAAATTTTAATCTGATTTATTCGAGGTTCGGCGTATTCGATGGTTTATACACATCCCGTAATATCAGAGAAACTGTCCGTGATGATGAAGAATTTTTCAGGAGATTTCCAATATTCTGTGCCGTTACTATTCTATGTAATATGTCCTGAATGAAAATTAATTTCAGTTGAAGCGTTAGAGCATTCAATTCGATTTACGTTAATTATTTTGATCTATTCGAATAGTAGATTCACTGATACTGAAATTGAATTAACTGTTCAATTGGAGAACCGATATTGTGGTAAATTGGAAGGTCTTATTATAAAGGATTTTAAATATATGCCGAATACAATTTTACCCTTTCGAATGCATACCGTGTTTTCCAAATTTCTGAAACATATTGCAAATTCCAAATGATTGTTTCCGTAAGTAAATATCAGTTCATAAATGTATATAAACAGAAGATACAAATATTATAGGCATCCCCCCCGCACACACTAAGTAAACATAGACGCACATAGAGATATAAGCATGTGCAAATGAAGACATACGATAGAAATACAAAATGGCTGACGGTTAGTAAGGAGAGACACAAATAAATGAGAAGAAAACAAAGGACCACTGATGCGGTCACAGGAGTGTGACGAAAGAACTCTGGCTGAAATAAGATTAAGATTAATGTAAAAAATAAATATCACTGAAGCAAAATAACACCAAATATATAGTGCGTGTGTTTTTATTGGCTAAACTGGCAATATGACCATTCCGAAATATAACAATATCTGCTTCAACACACGACTTCACATAAAAAATCTTGCACAACAAATAGTTAAACGTACTAGGGTTCATAAATTCTTAATATTCTTTAGATTTATAATTTGTCCATTCATATTTCTCGATTTCAACCAACTTCAAAATTGTTTATCCTATTTTACACAGACAAATCATACTTTTACTCAAATGAAGTGTAATAATTGAGTAAATTTTAGATATACCTAAGATATATCTTTCTCAATGTGATTTATATACATTCGCACATTACACGAAATCACGATGTGATTTTGTTTTTCAAATATATTATTGAAAGGGTTGTTTTACATATTGGATAGCATCTCTCTCTATATAAACGGCAGTTTGTCCGTGCGTGTTTCTGTGTGTCTGTTTGCTTGTACCCTCACCCTGACCACGGCTTTCAACCGATTCTGATGAAACTTGACACACACATAGCCAATGTCATCATTCAAAACTAACGCATCGAAAATTTTGAAAAGTTCCCCCAGTTCTGAAAAAAATCGATAAATTCTACATGGGGTCGAGAATCAGAAACACAAACCGCAAACTGTCTAGGGGACCCAACTCCACCTTTTTTAACTAAAAAAATATTTACCATCATTTTTTTCCATTTTTTTGCTATTTTTTGCTATAACTCTCTAAAAATGCTTTATAGTAATTTCCCTTACAAACCTGAGCAACGCCGGGCGATACTGCTAGTATTGGAATAAAATTATGGCTTACAATTACTGATTTACGAATTCAAAAACATCTTAGTGAAGCAGTGATAGCCTTGAAAATATAAGGCTGCGATGTTTCTTATTTTCTAATATTAATGTAGGCAGAACCTGACACGTGTTTGGTATTAAATTGATTGTATATTTGTTAAGATGTACCATTAATATAATTCAACCTAGAACCTGATAATTTCTTTAATTTTATCGATCATGGAAGGATGAAACCAAAGCTGACAATGGTGATGACGACGATGAAAATGATTATAATGATGATGACGACGATAATGATGTTTCCTATGACGTGCTCAAAATGATACGTTTTGGGAAGCAGAGCTATTTAGAATCCAGCATATCATTGGTACTCACTTATTTTATCAAGCCTCTGTTTTCAGTCGCTTTACGAATTCTACCATCCAATATAGAGTCTTCTAAAGAGCAAGGGAATGTAATATTGTTTCTGTTGAATTTACTTCAAGTCTAATTTGACATTTTGGACAAAATATTTAAGGGAGAGAAAGAAGAGCAACACAAAAGCTTCAACAGCGACAATAACAACACTGGCAACAAGAAGGAAAGGAGCAACGTTTATAACATCAATATGAGTAATGGATGATACGGTTTAGGATTTGTACAATTGCAAAATATCCTTTTATTAATATCAAACATTAAGCACTTTACATCTAAAGAGCAATAGCATCATGTGATGTTATTGCTGTTGTTATTGCAGTAGTAGTAGTAGTAGTAGTAGTAGTAGTAGTAGTAGTATAAGCAGCATTAGGTCTGTTCGCTGTTGTTATAGCTGTTGAGGTCATAGTTTCAAAATCAAATCTTGTTAGATGAATAGATTCCAAATTGCGTAGCCAGAGATATATCTCCGCGGAACTAATCTAACTCAATAGCACCACCTGGAAAAGTCTTTTAGTTAATTATTTCGGGATCCATGGACCACTCAAGCAGAGAGTTGTTGTTGGTTGAGATGTATCCTGGTCTAGAAGGTTTATCCCGTATTTCCTGGAGGAATTTCTCCAGCTACCGTTTGAAATTTGTGAGGTATTTTTCTACTTAAATTTTTTCACTTAAATTTTTCTACTTAAATTTTTTCATTGAAAAGAGCAGGACCATTTAAAGTGAAGAAATTGTGTTGCAATGTTCTTATGTAATGTGATCTCGACCTTTGTAGTGAACGCGTTGCAGGAGGCCCTAATCTTGGGTGAATTGTAAATATAAAACCGATATCATTTGGAGATTTGATGAAATTCCGTATGAAACAGGATCCATAAAGTTATCTAACTGGATATTGCAGTCCATTATTCAGGTTTGAATTACTTGTCATCAGTTCATAGATTTCACGAATTCCATATCATAGTAACCCTTATAAATGACTCATTTGCAGCAGCAGCAATATATAAATAGATTAAAATCGCAATAATGGAGAGAAAACATCTGTAGTAGCAACGTTTTTTCTCTGGCATTTGCGATCATATCAACGTAAGGTGTGTCGCCTTCATTTTATTGATGATTTACCCTCTCGTCTCTTGTCGTTTTGAAGCATCATGAAACGTTATATAATAGATCATTATGAATGGAAATTATTTTGATTTCAAAAAGGTAGCATATGCTTTTAAGAGAGGGGTCGGTTGTTAGCTCTAGCAAGTCAGAAGTAACAGTACTCTGTTTGATCATACAATGTGAACTAATACAAAATCTAACTTGTAAAGTTTAATATCCTTTGCACTGTATTGTAGTTTACAGAAAGCTATATGCAATATCTCCGCACTAACCAATATTGATATGAATGTTTGTGTCCATCGTAAAGCCTCAATATATCCTGCTATTTAAGTATTTTGAAATTCTATTCAGCACAAATCGAAATATTACATTAATGATAGTTGCGCATACACATACCATCAACTATTACGAAACCCGTATAATTTGTTATACATTAGTTCCTAGTTTATTATTAAGACCAAATTATAAGGTCTTCCGTGTAATTTTCTCTTGATGTGTTGCATTGTGGTTTCTTGCTTCTGTTTTTAACAGCAACAGTTTTCTTTTTACTTGTTCCCACTATTTCAGTTCCTTATTTCGAACGCCTTTCCAATCAGTAATGATGTGACTGCAAAAGTCAGATGATAAAATCAACCAAAAGTTTATCATGATTACGTGAAGGACATTTCAAGCATCATTCATTTCTGAACACATGAAAGGCTGAAGAATACCAACAGCTCTGGTGACATATTGCGAGAAATCCTACGATATCGATTTCCCAATATACCGAGTTACATTCCATGCTCATGACGGAATTACATATAGAGCTGTTATTCTCGTCCGTTCTTTTGTAAATATATTCCAAACTCACCGTTTAGTTTCGGTCCTAATGCCATTTCTAATCTACAACGAAACTGGCATAATATCAACTTTTCTCTTCGGTTGACATAGAGAAAAGAGAATCGGAAAAAGGATTATTTAAGAAAGCTGCTTGGGAAACAAAGATATTTCCATTGTTAAGTAAATAGAAACAATATATCTGCACATACACCTTAACTTACAGACATCCATACACATATATATAAAAGTATGTGTGTGTACGTATATATATATATATATATATAGTCCATTGTTAATGACCAGCTTCCATTCTACAGGGGGAGGGGGAAATCACAGCAAATAATATAGAATATACGCCTTAGAGTTATATGTAGAAACACTAATAGACAAATAAGTAAGTAGAACTGAATACATACATACATATATATATACATATGTATGTATATATATATATATATATAATTGATATAGAATAAAATTTTTTTCGGGAAAAAATTTTTATCAATGGCCAGCATTGGAACAATTCGGTAATAACGAATTTTTTAGAGATTTCTATCGGTTTGTTTCGAGACGCATACATTTAATGGTTATCGACAATTTATTGTTTCGGCGTATCTGGCTTTAGAATTTTTCTTCTGCCCTTATCTTGTAAATTATATATATATATTTATATATGCGTATAAGGAGGGATGACCACTAAGTGGACATCAAATATGCAAGAAGAAGATCACCTACGTTCTAACCTCAAAGAAAAGAATGTTCTCTCGAGAAATTCAGCAAACACCAGATCATAAGCGCTGTTTGCTGAATTATCCAGAGAACATTCTTGTTTAATCTGGTTCTCTAGCCTTCCTTCCCGCCATAGAGCTTCGTCCCTTGTCTTTCTGTTTTAGGTGCAAGAGTTGCCACACCGACAGATTCCAAGCAGTATATAAGATGCCATATATTCCTTACATTGTCGATGCAGAATTTAGTTAATAGTTCCTATTTGGATTCCTCTCAGTGTTGGTAATCTCCTATTTTTCCCTATTTCTCGCTTCATTCAAGTTTAATAAGATTGTTTCTTCGCCTTTACTTGATTTCCTTTTTGCTCTTCGCATTCAGCGAAGTCGTCTTCACACTCTTTCACTATTATGAACTCACCAGTTCCAACTGTGATAGCTACTGCCTTTTTACGATTAAATTTTCTTAGTGTATAAGTCTTTGCTCTATGACAGGGAATATGTCTTCCTCTACCCAAATCACAAATATTCAAATTAGGTCTCCACTACGGAGATATATTAATTTATGACTGCTTTATATAGATGTTAGTACATCGTCACAAATGATCTATCTTTTAATGCTAAGAAGCGGGTACTAAACGGCCAGTAAGAAGATTCCATTTCTTTTCCTAAGCATGAAATTCATAGCATGAACCTGTTAATAATATCAGTTACCACAAAGGCGGTGAGCAGGCAGGATTGTCATCACGCCGAACAAAACGTTCACTGGTATTTCGTCCGTCTTTACGTTCTGAATTCAAATTCGACTTCGCCATTCATCATTTCCGAGTCGATAAAATAAGTACCTATTTCTTTATTACCCACAAGTTAAATTGTTACACAAGTTACACAAGTTACACAGAGGGGACGAACAAGGACAGACATAGGTATTAAATCGCATTCGTCGACCCCAGTGCGTAACTGGTACTTAATTTGTCGACTCCGAAAGGATGAAAGGCAAAGTCAACCTCGGCGGAATTTGAACTCACAACGTAACGCAGACGAAATACCGCTAAGCATTTCGCCCGGCGTGCTAACGTTTCTGCCAGCTCGCCGCCTTAAAATAAGTACCAGTTCAATGCTGGGGTTGAGGTAACCAACTTATTCCCTGCCCCGAAATTGCTGGCCTTGTGCTAAAATTTTAAAGCAATATTTGTTCTCTCTAACGTCAATGTTTCCTAATATTCCACTCCCATTGATCCATGTTGTTTTGAGTATATATGTATACAGGTGTATTTGTGTTAGCAGTTATATGGCTGTGTCTGTATATATACGCACGCATTTGTACGGTTATATGTATATTACATATGCGTTCGGTATATCTAAGTCTAAATTTATTGATACAAGGAGTTGCTTTACACTGAAAAACGTAATACTTACCGGTGTCAATGTAATTCAGTCTTGTACTAATAAATTATTGCCGTTCTGAATACAATTTAATTTTCTCTTAGCGGAACCAGAGCCAAACCATTCAAGGACGGCTGGTGAATATTTAATATAATACATAGAGTGCGATGACATCGGTTATGAAATATTTGAAACAGTTACTATTAAAGCCCGTAATAAAGGTAGTAAACTGAGTTTTACTGAAATGCTTTGAATATTGGTCGTATATCGATAGAAATATTTTATATACGAATATACTGAGTTAAGCATTTTATTTCATGCTATTACCTGTTAATAAATTCTACAATATACATACATAAACATAGTGTTGTGCTTATGTACCAATGCGTGTATATATATAAAGGGTGTGTTGGAGGTAAATTGTCGCCATTAATTTCGCAGATGTGCATAGTTTGTCGAACACACAGTATAGTAGTGTCAGCTGGGGACCGTCTGGGTAAATAAAAACAGAATCATGACGCATTTCGCTCTGTCAGAAAATTGGAAACGACATGTAATGCTTGGCATTCGCACTGAGCACAGTACAATGTGAGGGCATATATAAGGAGTGATAAAAATCAAATATCCAGTCAGCATCATGGTGTTTAGAGTAATCACTAGTGATAGCAACATTGTGCCTCCAATCATATTCCATCACAGCCCCACACTCAACACAGGGGCCTACGTCATGTTCCTGGAGGGGTTGTGCTGTCCTGAGTCAAGAGGGTTGCTGCTGGAAGGCCCTCTACCTGGCAACAGGACTCTGCTCTATGCCACACACGTAGGAAAGCCCAGTCATGTCTGTCAGGCAATTTCTGCGACAACACCTCCTTTCACATCTGGTCACCTAACTTCCCAGACTGCAACCCCTTTGGTTATCATGTGCGATATACTATGGAGCGAGAGACCAACAAAACTTCTTGAAACACCAAAGATAAACTGAAGGCAAGGATTATGGCAGCATTCACCAAATTAAATAAGGAGATCGTGCAGAACAGTTGCAGGACATTACGGAATCATCTGGAGGATGTACTTGAAGCCGATGGCGATTTTATTGAATAATTTTACTCTTTAGTATTTCAAGACTTATTCTTTATAAGCCTAGTACTTATTCTATCGGTCTCTTTTGCCGAACGGCTAAGTTACGGGAATGTAAACACACCAGCATCGATTGACAAGCGATGTTGGGGAAGGGACAAACACACACACACATACACACAAACACACACACGCATATATATATATTATATATATATATATATATATATATATAATATATATATATATATATATATATATATAAATATAACGACAAGCATCTTTCAGTTTACGTCTACTAAATCTACTCTGAAGGTTTTCGTCGGCCTGAGGCTATAGTAGAAGAAACTTGCCCAAGGTGCCACGCAGTGGGACTGAACACGGAACCATGTGGTTGGTAAGCAAGCTACTTACCACATGGCCACTACTTTATGTAGAGAATTGTTTATATAACGTTCATAAGAAGAGGTGTTGAGGGCGTCTTCATAGTATCAGTCTGCGGGCATTAGTCAGACAGTATTCTTTGTTTCTTCGGAATTTCATAGAGTGTTTGGTATGTTTGGTTCCTATGGTACCTATTGCTATATGAAATAATAATGAGATCTGAGGTCTGTAAGTCTGGAAGTTAGATGCGTAGCGGGGTGGATTTCAGATGATAGAAAGTAATGACATCTCTAAAGTGGGGGCTTTTTGAAAGGAATTGCTAGAAGATTTTGTAAGTTGTAGTGGCGAGTCTTGTTATTGCTTACAGTTCAATCAAAAGTTTTCTTTTCGGTTTTCAGAGTGCTTAAGGCGCATGGCTCAATGGCTACAACGACGGCTTCACAATCATGAGGCAGTGAGTTCGAATCGCGGACCGGGGTCTGTGTTGGATTCTTGAGCAAGACACTTTATTTCACGTTTCTGCAGTTCACTCAGCTGTAGAAATGAGTTGCGATGTCACTGGTGCCAAGTTGTATCTTGGATAACATCGGTGGCGTGGGAAGGAAGGTTGGTATGTATGGGCGACTGCAGATTTTCCATAAAAAAACCTTACCCGGATTTGTACCGCGGAAGGTAACTTTTTAAGTGTAATCCCTTAACTACTCTTGACTGAAGGGTGGCTTTCTATCGATTAATATTTTTTTTTATAATTTAGCCAGTTGCATACACCATTGCAAAAGGACAAATGGTGCCCCAACATGCAAGTAATATTTACTTTGCAGTTACCAAGAATGCGTTTAATATGTAAAACTGATATATCCAATTGTGTTACGCTGTTTTATCAATGCGTTCGTGGACGGTTCATGAGTTGGGTGTAGTACTGAAGGAGGACCATGAACTCCTGAAATATACACATACAATTATCATCTATTTCTCTTTCTTCGATGGCGTTGTTTACATAGGCGCAGGAGTGGCTGTGTGGTAAGTAGCTTGCTTACCAACCACATGGTTCCGGGTTCAATCGCAGTGTGTGGCATCTTGGGCAAATGTCTTCTGCTATAGCCCCGGGCCGACCAATGCCTTGTGAGGGGATTTGGTAGACGGAAACTGAACGAAGACTGTCGTGTATATGTATATATATATATATATATATATATATATATATATAATATATATATATATGTATGTGTGTGTGTGTATATGTTTGTGTGTCTGTGTTTGTCCCCCTAGCATTGCTTGACAACCGATGCTGGTGTGCTTACGTCCCCGTTACTTAGCGGTTCGGCAAAAGAGACCGATAGAATAAGTACTGGGCTTACAAAAGAATAAGTCCCGGGGTCGAGTTGCTCGACTAAAGGCGGCGCTCCAGCCTGGCTGCAGTCAAATGACTGAAACAAGTAAAAGAGTAAAAGAGTATACGAAATGCCGTAACTTTCAGTGTTGGCTCTAATTCCTATGCAAAATTTGTAAAGATAAATTTACAAAGTGACAGGGGGCGTGCACGCAGACACATGTACACACACACACACGCACACGTACCTGTCCCCCACATCCACACATATACGGAACAACCCCCCCCTCATACACACACACATCAAATGTAATACGTACGCGTAACCTCTTTGAAATGCTAGAAGCTGTTATTTACTATCAGCTGAGAAAATGCAAATATGTTCATGTCTGAGCATTGTCAGTCAATCACATGGTCCATTTGTGGTGATTTCGCAGCGGGTAATATTTGTAACCTGTTTCTTTGACGTCTTAATCCGTTTGACTCAAAAAATTATTTTCAGTTTTATACATTATTTGTCTCTTGGTGGTAGTGGTGGTCGTCGTCGTGGTGTTTGTGTGTTTGTGTATGTGCGAGTGTGTATATATATATATATATATATATATATATATATATATATATATATATATATCAATGAACATACAAGCATATATGTGTCTACGTATATATATGTATACATAAATATTTGTGCATGTGTTTGTGTGTGTATAACCGCACGCGCCCGGATGAAGTATATATATATATTATATATATATAGAAATTCGGGGTGAGTACTTGATAATTATAAGCACCTGTGTATACCGTTTGGTGGTGTAGGTGGTGGAGTAAATTGATCAAAATAAAAACATGATGCCAGATAGATAGATATGGATATATATATATATATATAGATAGATAGGTAGATAGATAGATAGATAGATAGATAGATAGATAGATAGATAGATAGATAGATAGATAGATAGATAGATAGATAGATAGATAGATAGATAGGTAGAGAGGTAGCCTTACATGCGTCTGTACATCTCGCTATATGTCTGCTGCGTATCTCTCTGCTTGTGTATTTATTTAATATTTTTCTATTCATTTAAAATTTTTTCTTACATCTTCTGTTGTCCTGCAGCCATGTATACGCACCATATTCAAATATCTTTTTCGACAAACCAAGTACTTTATGTAATATCGTTTCTAATACAAGCACAGGGCCTCAAGCTTTGTGGGAGGGAGCCAATCCTCTATTGAAATGACAGTTGTTTTATTGACCTCGATTGATGAAAGCCAATGACGATCTCGGCTGGATTCAAATTCAGAATGTAAGTACTAAGGAAATTCCAGCAAGCAGTTTGTCCGGTATGCTATCGATTTTGCCTGCTCACCGACTTGATGTAATATGTACATATTTCTTCCCGTTCAAAGAACTCACGCAAGTGAACGTTTGTGTGAAGGGTTGCACATTGCAAGGGACTAAATATCTCAAAATATTTTTATGTCTCTCAATTTTAGACCATCTCCTATACCAAAATATGTACATAAACACATACATACTTGTTAATCTGTGTGTGTATATTTAGTTGTGTTGAGAACGAATTGCTTTCATCATAAGTATGAACGAACGAATTTATGAAAAGGTGGTATTAAAATATATATGATTGAACGTTAGCATATTTGGAAGAAACTTTAATTTAAAATATAGCAACATTACATCTGTTCTTGCTGTCCTTTCCATGAGTTGAAAAGAATGAAATGTTTCAATGTAAGCCTCGATAACTCTGAGAAGGTTGTTGGAAAGTACATTTGTTGTCAAAAGCACCCACTTTAACGTCTCACACTATTTGTATTTATCAATCGCAATCGAAAATATTGTCAATGGTATTTCAACATCTGTAACCAGGTTGGTATCTGGTTACAAATCTTGGGTAGATTTTGGTGAGAAGACTTGGGTCTCTATACCAGGATAGAGAAACGTACCAATGACACGTCTTGAATATATAACCATTCTATATGAATTATAATGGTATTGGCTGCATTTTAAAGTCTAGCCTACTTACATGCATAACTAGTATGTTCACTTGTACGTTAGTGTGTTTATTCGCAAGTGTATCTGTGTGTGAGTGTTCGTGTGTATGTGTGCACTGTATTTGTTTGTGTGGAGGTGTATATCTTGTGGGGAGTATCAGTGTGTATTGTGTGTCTGTGGGTGGGTGTGGGTGTATATATATATGTATATGTATGGATACATGTATTTTGATTTCTCTCTTTTGAACGAGAGAAGACCGCACAATATATGATGCATTTGATATTGTTTGTTTTTTTTTCAATTTAAAACTGAGTTTATCCCGTTTTCGCCTAAAGATGCAAAATATATTTTGCATATATTAGTGTTTGAGTATTTCCATGAGTCCACCGGCGCTTGTACTTCTAAATTTATGTGAAAATCTGTGTCTGCGCATTTGTAAGTGTTTTTGCATGCGCTTGTGATTATGCACTAGTGTTTGGTACCGTAGGTGTATACATTGAAAAGCAAGGAGCTAAGCAACCGCAAACCTTCTGTGAGAATAAGAATAATTCACAGTTCGTTTGAATATTATATTTTACGTAAGACATTATTGCTAAGGCAGGACAAAGACGTAATAGTCACTAAAAGTTATCCTAATTCTGCAATTTTCTTGTGTGGAGAACAAACTCCAACTATCCGGCACTCGGGATTTCCAAAATATTCTTTTTACACTCATATTTCATTGCTGAATTAAAAGCAAGAACTTATTTTGTCTACGCCATTCTAATTTTGAATTCTAAATTCTATCAGTCACTTCCACATCGCTAAACTAAGTACTAGAGAACATTCTGTTCTTGACCTGATCTATTAAACCTGTATTCCACTGAAAATACCGCTTTATAAAAACATAAAGGAAATACTGTGCTTAACTGATTTTCAAATTTTTGTGTCCCTTTCTTTGAAGCTAACGTGTCATAACACTGATAATAAGGATTGCCTAAAATTACATGTAATATTTCACAACCCATCATGTGAGACTAGTCTGTAAGTAGACTTTAAATTTGTTACCTGCTACGGAATTTGGGGCCCTAAATTTCGTGCTATCTAAACGTTTTAAGCAATATAGAACATATGAATCTATTATCGTCTCAAGGGTCTTTATGATGCTGACAGCGAATTATACTAGTCGGGATTACTTATTGAGTGATGAACGACTGATTTTATGTTACGTTTATATTTCAAATCGTTGGCATGTACATACAAGGGTCGTCTGAAAGTTCATAGGATGACCAAGATACTCAAATGGAATGAAACCAAATTAGGTTTATTTTCCCACATGGTCACCATTGCGTTACACATACACTATTCACCAATGTCGCAGTGCGTCGGTTCCTCCGGTGAAGGAGAATTCATCCCGTAAGTCAAAAACGTCACCAACAGCATATATGACGTCACCACTGTGATACTGCTTCTCTTTACAGGCATTTCTTCATGTTTTGGGAAAAGATGATAGAAAGATAGGGCCCAATTAGGAGAACAGCGAGGGTGCTCAACTAGTACAAAGCCACACTCACGTAGGGCAGTCGTTGAAAACAAGGACTTGAGTGTTGGGGCACTGACCTCATGAAACAAGCCCCATTTCTTGGGTGTTTGTTTTTGATAGCATTTTGTAAATGCCTCTGCAAATTGGCATGGTATTCTACGATGATGATGTGGCCCTTTTGAAGATGATTAATAAGTACAATGACTTTTGCTTCTCGAAAACCTGCGCCGTCAACCTACCTGCAGATGAAGCGACCTTAGCTTTTTATGGAGTAGGTGAGGAGGGGTGTTTCCACAGCATGGATTGTTTCCTTGTCTTCACTTGGCTTAGGAAGCGTTCACGGAAACCAGCTGGATCTGCCTGAAACAAATTCATATTTTCCCATGATGTGATGAGCCTGATACGTCTTTTTATAGCGTATCAGAAGTCGTGATACCCACTGAGCAGAAACCTTCATCATTTCATTCTCGTTGTGCAGAATATATTCAACTCTCTCACAGGATATAATGATAGCATTGGTTATCTGATTTATACTCAAACACATGTCATCCACCACCAAGTTGGGAATACCATCAATGCTTTCCTCGGTGATGGTAGCTGCAGGACGGCCAGGACGACCAGACCGTATTCGAAACTCTGTCTCCTCTTTCTAAATTCAGGTGCCCACTTCTGCACTGTTGCTAAACCTGGGGTGTCATCCAATAATGTAGCAACCATGACAGTATGAACGTCATTTGGGGGTCTAAACTTATTTTCTGAAGCTACCTGATAATAAATAGGAAGATACCAAATTTTGTCGAATTCTGGAAAATCGGTACTACTTACGTTTGTAGTCATCTTTGAACAGCCAAATGACAATTTACGGGGAAATAAACACAGGGGCAAAACCGAATGCATTTACCAAACTGTGGAGGCTATAAATTCCCACTGATAGAAGAAAATATCACTACTGAACATGAAAGGCCGTCATTGTATGTGCAGAGCTAGTGCTTCATTTACCAGGATGCATGAGGGACTGTGGTAAAACAGGTATGTTTCTATACGTGTCAAATGTAAGGTGTAATAGTCTTTCTTTCTTTCTGTATGGAGCTGAAACCTGAACAGCCTATAAAGCTCAATTAGACGTTGCACGCACGTATGATGAGATAGCCACGACGAATCATGCATATTACTCTGTTTAAAGAGATCAGAAATTAAGACATTCTAAGGCGTTCTGGCCTGCCTCCTATGGTGGAAATCTTCATTGGTAGAAATTTACGTTGGGCCACGTACACAGGCTGGATAGTAATAGGCTCTCCAGGAAAATACTTCACTCTCAATGATGTTAGAAAAAAGAAACCTGGGAAGATCTGGCCTGAGATCAAAAGATACGGCAAAAAGAAACATGAAATGGAAATGATTCGATGATTATTCAATGGCAAACCCAAGCGAAAAAGAAAACCATTACAGAGAAAGCTTATCGAGTCATATCAAAGCCATGAAGAGTCATATTCTCGCGACGATTGACTGCAGATACATACGTATATACATATACATACACACATACATCCCTCCGTTGTCTCTTTGTATATATACATGTATACTTATATATGAATGTACGTATGTATGTATATATGTATGTATATATATATATTATATATATATATATTATATATATACATATATATACATATATATATATATATATATATATATATATATATACTTGTATACATATTTTATAGATAAATAGACAGATAAATAGATAGGTAGATAGATAAATAGATAGATATATAGATAGATAGATAGATAGATAGATAGATAGATAGTTACATAGATAGATTGATAGATAGATAGATAGATACATACATACATACATACATACATACATACATACATACATACATAGACAGATAGATAGGTGCATGTGCACATACATACGTACATACATATATACATACGTCATTTAAAATCGTTCTTGTTAATATGTCAATAACGTTTTAACATATGAAAGAAAACTTGGCAAATATAAGGTTAAAATATCACTACGCCAATATTTAATAGCAGTTTTTTGATTTATTTCACAAAGCACTTAAGTGGGTTGGGAAATAAAAGACAAAAAAGTGTAGTGAAAAAGTTTATGGAAAATTGTCATTTCATAATTTTGAAAACAAATAGTTTTCAAAAATGGAATGTTTAATTAAAGATTGTTGTGAAAAGGATAGGAAGTATACATAATAATTACTTTAGGCAAATATCAGGCTTTATTATTATAATTTTTTTTTACTTTTTATAATGTGTTATTTAAAATTAGGGTAGATTGTTTGAAAGATAGTCACACACACAGTCGAAAAATGATGTGCATCTGTGTGTGTCTTCGTCAATTTAATCAAATATAGCAGGAATTAGAAAAGAGAAGCGTATTCCTTACGTGTAGTACATGCTACTTGTAAAAAATGTGGTGTTAATCTGATTCTTAAATGATATACTTCGTAATATCGAAGTGACTGCTAGAAAGTGGGGTCGTTGATAAAGCTGTAATTATTTTCTAGATTTCATACGTTGCTAGGGCTTAAAAGTCTACTTTGTAAAAATCTTACGTCTCTGAAGGGATATCAAACACGAGGGAGAATTGTATGCATTTGATAACAATTATATATATACTTTTTTCTAAAAATTTAACGTTGGAAAATTTTTAGCAATTCTGGAATTAGAAATATTTTAGCAAGCATTTTCGTATTTGCTGGTAATGATTCGATATTTTAGATATTTCAGAAAGGCGCCGAGCTAGCAGGATTGTTACCGCTCTGGGCAAAATGCCTGGCGGTATTTAGTCTACCATTACGTTCTTGGGCTCAATTTCTGTCGAGGTCGATTTTACGTTTCATTCTTTCAGGGTTGGTAAAATAAGTGGCAGTTGAGCAATTGGGGGCGCATATAAACGACTTACCCGCTCCCGGGAAATTCTTGTCGTTGTGCGAAAATTTCAAACCAGTATGTTTGATATTTATCCAGTAAACAAGCTACAACTTGTTTTCCACTGATATTTGAGTCTACAGGATCAAGTATATATCACGCAACAGAGATGTTTTCTAATCCATTTTCCTTCACATCTTAGCTGATTTAACCCGATGGAAATCCAGCGAAAATTAAATCAACGTAAGTATATGCTAAGTGTAAAAGGGTATTATGGCTTTTTGAGTTACTTCGTTTCGTGATTTGGAACATGGAGCCTAAAAACTGCAATATCTTCTCATTAACGACAACAAATGAAATGTGCCTGGTCAATTTCATACATATACACCAAGCGCGCACGCCCACACACACGCACGCACGCACACACACACACACACCACACACATATATATATATATAATATATATATAAATGAGGGTGCACCGCTTACTGGTTAAGGTCTTGCACTCACGATCGCTAGGTCATGATTTCAATTCCTAGACCGGGTGGTGCATTATGTCCTTGAGCAAAACACTTCAACTCACGTTGCTCTAAGACCACTCCGATATCTGACGCGCAGTACACCATGTATTTGTTCAGGCGGCGCCGATTTAATGGAGGGAGTGAGCTAATCTGCGGCACGAACATGTGATTTCTATAACCAAATCATGAGCCGGTTACTAATTTAGATGCACGGCTCTAAAATACTCAACAACAGAGTATTTTTGTATGTATCTAAGTATGTATGTATGTATGTATGTATGTATGTATGTATATGTGCAAATTTGAATGTTTTGTTTTATGTATGTATTCTAATGCCTAAAGTTGCATGCTCACACGTGTTTGAATGATAAACTTCTGGAAAGTTTTACAGATTTTTACAGTTCCACTGATTGCTTGGATCAGCAGTTTTTGAATAAGTTTTCTCATTTCTAGTTTTGAGAAGCCTAATTTCTCAAGACTGGTATTTGGGCAGTGTTTTACATAGCCCAGTGCACCAATAATTACAAGTATAATCTTGAACTTGTAATTTGGATAGAGTATGTATGTATGTATGTATGTATTCATGCATGCATATACGTATCTATGTATGTATTTATGTGAGACCCATTTTTTAAACTCTACAGCCAACTGAAATGTATAAACTTTCATTATGGATCACGGTGATCCACATTTCTAGCTTTTCTTCTGTGGCCATGGTTCTACACTTAGCCTGAACATTTTCATTTGTATGACTGTATAAGGGATAAGTATGCCTGTGGTGTAATTTATTTCATTAATCATGATAAATTCATATTTAAATTTATGTACATTCACCCGTATGATTTAAAATTAAGAAGTCGTAACAAGTATATTGGAACCTTTTGACTTGAAAACAGCGTCTACTGATATGGCTGTTCCTGTGTATAGGGATAACTGTCGCCATCAAATTGTTGAGCTCTTCTACTCAAATTTGAATTATAACAATAATTCATGCCTATCATCTTAGACGTGGGCCAGCTTCTGTTAGATGTGCTGTTGTCGCTATTCGTTGAAGTATAATTTGTATTTGCGAACTATATAAATGACTAACACTGCCTGTTAATACATTTTATTTCGGGTATGGCAATGATTCCTATGAAATGACCGACCTAATGTTGATTCTGCTACGACTAATTTAGCTATGGTTCTCGTCCTCAAGTCAGAGTGTCCATTGATTAATCTTTATATATAAAGTGAAGTTGTGTGTCTGTCTCCTACGATTAGATTCCTAACTACTCCCACATTTTGCGGTGCAGTTTAACCAAAACCGTGTATCTTATTGTCGTGATTCATATCGAGCCCTTCTGGGTATTAGCGCGCGTCTACGATGAGTCTAAGATTAAAAAAAAAATTACCATAATTTTTTCCCATTTCTAATGCATTTTCTTTTTTCTGTTATATAAGGGAAGTAACTCGCGTCTATTTACCGTAATTTTACCGCATTTTTAATGCATTTTCGCTCGGTTTATATAAGCGATACTGCTAGTTATATATAATTCAAAGAATCCCAATGTAAGTCAAATTCTTATGCAGTTTGTATATGATGCATAGAGATTGCAGCTTATCAGTATGGTTTTGTTTCATGTATGACTATTTGTGTTAATACACAAAGTTTACCATAGTATATTTACTTACATATTTTCTTTTTGTTTGGTTTTATTTACGTTTTATTTTAAGCGGATAGGAATTCAGTATCCCTAATTCATCGACATTTCGAATCAATTATTTTGAATGGAGCACATCTATTTGAAAATGATACTGGACTTTGCTAATGTCAATGTATATATGCCATCTTCACTTCACTTTCAGTAAATAAAGTCACCTTTGCTTATTAGTAGAGTGCATTATCTTCCAATTAATGTTTTACTGTACTGTTAGTAAGGCTTCCATAATTAATTTTGTAGTTGAAAAACGTTGTATGAGTTAATTGTATTGTGTACTAATGGTTTCCCAAGTTTTGTTTTATTTCGTGTGCTTCAAAAACAAGAGGAATTATAGTTAAAAGTCAATAGTTTAACACAGGATATAACGACATCAGTAATGCAACATCAAAAAGATGACGAACGATTACACCTGTATAATTGTTACGTTTAGTTACTATGCATGAGAAAGTGTATGTATGCGTACATATGCGTTTGTGTATTCACATGTAGTTTTATCTGTATTCCGTTTTATCAGTTTCTGTCTGTATGGGCGCAAATAATATTCTTTAATTAACCTTAATGAAATCATTTATTTAAAATAACACATTTTCATCTCTGACATTCTATCTGAGAAATTTTAACGGCGAAAGATGGTGTACCTGATATGATGTTTTTTCACGGCATGTAAAATATATGGAATAGGAAATTGTATTCAGGATGGAAATTTAAATAGAATATTGTGAACTCTGCTGAAAAGTTCACATGTCACTGTGTGATAAATAGGATTGCAGATTAATTCTATTGAATAAAGTTTACAGCTGTCACACATTTTTCTTGGAACAAAATAGCTTTATTTGACCCGAGAGCATAGTTAAAGACGCTGCCCAAAGCCGGAGACTATGGACCGAATATAAAAGAAAATGAAAATACATACGAACTAATAACATATTTTAATGACAAAACATACTTGAAAACATTGACACATAAATATATATTCACTCAGACTACTTACTTCTTAGATTCAAAACCTGACGAGGTAAAATTTACGTTTCATCCTTCCGAGTGCTATAATATGTAATATCATATAAGTAGCAGAGTAGATGCACGTAATTTATGACGTGGCACACAATTGCTTCGCTTGTGTTTCAATTAGTGGGTGGGGGGAAGACCAACAGTGATGAAAGAATTGTTGTGGTATTTCTTCCCTTGTGGGTTACAATCCTTCCTAGATCAAAGATGCTGCTTTTCCTTTCAATCAGATAGGAGAGACAGTTAGTCAGTCAGACAGATAGTTAGATAGAGATAGATAGATAGATAGATAGATAGATAGATAGATAGATAGAGATAGATAGATAGATAGATAGATAGATAGATAGATAGATAGATAGATAGATAGACAGATAGATAGACAGATAGAAAGACAGACAGTCAGACAAACAAACAGATAGGAGAGACAGTTAGTCAGTCAGACAGATAGTTAGATAGATGATAGATAGTTAGATAGATAGATAGATAGATAGATAGATAGATAGATAGATAGATAGATAGATATAGATAGATAGATAGAGATAGATAGATAGATAGGTAGATAGACAGATAGAAAGACAGACAGTCAGACAAACAAACAGATAGGAGAGACAGTTAGTCAGACAGATAGTTAGATAGATGATAGATAGATAGATAGATAGGTAGATAGATAGATAGATAGATAGATAGATAGATAGATAGATAGAGATAGATAGATAGATAGATAGATAGATAGATAGACAGATAGAAAGACAGACAGTCAGACAAACAAACAGATAGGAGAGACAGTTAGTCAGTCAGACAGATAGTTAGATAGATGATAGATAGATAGATAGATAGATAGATAGATAGATAGATAGATAGATAGATAGATAGATAGATAGATAGATAGATAGATAGATAGATAGATAGATAATATTTAATAAATATAATAATTATTTTTATGAGTTACTAATATTTCCATGACGGGAAGGCATCTCAATCCGCATTTTTTAACTCGTCTGGTCTCTTCACGCAAATTCTCCGGCTGAGGATTGCGTGAAGGCATCAACTGAAAAATGATGTCTGAGATGATCTCAACATGAAAATATCAGTACCTCATAAAAAATATTATTGTGTTTATCGAATAATTTTTATCCCTCACCAGATGGACTATACTTTTGCTTATATATATATATATATATATTTCTTTACTGCCCACAAGGGGCTAAACATAGAGGGGGCAAATAAGAACAGACAAAGGGATTAAGTCGATTAGATCGACCCCAGTGAGAAACTGGTACATTATTTATCGACCCCGAAAGGATGAAAGGCGAAGTCGACCTCGGCAGAATTTGAACTCAGAACGTAACGACAGACGAAATACCGCTAAGCATTCCGCCCGGCGCGCTAACGTTTCTGCCAGCTCATATATGTGTGTGTGTGTGGTGTGTGTGTGCGTGTGTGTGTGGTATGTGTGTGTGTGTATGTGTGTGTGTAACGGTTGTTAGTTTATACCTCAAAGTTTTTGATTATTGTATTTACGATGTAACAATGTGTATTTCATTTGTAAGACGTTCTTTTTGTTAACCCATTCGCTTTATACACTTCCTATAGTTTTTTTTTCATTCATCCGAGACGGACAATAGAGGTCTAAGTCTGTTTTGTATAAGATTCTATTTTGGGTCTATGCAGGCAATTTTATAGAGAAATAAATAGTGGCGTTCAGACACACGTTAAAATTGAAGTATCTAATTAGTGTCTTGGCTATCTGAGACGCACTTCACACGGCGAAAATTAATTATAAATATATGTATAATTACCACACTAATGAGTGTAATTACAAATTTCAGTATGTGAAGGTTTCTTAGAACTATATCAACCAAATTTTCTAATTCAGGTATATAATCAATCGTTCTTTATCATTGCATTAACATCAAATCAGGTTTGATTATGAAGATATATCTGTTGACAGTTTGTTGTATGAAATTATTTATTTTCCTGAATGTACTCCAATTAATCTTTACATTATTGGCGTCTACATTTGTAAGCAGGGATTTTAATCAGGCTTAGGGGGATTAGATCCTATTAGAAAATTAATGCCTAAAATCCTATGGGATGTAAATATAGCCATTGCTTAATACAGACTCAAGCATTTCTGTCAAATGTTTTCATTCCAGAGCATTATTTTGCTGAACTCGGTATAAATAAGGAATTCCATCTGTTCGAAATTTTGGCTTCTGTCACACGGATTTGAGACTTTCCAGTAAGTACAGACTGGATTATCAAAGCAAATAAACCAAATTTTTTTGTGAAAGACCGTTTATTGACTGAAATGAGGATACCCTGTGAATATTATATCTCGGCAAAAAAATTTGATAGGCTCAGAAAATGTAAAATTTTGCTAATCGAAATCGAGATGTGGCATCTCAAGGTGGTTACAATACCAGTGATTGTAGGAGCACTTGGAATGATCCAAAAAGGAACTGAAAATTATTTAAGAATGATCTTTTGTATTGCATCAGAGCTGCACGCTTTGCTTCGATAACTGTTTCCAGCTCTGAGAGCCCAGCACTGAACCAATCTGGGTTTTGCCTTTCTCTCATGCCGAAAGCTTTCCTGATATAATTCCACCTACTTTCAGCAGAGGATGTTGGGCAGCTACTGAGGGCAACCTTGATGGAAACAGCAAATCATTTTCGCACTGATGGGTCCGAGGTTCTGGCAGTGTTAATGCGTGGTCGGCCCATTTTCTTGGAATGATGGACTTTGTTAGGCAGAATCCTCACCCTGCTTCTTATTAGTGAATGATGTATATCACAATCCGCACTGGAGTAACTACGGGTCAGTTGAACAGAATTCAGAAAGGATCTTCGTGTAATAATGAGATCCAGCTGATGCCAGTGGTGAGATATTGGATGTCTCCAAGATGCCTTGTGGGCTTTCTTGTCGGCAAAGAATCTGTTGGTGATGCACGGGTTATGGTATGTACAAAATTGAAGTAGTCTCTCACTATTGTCATTCATGTTGCCAATACCAAAACACATGCACTTACATATATATACGATTGATTTGTTTCAGTCCTTGTCTACGAAATCCATATATATATATAAAACTCAAGTTGTGTGTCTGCGTGTGTATCTGTGTGTTTAACTTCCACCACATCTCCTGCTAGCCAACAAATCATAGAACCACCAAAAATGGGTCACTTAAACTCTGGGCGAATGAAAATTGAACTGCGCTATTTCTGTTCTGAAATTCATCTCGCAAGTGCAAAAATCGATGATGTGTTTGTTCAGGCCTTATCCCATGGATTAAATAGTGAACATTACTCAGTCAGCTGTTTGACGTGAACTGTGTTCCCCACGCGTGCAAGCATGCGTAAATTGCATGAAAAATAAAACAAGTCAAGATATAAAAACGAATGTAAGTATGTATACACACACACACACACACACAAAGATAAATTTATAGATACAACTGAGTTGGCAAACAAAAATATGAGGCACTGCGT
>NC_042998.1:200083250-200090750 GCF_006345805.1 Octopus sinensis | reverse complement strand
TTTAGAAAACATCTAAATAAACAACAAATTTTAATTAAAAGTATCGACGGCGGAAATTTAATAACAGGCATCTAATTGGTAGTAATCAATACTTCACTGAATTATCCTCTATGTGCACACACACCAGCCCATGTACGTATGTATGTATATATATATATGTATATATATATATATATATGCATATATATATATATATAATATATATATATATATATATATATATATATATCTATATATATATATATATATATATTATATATATATGTATATATATATGTATATATATGTATATATATATATATATATATATATATATTTACATACATATACAGACACACACCCACACATATATATTTATATATGTATGTATATTGACGTATACCTTCTGATTTAATGTATATATTTATCAAACAGAAATAACTAAATATAAGAGGTCAAATACCTCAACATTGATTAAGTAGAACATTTTGTTGAATCTAATTTTGTTAATCTCGAAATATATTCCGATTTGCATTTATTTTCTATGCATCTTCTATTTAATTGTTTTCTTAGTAAAGGCTTATTTTAGTCTATTTTTCAAAGTTAGTTACAAGCATTTATCTTTAAAATTTGTGAAACAACCATTGTAGGTACACCAACATTTACTGCGAGCAATAGCAGCTGGTAGCATCACAGTATCTTCTGACCAGTCATGAAGCCGTTTTTTTTTTATTTTATGTACTCACTTTGGATATGATTATAATGAAGTACGCGGTAGACAAGTACTGTTGATTCCTTCCCAGTAAATGAAATAAAGCCAACCACCGATCAGAATGTCAGATAAATCCTCATGTGGTAAATCTCATTTCAGAGAGTCAGGCATCTCTTTCTTACGGTACATACTTTGGATATATGTATACACTGAAAGGTTTCTATGTTACATGGGTCCATTTGGTCCGCGGCAGAAACTTTGCTGTAAGAATATTTTCAGTTATTAAGACCAACGAAGTGCGAAGTGAAAATTATAAAAATAGATTTAGAACCTTAGAGAGAAAACAAACTTAATATTGGGAAGGAAAATTAATGTAGCCATACCATCTATAAGTAGTAGGAATAACTTACGTTTTGTAGGAATAACTTACGTTTTGTAGGAATAACTTACATTTTGTAGGAATAACTTACGTTTTGTAGGAATAACTTACATTTTGTAGGAATAACTTACATTTTAGAACGGATTTAACTTATACATATTACGGTAGAGATTCTTCATATTGATTTGGAATACGGTGGAATTAGTAATAAGTTTCATTGTATGCAGTCCATTATCTAAGAAATAACTTTTATACCTACACTAAAAGTGTTTTATTTTCAAGACGTTTTAAATAGAAAATAAGTACAACAAAATGATAACTACCGACTCCACCCATCTATTAACCTGTATGTGTAATATATTTAATGTATTTTTAAATTTTTACCATGCTGTAGCTAAACATTACTCATGCAAAATATGTAACCCCTGTTAATTCTAATTTTTTAACCGTAGACTACGTTGCCCCTAATTAATGAACTTCTGAACATTGAAATATATGATGGTCATGTGTATACCTAGGAAAAAATGTTAATGAACTAAAACATCTCTGTCTCCAGCTTAAATTTGAAATCCCCAAGTTCTATTTACTCTGCTTAAATATTTCGAGGATGATCACAGCAGTACAGTTTCTGAAGTAGTACACCATCTAACTAATAATTAGCGTGAGTATCGCTCAAAATCGATTTTTGGACAGCGGCTAACGTATTCCACTTTAATGTAATTCAAAGCTTCTTACCGAAATAGTGACTCTACAAGACCATGAGGAATAAATTCAAAATGAAAACTAAGCATCTCGAAACTGACTTGATCATTTTAAAACGGATGTTGTTTTAATATTTTCATTCGATTTCATTTCAAAGAAATTTGAAGTAGCTGTCTGTGTGAGATGGGATATAACATATAATGATGTCGTTATCAATTAACGTCGAGAATAAAGAGTCGATTTAATATCATGTATCGTTTCTAAAAATTTAATTTTATTCATTAGTGAAGAGTTATATTTTTATTTTTGAAAATTGTCGCTTTTTTATATTTATTTTCTTTAATATAGAATGTTGCTTTTCTGTAACATGTTTTACGAAATTTAAATCCATTATTTGCTTTCAACTCCTGCTGAAATTGTCTTGAATCACTTATATGAGAATGGGTCCCGAATAATTTCGTATATCCCGTCTTATATTTCAGAATTATATTTCCCATAATTGTTTTAAATGGTGATGTATTGAATGATATATACTAAGAGTTATTATTTTAATTGGAATTTCTTACTGAATAAAATATATCCTAGTGGCAAGTGTAAGTGGTTCACAATTTTAAGGAAGGATAATTTGAGAATGTATTAATTAATCCCACAAGGTCAGCGTCATTTTGTGGAGGGAAATTGATATTGAGGAAAATTTATGGATATATTTGTGTCTGTTAAACATCAGTTGCAAGGTATGATTTACTGAGGCCAACATCATCATTTGGCAAAGTTATAACATAGAGAAATTTGGGACCGGATAATTTGAATACTTGTAAAATTTAATGGTGGACATGATAACCCAAATGTTCAAAGAGCTTGTATTTCGATGAATAAATAATTGGTTGATATAAATAAATAAAGTTTTATGTACAGAACTGAAAGTTATTTTCACGTTCGTTGCCGAAAGAAAACAAAAAAAGTCCTTGTGACGCCTACTAGCGATTGCGCAGAATCGGAAAGATTGTTGAAAGAAATTAAGAATTATTCTCTGAAATTATTCTCATATTGAGTGAGAAGACTAATCTTTGTTGGAAATCCAAACTTATGGACATGTCGTTCTCTATTAGAATCGTCGACGTAGTTTGATGTAATCATGGCTACCTTAGGATTTTTTTAAAAAATATTTCACATATGCGAAAAAATATATTTGCTTGCGTATTTTACACAACTGTAACATGAAAATGAACTACGGTACATAAACCAAATTTGGATAAATTTTCTAGATAACATGCTACCTGCAATACGCAAAAAAACTGAGTTCTTAATCTTTGTTTCATAAGTTGAGAAAAAGGTCAAAAGCCTACTGATACTGAAAACCAGAAGAGTGTATAATTACAAGAAATTTAGTTTAATGCTGGGAAGTAAGTATGTAAGCGTAGACGGAAGTTATAATCTCATAAATAAGACTTTTTCCTGTTGTTTTCTTTACGCATTAAGAGATCTAAACTAAAGTATGACATCATGCAAATTCTCCCTGGAAAATTTAAATTTGATTTTCTAACACAGCATCAAAAACTTTGCCAAGAATTAGAGCGAGTAATATCCCACGAGAAAACATTTCAATATTATATTTTAATTTGTTATGAATATTGATACTCTTGTCTTCAATTCAAATTATAAATTATCAAATCAACCACTTAGACATTATCATTCAAAGCAAATGCATTTCGTTGTTTAATTCCTTACGCTTCTTAATCTATAATCCTCAGAGATTTTCCTCGGAAGAATTCAATTTCTAAATTGCATTGTTTGTCTATCTCTTGACATAGCAGTGACATTGTGGATAAGAAGATTGAAATAGTATCTTATGCTGCATTGTGTCCTATGAGATGGATAATATTGTGCAAGCGTGAGACATGTGAGACAAATGCATTTCCATAGGACATGTAAGATTTAAATAAAATGTATCAGCTACGTCCATAGATCTTTGTTTTATAGATTAGTAAGAAGAGAATGAGCAGCGTCTACGATCTTTTCTTCGGGTCCCAAATCCTCAGAAAATGAGGAATAATTCTTGACTAATGGATGCCTGAAAGAGAGAAAAACGCTTTAAAATATCGAGTTCTGCTCGGCCCAGGGATACGTACTGAATACATGGCTATAAATTTAACATTACTAAACACACTGAAGTGCGATCGAATGGATTCTAATATATAGGATGTGACAATATTATGAAACATTCGGCTTACTTATAAATAAGGTAGGCAATATAAGGAATATTTCAAGGTCTAGTAGTTTTGTATTGGGTTGGCAACTAAGTTCCCGCCGTTATTTTTATTAATATTTGAATGGTTTAATGAAAAATAACAAATAATTAATCAATAATGAATAATGTATTCACCCTTGTTGTTTAAAACTTCTTCCCAACATTCAACAGGATTTTCAATACCTCGTTGGTAGAAATCACCCGATTTCGACTCGTAAAATTGACCCAAACCAGCTCTCACTTCTGCATCAGTATTGAACGAAACTCCGCGCATAGCATTTGAAAGAGATCGAAAGAGGTGGAAATCAGTTGGTGCCAAATCAGGAGGGTGCGGCAGGTGTGGCTACACTTCCCAGCCATACTGCATTACTACTTGATATTCTGTTGCTTAGTTTGATTTTACCGGCTGAGTTGGTGCTTCAACTTAAGTACTTAATTCAACTGAATCTTAATTATGTGTGCCCCAGCATGACCACAGTCTAATGACTGAAACAAGTAAAAAATAGAAATAGAAATAGAAATTATATATATATATATATATATATATATATATATATATATAGGCGCAGGAGTGGCAGTGTGGTAAGTAGCTTGCTAACCAACCACATGGTTCCGGGTTCAGTCCCACTGCGTGGCATATTGGACAAGTGTCTTCTGCTATAGTCCCGGGCCAACCAATGCCTTGTGAGTGGATTTGGTAGACGGAAACTGAAGAAGACCGTCGTATATATGTATATATATATATATATGTATGTGTGTCTGTGTGTCTGTGTTTGTACCCCATGCATTGCTTGACGACCGATGCTGGTGTGTTTACGTCCCCGTTACTTAGCGGTTCGGCAAAAGACACCGATAGAATAAGTACTGGGCTAACAAAAGAATAAGTCCCGGGGTCGAGTTGCTCGATTAAAGGCTGTGCTCCAATATGGCCGCAGTCAAATGACCTACATAAAGTACCCGGAGATATAATGCTGTCCTGGATCAAGAGAGTGGCTGCTGCTTCTGGAAGACCCTATGACTGGCAACATGACTCTGCACTAGAAGCCATGCCATGGTTGTCATACGATTTCTGTGACCACATCACCCCTGACATCTGGCCACCTAACTCCCCAGACTGCAATACCCTTGATTATTATGCGTGGAGCGCAGTTGAGCGTGACACCAACGAAACCCCTCCTAACACCAAAGATTAAGTGAAGGTAAGGATTACGGCAGCATTCATCAGCTTAAACGAAGAGGCCATCCAGAAGCATTGCAGGAGATTCCGAAGTCGTCTGAAGGCCGTGGTTGAAGCCAATGGCGAGTTTATTGAATAAATTTTCTCTATAGTATTTCAAGATATTTGTATGTCATTTTGGTAAATAAATCTGTTAAAATGAAATATCAAATATTTGTTTTTAATTTTTGCGTAAATTATACGAGTGTCTTCACTGCCCCCTGTATATGCGTGTGTGTGATTGTGCTGCTTGTCTGTGTATGTGTGTGTGTGTTGATTTATGTGTGTGCATATATATACATCCATACATGTATATGTATATATATATATGTTTATATATATATATGTATATGTATATATGTATATATATATATATATATATATATATATGTATATGTATATAAATAAACTTAGATAAACTTAGATAAACTTAGATATGTTTCGACCAAAGATTGGTCCAGGCCATGTCTAACTTAATAGCACCACCTGATAGGATTATACGAATCCTGTTTAAGTCAAGTTTTGTTTATGGTCCATTCAAGTAGTGAGTTTTTGTTAGGTGCGTTGTATCCAATTATGGGTGGCTTATCTGGTATTCTTTGAAGGAATCTATCCAGACTCCGTTTAAAGTTGATGGGATCCTTTTCCTCTTTGATCTCTTTCGGGACAATGTTGAATAGGGCAGGGCCTGTTGAGGAAAAGAAATTATGTTGCAGTGTACATGTATGCTGTGATCTTGAATTGGGCAGGGGACGTATGGCCCGTGGTCCCGGTCTTGGATGAACCTTGAAGCTAATGTTTAGGTCGTTTATGTATATATATGTATATATGTATGTATGTATATATGTATATATGTATGTATGTATGTATATATGTATGTATGTATGTAATGTATGTATATTTGTATATATATATGCCCATACACACACGCGCATTGTTTTCTTATATTTATACGCATGCTGTGAGGGATTGAATTAGTGTTATATGATGGTCAGATTAAATTTGTTATTAGAGATTTTCTATTTCTCGTGATGCTGCGTCGAGTGGTTGACTGGCATAACATTTTGCCCGGGGGAATACTGTCAAAATAAATAGTTATAAAACATGGCCTCTGAGAATAGTTATATTGACATCTCTACGAAGTGGATCTGCGCAAAACTATTAAGGCTACGTTGATGACATTGAAAGCTATGTGGGAATTATTATATTCTCGTGTAGTTTCAAACAGACATTGGCTCGCTGAGTCCAAATATAAATTATGATATCAGTTAATATATTTCTGCAGACATGTATGTAAATTTTCATGGCGGCAAAAGAATTTAATTAAAGATATATTTTTCTGGCTATGGCAATTTCTTGCGATCATCAAAATGTATATTGTAAATACAGCTGTGTATGTTAATTACACCCTTCAGAATGATGCCATGAGGGGAAATTACCTATTGATAGTTGAAAAGGTATAAAAATAATAATTACACGTTTCATATTTCAACCACAACATATATTAGCCGCTGATAACCGAAATCCCTTTAGATCAACTATATATTTTAATATATATAGCAGCCGCATAAAATGTGCCTTTTCGTACTGCAATAAAAAACTTATTTCATCCTTTAAATTAGGTTTATTCGTTGAATTATTAAATCGTATTACCTTGAATTTTATGCATGCAAACGTATGGTCACTATTTCTATGGACATTGTATTTATGATTCTTCTGTCACTTCTTCGACAAATACGTTCAGACATATGTTTCCCTAATGAACTCTTGATTGTATCGAAATGTACATGGGGATTTTCCACGTACCTGGTGAAGATATCAATAGACTTTAAACAACGTTGCTGCTTTCTGTCCACATTTATATGAAATAACTATTAAATTCAAGTATTTATTCCTTCATTTATATTAGATTACTTAACCCATCATGCTTCAAATAAGTTCAGCCCTTTTACTGTGTTTAAATTGATGTTAGTCAAAATTTCCCTTCATCTTATGTCGATGCATGTAACAGTAATAAAAAAAGGTTCTTATTACATTGAATTCCAAAATACCAGCCATGGGTTTAATCGACTATATTAATAACCTCTCTAACGTTTACTGATCAAATTAGAGTAACTAGGAAATTTCTAGTGTTTAGTTGACAACAGTATATCTAATAGACTTTTAAGATTTAAACCTTTCAGGCACTGCATCAAAATAAATTCAATCTATGTCCAGATATATATACTTCATTGTCACACTCTCCTCTAGAGTCTTCTAATTAT
>NC_042998.1:200028250-200080750 GCF_006345805.1 Octopus sinensis | reverse complement strand
ATAAGCTTTATTGTGTTAAGTACTGGTTGTCACAAAAGTATTAAAACGCATATATACATACTTCGATAATAATAAGAAAATGTTTAAGAATTAAAAAAAAAACTTGGAACGGAACCGGCCTGTGTTTTTGGCATTTTTTCTGTCTTGTGTGGAGCTAAGGAATGTTTCCTATTTTATGGGGCAGTGTGGGAGGTTGGTTGGAGTGAGAAGAATGAAAAGTGATGTGGAATTTAAAGGATTGTTTTGGGGACTGGTCTTAGAGGTCAGAATGGTGTTTTTGGTGTGTCTCTGTGCACGTCTCTCTACGTCTGTGTGAATATAAATGTGTTTGTGTGTGTAGGCCGTTTTTTGATTGGTCCCAGACTTTGTGTGTGTATGTGTGTAATTAATATTTGTTAGGGTGTTGTGTGTGCGCAGGTGTATGTATGTGTTTGTTCGCGTGTGTGCATGTGTATGTTTGTGTGTTTTGTGTTGGTGGGGATATTATGTGTGTATATGTGAGTGTGTATGTGTGTCTCTGTTTGAGTATATTTGTGTTGATATAATTGTCCTGGAGGTGACGGTGTGTGTATGTGTGTGTGTGAGTGTGTTTTATTTATCAGGGTTTCTGTGTGTATATGTGTGCACGTTTTTGGTGTGTGTATGTGTGCGTCTGTGTGTGTGCGTGTGTATATTTATGTGTTTTGTGTTGGTGGGGAGGTTATGTGTGTACGTGAGTGTTTGTGTGTGTCTGTCTGAGTATGTGTTGTATTAATTGTCCTTGTGATGTGTGTCTGTGTGAGCAACTGCATGTGTGTTATGGTTCATATTTATGTGTATGGGGGTGTGTGTGGCTGTATATGTGTGTGTGTGAGTGTGTTTTATTTATCAGGGTTTCTGTGTGTATATGTGTGACTTGGGATTATCCGGGCGCTGTGTATGTGTGTCTATGTGCGTTTTGTGTATGTTGGCACCGAGTATATGTTTGTGTGTGTGTATGTGGGTATGGTTTATGTAGTTTCCGGCTCTGTGTGTACATGTGTGGGTGTGTTCTGTGTTTGTGAATGATTTGTTTTGTTTGTATTTTTGGTACAGTGTGTGTCTATACGTGTGGGTGTCTTTGTGTGAGTGTGTCTATGTGTCTTGTATTTGTCGGGGAGGTGTGTGTCATTTTGTGTGTGCATGCCTGTGTGTATGTATGTGTGAGTGCTTTTTGGGATTGTGGGGATTGCATTATGTGTATATGTGTGTGTGTTTTTTCTTTGGATTGTGTGTGTGTGATTTTTTACTGGGGAACGGGTGTATTGTGCTTGAGTGTGTGCATATGCGTGCATATATGCATGTGTGTATATGTGTATGTGTGGGTGTGTTTGTGTGAATGTGTTCTGTAATAGTCGGGGTGGTGTTTGTAGGTGTGCGCACGTACGTGTTTACGCATGTGTGCATTTGTGTGTGTGTGAGTTTTGGTTATGAGTTTTGGTTAGAATCGTATTGCAAGTGTATATATATATGTGTTTTTTCTTGGAATATGTGTGGGTTTGTGCTCTAGAGTGGGGATATTGTGTGTGTGCGTGTGTGTATATATATATATATATGTGTGTGTGTGTGATTTTCTACATCTGTATGTGTTTCTGTGTGTTTGTTTTGGGTGTGTACCTGGGGGTGTCGAGGTGTGGTCTGTATTTTTGAATAAGATTATTTTCCCTATATATTCGTGTTTGGTCAGCGGTGTTGTCCAGGCATTAGTATAGTGGGAAAACTAAGAAATTTGATGGATGTGTTCTGTCCACAGAGATCTATGTGCCCACTAAGTGGTATCTGTCTTGTGGTGAGATTCCTCAATTGTTGGTGGTGAACTGTCATCCTTTCTCTGAGCTTAAGTCTCGTTTGCTCTATGTAATTTTTGTGGTACCCTCGACACCTTGGCGAAACGTAAATTCTTTGATGCGCAGGTGAAGTTATTTTTTATGACAAAGTGTATCCCGACTGGAATTTGCATATTTTTCCTTCAATGAGGTGGATTGAAGTCCTGCAGTTGGAACGGCCAAGTTTTTTGACGGTTGGCGGTGGGCTTGTGTTGGGTAATCTTGCATTGGTGAGAAGGTTTTTTTTAGGGATTTGGGTAGTTTTTACTTTTTATCATTTTATTGGTTGCGAGTACTTTATTTAGACGTGGGTCTTCACTCGGCTGTGGAATGTTCTTGTATATCATTGTGTAAGCTTCTGCATTTCTTGGATTGTGTGTTGAAATATACGGTAGACTATTTAATGTACCGTGAGTGTGTTTCGGTTTTCTTAAGTTCTGGGTAGCGATTGTCTTTGTCCGTTCTATTCTATTGTCAACTAATGATGCTGGGTAATGTCCTTTGATAAGAATTGCCTTTAGTTCTTGGAGTCTTTTATTTCGTTTTCTATAATTTGTGACAATTGTACAGATTCTTCTCGCTAGGTTGATGGGGATGTTTGTCTCCGTGTGCTTTGGGTGATTGGATGGGAACAGAAGGTATTGTTTTCAATCAGTTGGTTTGTAGTGGATATCAATTTCAAAGTTGGTGCCTTTTTTATAATAAGAATGTATAGAAAAGGAAGTTCTTGGTCTTGACTATTTGTGGAAAGACAAGCTGTATTTAGATTTGGATTCTTCATAAATTTGTAATTCTAGGTAGGCCATCACCAGGTTTGCATAAGTAGTGGTACCTTACAATTTACTTTGTTATATACATATATATATATGTATATATATATTGTTCAAGTGTTAGTTTGTATGTTTAATTAGAATGAAAACAAGTTTACATTTGTCTCAAATATTACTCAATACTTTTGTGGAATACAAGCTTATTTTTAAATAGGACTATTGTTTACAGAGACTCTCTGAGTTTCGACCACTTAATCCGTAGGTCATTGAACATTGAACTGCGATGCTTTAGTGTTAATCTTGGCATTCTATAGTCTCTGTTAGATTAAAGCCTTTCTTGGGATTGGTTTACCTGAGTAGTAATTAGGTTTTAGAGTGAGTCATTATAAAGAGGTATCTTATAGATATTTTTATGGATTGAATTTGGTGTTATGCTATTGTTTAGATTTCATTCATGTATTTAGATTTTTGTAAACAACTTTATATATTTAGGTGTGCTCCTTTGTAAGGTAGGTACCTTCTAAATAGAAATACGGAACATTCTAAATGACAAAAACATATAAAAAAACTGACCGGTTAAAACAGCACGTATGTTCATTTGTGACCCCTCAAAATCTCATGAAAAGAAATTTCTTCACCAAAAGTTAACACTCTCAGTTATTAAAGTCCTAAATACTGTAAGTTTGTACCTTAGGCCTTTTCATTGATAAAGCAAAGGATTATATACAATAAAACTAAAAGAAAAGAAAACTACTAACATGTCTAATGACTACCTATGTGATTAGGAGTAACAAAGCCTAATTCGCCAAACACAACTAAACTAGTATTTAGTTCAGTCCGTTTTATGCCCCTTACACGAGCGTCGACGCGTCTATTGACACTTTCCACATTGATAATATTTTCACTGGACAAGTAATATGTCGAATTAGTCGATATCAACTTGAATGCTTGAGTGCGATGTCCCAGGACAGCATCAGTTCAAATGATTGAAACCAGTAAAAAACATCGAGTTATGAAACTTTAAATTAGATATTTTCAAAGAGAAGTGGTAAAGATCTCTGTGAAATAGTTACAAACTCTTCACCATAACACATACCAACGTTGATATTATAGCCACATTTTCATGTAAAATCTGTTCATATATTTAGTTTCAAAAGTTTTAGTGTCAATACATTGCATTCAATATTGATTTACACAGTATAAAGATTATCGATTATATTTCTATTACTATTTTTATTATTATTATTAATATTACTAATATTCTTATTGTTATTGTTATTTTTGTCAAAATGAAATGTAAATAGACGAGTATAAAATATTCAATGAATTGTTAACAGATGTCTGCAAGTGACGCTCGTATTTTATTTATTTTCTTCTCATTCAACCCAGCAATATTTTAATAAAACAAATAATGCTTTATTTGTTTTTCATATGAAATGATATTAAATTTAACAAGCCAAGATTGCGACTGACAACATTTTTATCAATAAATAAAGCCTCAACCGAACTTTGATTCGTCATTTTGCATATTTTGGTAGAATAAGAGACTGCGTGTCAATGTGTACATATGACCCAACAATTTCACACTTCTTAATCTTATAAATGTTATGGTTCTTTATTATTTCTCTACGTATATTTTACATGTACCCACTATTGTTGTTTTACTTTCTTCTTATCCTACAATTACACTTTGTACATTGAAACAGCTGCTAAATTTAATTAAAATGAACGCAATATCCACACTTGTAGCGATAACGTCGAGCGTATTTTTGTAATAAATTAAAAATTTGCGAAAAGAACAAAAAATACATCAGACACCAAATACTACGTATATAGGTTGTTTCATTTTATTGTATTCTCTTGGCTTAAACAAAAAGCAAAGCCAAATAATAATATATCTTAATAAATATCTAGAAGGACTTAATAACATATCTTAATCCTTCGTCGACTGTCACACTCATATCGGTTCAATCAATCAAATGAAGAGGAGTATTTCACAATTTAGGAAGATTTTACTACGGAAATAAAAACCACGATTTTGTCTAATCTTTTCCTTTTAAGTCTTATATTTTTCGTTTGTTACGTTTTGGAACGCTATTCTGATACAAATACAGACAGACACATATTGGTATTTATCTATATTTTACTAGCTGTCTACCTAACCGCCTATGTACCTATTTTTCTGTTTGTCTGTGTTTGTTTCTGTATGTCTGTCTATTACAGACTCATCGAACAGATACAGTTAAAACCATGTGTGCGTGAGTGTCTGTGTGGTGTAGTCAATATGTCAGACAATACCTAAAGCTAGCATTACCAGTTTTATTTTGTATTCTTGTTGTTTCATTGTCTTTCTAATTATGGCTACGTTATATATTTTCCGTATTTTATTAATCCTCTTTTTTCCTACGTCTTCTATTTATCTTTTGTACTCTCCTTTCTCACATTACTTTTGATTAGCTTATATCTTCTTCTTCTTCTTCTTCTTCTTCTTCTTCTTCTTCTTCTTCTTCTTCTTCTTCTTCTTCTTCTTCTTCTTCCTGCTGTTGTTTCTCTTCTGCCGCTAACTCTTCTTCTTCTTTTTTCTCTTCCGACTAATTCACTATTTCATTTTTGATTGCAGGTCGTTCGCCTTAATTCATTTTTTTACCGGTTTTCTTCTCTTTTCTCCTTGGCATTTTTTCCTTCACCGTTTTTCTTTATCTCCTCTTTTGATGTTCTTCTTCTCCTCCTACATCTTCTTCCTAGTATTAGTACTATTACGAATGAAATAAGTACCAGCTGAACATTGGGGGGTGTCGTAATCGACCCACACCATCCACAAAATTTCAATCCTTTTTCATATACTGGAAAGAATCCTCATCATCACATCATCTCATCCTCCTCCTTCTCATCTTCCTTCTCTTCCCCATCATCATCATTATCACCATTAGTATTTTTTATTTCAGGCGGCGAACTTGCTTATCTTTGTCTCAGTACGCCCTTTACATTATTATTATTATTATTATTATTATTATTATTATTATTATCATCTTCATCATCATCATCATAATCATCATCTCCAGCGCTTTCTTGGAGTTGAGCAAGCGTGTTCACCGTTTGTCACACAATATTTTCCGCATCTCATCTCATTGAGGGAGCTACAGTCAGGGATCAAGTGTACAGCAAGAAAGGGATACTGGCACTAGGAGTTTCATCAAGCGCTCGCAGCTTTCTGCCACTCGGTCAACGTGGACTGTGGAAGTTCCACTATGGAGTTCTATCGGGGATTAGTGGAGGGAAAGATCGATGATGTCTTCGGAGAAACTCTGAGCGCCAGGAGGGATCAATTAACCGGTCTTTTCGGGAGGACTTTCTGGCCGGGGCCTATGGATAACTTCGAGAAATCCTTTGCCTGGCAGTGCTACCGGGGGAAATCTGCCAGTTCAAGACAAGCTTTACAGACACGGAAGTGTTGTCACACGGACCTGTCCGGGGTGTGCGCAGGGCGAGGAAACCATGCTGCAATTACTCGTCCAGTTTCCATGTATTACTGACTTCTGGAGCTCTGTCGAACAGCTGTTTGTTATCACGTGTAGGACGGATCGGGTTATCAGATGGGTCCATCGTGAAGATCACCACGTAACCTTCCTTTGGTCGGGAAGGAAAGACAATTTTTCCCTGTCACGTGGCTATGGGAAGGTGGTAATGTGGTGGACGAGATTGAAAGGAATGAAGACAGATACTTTAGTCTTATGCCAAGCCCTTATCGACTTCTTCAAGTTCCACTTGAGAAGGAAATTGAGAGTAGAACGGCAAGTACTTCCTTCCAACCCCAGTAAATTTCTTGAAATTTCGGTGCGTGTGGTGAATGAACCAACTCTGAACATTCGTCTATAAAACGGGGGATTTGAGGAGAGATGCGCCTGCTGAGGTGCATCTGGCGGTCGGGATAACCAGAATGCGTGGGGTTACTCGGCTGTCTCTGTAAAGAACTCCCCTTTCGGAAAATTTCTATTGTTTAATTGCCTTGCTTATTGTTTTTGTTTTACTGTTTGTATATACAGCATTGATCAACACCTCATTTGTCCCTTATCGTTCCTATTAGCTTTGTAGTCTGTATTTCGCCCGTCGCTACGTTCTGATTTCAAATTCCGCCGAGGTCGACATTGCCTTTCATCCTTTCGTGTTCGATAAATACAGTACCATTTGAACACTGGTATGAGCCTAATCGACGTATCCCCCCCCCCAAAAAAAAATAGCGACCCTTGTGGCAAAGTTTGAAACCATCATTATCATAATTAAAAATACAGTGAGCTGGCAGAATCATTAGCACGCCGGGCGAAATGGTTAACAACATTTCATCTCTTTACGTTCTGAGTTCAAATTCCACCAAGATCGACTTTGCCTTACATCTTTTCGTTTTCGATAAATTAAGTACCTGTGAAACATTGGAGTCTATGTAATCGACTAGTTCCCTCCCCCACAATTCCAGGCTTTGTGCTTTTAGTAGAGGGGATTATTATTATTATTAAGATGCCAAGCTGTTAAAATTGTTACTGCACCGGAAAAAAATTTAAGGTAATTTCTTCTGACATTATGTTCTCTCCAAATTCCTATTTCTTTACTACCCACAAGGGGCTAAACACAGAGGGGACGAACAAGGGCAGACAAACGGTTTAAGTCGATTATATCAACCCCAGTGCGTAACTGGTACTTATTTAATCGACCCCGAAAGGATGAAAGGCAAAGTCGACCTCGGCGGAATTTGAACTCAGAACGTAGCGGCTAACGAAATACTGCTAAGCATTTCGCGCCCGGTGTGCTAACGTTTCTGCCATGTCAGCGTCGACTTTACCTTTCATCTTCTTATGCTGAATAAACTGAGAGATTGGTTCAGCCGATGTAAATAAAAACCACATACACAAACACACAAACAGTGATCTCATCATTAAAATCTAAGCCCGTCCTATTTCTGCGCACATTTGCTTAGCTGTCCCTCCACCTCCGAAGCTGGATTCAGGGAGGTATGCTTGCATGGATTTTCATGTGTGTAAGGAAAAATTTCGGGAGGTGGGGAGAGTAATATTCATTCTGACTATTTGTCACTGTCCCTCACTCATCCTTTTTCTCTCTCACTCTCTCTTTTTACCATCCTCTCACTCTCTTCTACAATCTCTCCGCATTTCTCTCCCGTAATATTGTTTATATGTATGCATAACGAGTCGGATTCCGATCTAGATGATCCTTAACTCGCACGTAGTCGGTCGATTATGTGAAACAATTATTCCTTCATAATCAGAAATCTACCCTTAAGGCGTATTGACTACCTTGTAATACTAATCAGTAAAGAAAATACTTCAAGTAGAAACAAACGCCTTCAGTGAAATATGTACGATAATAGCCAAGATGTTAACTCGGCAAGGTAATTGAAGAAAATTAAGCGTTGAAGATAACGTATTTTCATTGTATAATAGTTATCGGAGTTAATTTATTTTAAAACTATATATATATATTCACATTCATATTGTTAAGATCAAATACAAACATACAAACAAGTGGGCCTGCAAACTGAGAACAACATATTTATAAAAGACAGGATTGTATACCTAAATATATGTGTGTGTGCGTGTGTTCGTATATGTGCCTGTGTGTGTGAATGCGTTTGTAAGTATATATAATCTTACATATAATCAAAAAGTGATATGTATATATATATAGCACTCAAACCACCCCCATATATATATATATATATATATATATATATATAATATATATATATATAATATATATATATATATATATATATATATATATAAGATAGGATAAATTTTTTCGAAAGAATTTCTATCAATGGCCAGCATATTAAAAATTACCTTTAAAGGTTAAATTTATAAACTCCTTATAAACAAAGGCAAAAGAAAAAAAAATTATAATGGCAAATATGCAGAAAATAGACAAATTGTCTATAACCATATAATTTATCTCTATAAGCAGGCGTCTGGAAGGAAGCCGACAGAAATTTCTAAAAGATTCCGTTATTATCGTATCGGTCCCAATTTCAGAGTTAATTCATAAGAATTTTCTCCTCGTCAGCGATAAATACGGTAAGAAATAAATGAAATACTTACTTACACCAATGGAAGAAGCAAACACTGAGTTATGAGAACACTGAAGTACCCCAGATATATCCAAAATAGAATTTCTCCAGCACTCCTTGAGACACGTGCGATCGGACTCGTTTATAATTGGTTTATATATTTAATCTTTAAAGGTATTTTTTTAATATTCTGGCCATTGTTAGAATTTTAGATGTAAATTTTTATAGTGTTCACTTCCGAACTTTCTCACTCTATGAGAGTTTTCAGTCCGATCGCACGTGTCTCTAGGTGTGGAAGAGAATTTCTATTGTTTGGTAGTATATATATATATACAGAAGGAGATATATTTAAGAGTGTACAATGAATTTGAGACGAATCAACCTGCCTTCCTAGAATTTTTTATTTTGAGTGTAGCTAACGATTGTTTGCTATTTTAAGGGTCAGTGTGGGAGGTTGGTTGGGGTGAGGAAGAGAAACGTGGAATTAAGAAAGCAATATGGAATTAAAAGGACTTTTTTCGTTTCTGGGCTAGTCTGTCATGGTTCAGTGGTTTTTGGAGAGAGAGAGAGAGAGAGAGAGAGAGAGAGAGATAGAAAGATAAATATATATATATATATTTTGCTCTTTACTCTTTTACTTGTTTCAGTCAGTTGACTGCGGCCATGCTGAAGCACCGCCTTTAGTCGAGCAACTCAACCCCGGGGCTTATTCTTTGTAAGCCCAGTACTTATTCTATCGGTCTCTTTTGCCGAACCGCTAAGTGACGGGGACGTAAACACACCAGCATCGGTTGTCAAGCAATGTTAGGGGGACAAACACACACACATACATATATACATACATATATACGACAGGCTTCTTTCAGTTTCCGTCTACCAAATCCACTCACAAGGCATTGGTCGGCCCGAGACTATAGCAGAAGACACTTGCCCAAGAAGCCACGCAGTGGGACTGAACCCGGAACCATGTGGTTAGTTAGCAAGCTACTTACCACATAGCCACTCTTGAGCCTAGGTATATTAAATATATATATATATATATAATATATATATATATATATATACATATATGTATACACATACATACATACATACATACATACATACATTCTATACGTGGTTTGCTACTGTGACTTACAGGAAATGAGGGACTAGACAGGCACAGAACAATAAACCTGATGTGATGTACAACCTTAGCTATCACTTGCTTCGTTTAAAGATCAGTTTTACCTTTAAGCCTCAAATGTTATATTTTCTTCAAATTAATCGTAGTCAATATTAATTACCTCAATTTTCTTCTTTTTTTTCCTGTCTTTCACCAGACAGGACATAAGTAATTGCAAATTATTACGAACAGTTGCTTTCGTCATTTAGTAACTTAGTGACACAATAAAGGCTACTGGCAAACTACAGTTAGTTTATCAGTTCCTTATGTATATATAGGTGGAATATGGTGCAGATATTGCTGGGTGGCCAAGAAGTTCTGTGATCTAGTGTGACCTTCCAGCAATGCAAAATATTTGTACTTACACTGATAAGTATGTTATATCTTCGAAGCGACCAGTGTTTTGTGTTAAATTTAGTGTACACCCACGTGCACACATGTGCACACTCATAAATACAACACACACAAACACACACACATACACACACAGACACACACACATATATATATATATATGAAGTTAATCCAAACAAGAAAACACAAAAAAAACACAACAACGCGAGGACGTGGAACAAATAAAGTATTATTGGACGCGCAGGAAAGAAGGGAAGAAGAAGGGTTTAACGTTTCGAGCGAAGCTCTTCGTCGGAAACATAGGAGAAGGAAAGATCCCGAGAAGGGAAGACAGAGGAAACAAATCGCCAGCAGTACTCACGAGGTCATATATATATATATGTTTATATATATAGTATATATATTATATATAGTATAAATAAGTTGTGATATGCCGGTATAATGTCTATTCATTTCCGCAATTCTTTCTGAACCAATTTTTACCAAACTTTACACTTACATTATGTATTTCCTAATGATGCTCATGCACTGTAAGCCAGAGCTCCCACATAAATAGACGTAATCGCACATTGTTTTTTATATCTAAGGTCTCCAATACTTTTTAACTTTTTTATAATAGTGAAAGAATTTTGTCTATTTATTTATTTCGAGTGTCCACCTGCGACGTTTATTAAATTGACTCGGAACACTGTGCACGATGAATATCCAACACCAAACAATTTTTATTTCCATATTTAAACAACATTTGTGTGTCTCTCTCTGTTTCTTTACGTATCTATGTTTAATCATGTTCATTTTTTTCATTTTTTTATTAATATTTATAATATAATAAGCTATTTTCACTCTCTCTCTCTTTCTCTCTCTCTCTCTCTTGTTGTGTGCGTGTGTGCGCGTGTGTGTATAATTATTAATCATAATTTGTAAAATTTACAGCATATTATGCATGAGGCATGCTGTAAATTTAAATATATAATACCCATTGATATTCCATGGTACGAGGAAATATACACGAAGTCTTTGCCAGAATATATCTCTTTTACTCTTTTACTCTTTTACTTGTTTCAGTCAGTTGAATGCGGCCATGCTGGAGCACCTCCTTTAATCGAGCAACTGGACCCCGGGGCTTATTTTTTTGTATCGGTCTCTTTTGCCGAACCGCTAAGTAACGGGGACATAAACACACCAGCATCGGTTGTCATGCAATCCTAGGGGACAAACACACACACACACACACACATATATATATATATACATATATACGACGGGCTTCTTTCAGTTTCCGTCTACCAAATCCAATCTCAAGGCATTGGTCGGCCCGGGACTATAGCAGAAGACCCAAGATGCCACGCAGTGGGACTGAACCCGGAACCATGTGGTTGGTAGACAAGCTACTTACCACACAGCCACTCCTGCGCCTATATATATATTTCAATTTGATCATTTGCTATGTTAGAGTTTGTAGCTAATAAAAAAAATACACACCTATCAATTTACGGACAAAAATGGAAAATGCATTGGATAAATATCTGACGACGAGAGAACTTGATCTTCCTATTTCATTTTCCTATTTCATACTAATGAATCAAGTTATATTACTCGCTCGTAAAATCTGTAATAAAATGATTTTTAGTTGTTGTGTACAAATAATATTTTTCGTTTATTATTTCACAGCGCAAAGCTTTCTACCTTAAGCATCTCAAGAACAGATGCACACACAGGCGGTATTTTGTGAGCTTTCATTATTACAATTTTAAATATCAAAATATATCGAGAATATTTTAAATAATTTTATAGTATTTTCATACAGATTTTATTGTTGGAATTTAACAGTTGTTTTGTGATTTATCATTGACTCATATAAATACGCTATGTCTATAAAACAACATAAATGCCTCTAGTCATTAAGATAAAACTATTAATATATCTAATACCAGAGCGAAGATATGGTTTGAATTGTTTTATTTCCCAAATATATTTTTGAATATTATTTCTGATTAATATATCGTTATTGTTGACGACCTAACAAATTTCTGATGAGGAGAATAATATTTAAAAAAGAGATTAGAAACTGTGTTTCATGGATAAGTAATATGTTTTTATTTTCTACGAGTTATTATTATTATTATTCAGTTGTCATATTTTATCACGTGCTTTCACTGTACTACCGAGCGCAGCTCTTTGTGCCTTGGGTATGTGCTGTGCTTTGCTGTGGAGCTCTTATTTTCCCTGTGCTGAAAGTATTTTACGTAGGATGTGTGCGGTGCCTAGTAGTTCTATTTTCTGCATGTTATAAATACTTGTTAGTCCTGGTGGTTTCGTTATGTAATTGCTTAAATGTGTTTTTTATACCACATCTAATGCGCGAACCACTGTGGTTTCAAAACATTTTCAGGCTGTCGCCCGCTGGTTTGTGGTACCACATTCCTAGTAAACGCCTCCATTCACCATCACAGGCATAGACTATTTTCTGTAGCAAATTCAAAACAACAGTATTCCACATATAAAACTAAACCTAACCCGTTATTTTGTTGTTTTGAAATCCATTACACTGCGTTGGTCATCCCGTTACTGACCCATTTTCTTTCAACGCCCCATCCACACTAGACCTTTCCACCGCCCTCAGGGGGCCGTACCGCCCACTTATGGAACCAAGGGGCTACTATAATAGCAATTATTTCTCTTTTTAGGCTCCATATTCGAGTTACCTATATTTCCAGATCTTTGTATTTTGGAACTTTTCTCCGTTTCTTTTAGAGAAGCGTTGACATCTGTTGGTATTGATTAAAAAGCACTTTTTTCTTTGTGAACTTTGACAACTATATCCGGCCTATTAGCCTTGATTTCTCGATCTGTATGTATTGGCATATCCCATTCTCTGTGACCTTTCTGTTGTTATTCAATATTGTTGGCAGAGCTTCCAGTCTATATATGTCCCGACTCTGTCGTATCTGTGAATATAATCCTTCTTAGCATTATTATTATTATTATCATCATCATTATTATTATTATTATTATTATTATTATTATTATTATTATCTATGTTTGACTTTTGCTTTATATTTGTACAAGTTGGCTCCAAGTCTCACCCAGAGACCTCAAGAGACAACAGGGTTGGAAGTTCATGTTGTTGTTATGCCTAGTGTGCCATATATTTGGGGGGTGGGGATGTGTTGTACTAATGAATGTCTAAAAAAAAAAAAAGTTTTTTTTTTTTTTTAAACCGAAAATTATGGTTGTTTTAAACCTTGAGGTTACATAGAGAGTATTTTGCGTAGGATATGAGCAGTTCCCATGAGCACTATCTTTTGAACTTCTGCCATTTTTGGGTTTCCTGGTATCTGAGTTAGGTAGCTATCAGCCCCTTTTGCTATCATTCCAGGGCACCTATGACAACAGGTATTGTTTTAGTCTTCAGCTTCCACATTTTGCTGATTTCTATTTCAAGATCTTTATATTTGCTCAGTTTTTGGTAGGTCCTGTCAGATACGTTTATATCGATTGGGACAGTCATATCAATGAGGAGGCATGTTCTTTGTTTGAAGTCTTTCAATATGATGTCTGGCCTATTTGCATCTATCTTCCTGTCAGTTTGAATGGTGAAGTTCCAGAGGAGTGAGATGTGGTCATTTTCAAGCACACTGGGGTGGTTTGTGTTCCCACCAGTTTTTTTCATGGGGCAAATCCAGGTTTTTACAGATTACCCAGTGAATATATTGTGCAGCTCTATCGTGCCTGTTGAGATACTCTGTAGGCGCTAGAAGACTGCACTTGGAGACCACATGGTCAATGGTTTCATTTTGTTGCTTGCATACACGACACGTTGGACTGCTTCTGATCTTTAATATGTTGGCCTGGTAGTTTCTTGTTGGTAGGCATTGATCTTGAGCTGCTATGATAAACCCCTCTGTTTCAGATTTTAAGCCAGAGGCCATTAGCCATTGATGGGTCAGGGCTTTGTCGATATCTGCATTATTCGCTCTCTTTGGGTATTTGCCATAGAGAGGTTTTTCTTGCCATTTATTATTCAGAATATCTAAGGCCGCAGTTTTGGCACGGGTTTTCATGCGCCTAGCTTTTTCTGTGCTTGTTTCTTGTATGTCTATCTCTAATTCCGAAATTGGTTGTATTCGGAATTCACTTAGATATTCCTTTGCCTGTTTTGTGACTGAGTATGATGCTTTCTTGTTTTCATGTTTTGAGACAAGTTTTAACATCCAGTCCTCAGAGTTTTTCAGGTAGGTGTCTAGGCCAATTGTAGCAATCTTCATTGTTATTGCCAGTTGCAAAAGACCACGGCCTCCCTCTTTTCTTGGCAGATAGAGTCGTTCTGTATCTGCCTTAGGGTGGTGCATTCTATGCATTGTCAACAGTTTCCTTATTTTTCTGTCGAGCTGACATATTTCAGTAATTGACCAGTTAACAATATTGAAACTGTAAGTCACGACTGGTATAGCTAATGCATTGATTGCTTCGATCCTGTTTCTTGCATTCAGCTCTGTCTTGAGTATTGCTCTCACTCTTCGATAGCATTCTCTCCTGATCCTTTCCTTCATCTCTGAATGCCTTATTCCGTTCCCTTCAATTACCCCTAGGTACTTGTAGCTCTCCGCTGGGTCTAGTTCTTTTATGACATTCTGTTGGTCAAGGTTAACGTTAGATGTTTCTGTCATTTTTCCTTTGATAAAGGTAGCCTTTGCACATTTATCGAGGCCGAATTGCATTCTGATGTCGTCACTGAATTGTTTGACTATCGCTAGTAAGCCCTTGAGTTGTTGATCATTTTTTGCAAAAAGCTTTAAATCATCCATGTAAACGAGATGATTTATATTTTTATCAAACATTTTATACCCGTACTGCGCGTCATTGAGCAGCTTTGAGAGAGGTATTAAGGATAAACAAAAGAGGAGTGGTGACAGTGAGTCACCCTGGAAAATGCCACACGAAATTTTTACATCACCAGCATTTAGGGATTCACTGTCACTGTTCAGAGTTAGTGTGGTTCTCCATGATCTCATACTTACAGTCAAGAAGTTTCGCAGAGTTGGTGCTATCTTATACATTTCAAGGCATTTCCTAATCCAGCTATGTGGTAGGCTATCAAAAGCCTTTTTATAGTCTATCCAGGCTATTGATAAGTTTTTGTGTCGTTTGTGACAATCTTCTAAGATCATCTTATTGATGAGTAGTTGGTCTTTACAGCCGTAGGATCCACGTTTACATCCTTTCTGTTCATTAGGGAATATGCTGCTGTCTGTTAAAAAACTATAGGTATATTCCGTCAGGACAGATGTTAGTGTTTTGTACATAGTTGTTAAGCAGGTTATGGGTCTATAGTTTTTTGGTTCATTTGTTTCTTCACTTTTTGGAAGCAGGAATGTTAACCCATTAACTAGCCAAGGAGGCATCCTACTAGGGTGTTGCAAAACATCATTGTACAGTTCTGTTAGCAGTTCATGGCTCTCTGGAAGGCATTCAGCCAGAAGTTAGGAATTTTATCCTTTCCTGGAGACTTCCATTTGCTTGACCTCCTGAGAGCAGATCTTATATCTTCTACCTTGACACCCTCCCACTTTTGCTCTTCTAAGGGGTCCAGTTCTGTAGATATTCTGTCAATCCAGGGGGCCTTTTCGTTGTGTGTTTTTTCTTCTGCCCAGATTTTATTCCAAAATCTCTGCACTTCTTCTTTTGATGGTACAGACCCTGCAGTAAACGCTGTTTTTCCTATCTTCCTGTAAAAATTCTTGGTGTTATTTTTGAACATGTTGTTGTCCTTGAAAAATCTAACACGCTTTTCATACCTCGCTATGCGGGCAGCTTTGGCAGATACCTTTTGTTTGATGGTTTCTATGGTGGCATCAATATCAAGTATAGTTTTCATATTGTATTTTTTCAGTAATTTTGGGTTTTTGTAGGTTTGGTAGTCTTGTGAGCCTTAAGGTTTTTCAAATATTCAATGTCAGATCTAAATACTTTAATTTGTTGTTGCAGACGCTCTTGCCAAGAAGGCTTTTTGTGGGACTGTTGCCGTTTTCTAATCTTTACACCACATAGGATCGTTGAGATTTTCGCGGATGCATAGTATAGGTGATTGAGGTTTGTGATATCAACATCATTAACTGAAATTATATCCTTAAGTGCAAGCCGGATTTACCAATTATTTTCATGTTTTGGTTAGAGTTGCGGATTTTAGGAAGTGTATCACGCTCATCCATGCTGGTTTCTTTAATTTTCAGCCATTCAATCATGATTTGATTTTTTAGCTCATGTAGTTCTGTTGGTCAATATTTGTGTGACTTTCTTTATCTATTTGATGCTCATCTGTCTTAGTGTTTATGATTGGTTCAGGGCGTATTTCACTTTGCCTATCACTTATACTAACTCTTTCAATCCTCTCTTCGTTTTTATCCGCCCTGGGCTGGTCTATAATCATTTCCTCTGTATTATCTTCTCTAGCTGCAGCTTCGTTCATTTTATCCGATATGCTTGTCTAACCTGATCAATCTCTACTTCAGTCAGTAATTTCTTTTTTATAATGTTTCTTCTAACATTGGCAAGCTTGTTACTGTCTATGTAGGGTCTTACTTCAGGGTGTTTCTGTCTCCAGTTTAAGTATGCTTGTACAGTGCTAGACTTATCTGTGGGGAAATATATGGCATGGTAGAAGGCCTCAAGAACTTCTTTATTATCTTCCCTAGACCATTTTTCCTTCTTTTTCTTTTGATTATTTGGTGATGAGCATGGATGGCCATCTGTTGGAATATTCCGGTTGTGGGGTTCGTCCAGCTCCTGTGTGTTGGGAAGATTTGATCCAGTAACTGATTTTTCAATCAGAATTTGGTTCAATTTTCGGGTACGTGGTCTTTTGTAATCCGCGCAATGACCAATGCGGTTTATTGTTTGATTTGTTGACCTTGAAGCATGACGAGCATCCATTCTTATATTAGGAGATGGATCTGTCAGTTTCGGGTTCACTACATGTAAGCATTGCTCATAGCGCCGCTTCTTAAGACTAGCAGATCTATATTCGTCTGTATTTTTTTGTTGATAGTTTTATCTCCGGACATTTTTTTTTTTTCTCCTTTCTCCTCTTCCTTTCTTCAAGGCTTACTGTGTCTGTATTAGTTCGAAATAATGAGAATAAAATACGGAAAGGAAACGAAAAGAAAGGGAAAAAGACGGGATCTGTCAGTTATTATTGTTATTACTATCATCTTCACCACCATCACCATCATCAGCAACATCACCATCACCATCATCATCTTCAATGTGTAGCCACAGCCACCATCAACCTCCATTGTGTTGGAGAATGGGTGTTAAAGAATTCATGTTCTTTGGGTCTATAAATAGCCACGGTAGATGGTGGAGACAAAGGACGTTAATGGTCAGTAAAAGGTCAAACCTGTTTACGTTTATTTATTTTTTTTTTTCGTTCTCTTCTTCTCCACTGCATATGTATATGTTATGTATGTATATTCACTCACACATATTATCTGATGTTTTCGTCGAAGATTTTTTTTTTCTTTTTTTTAAATAACTTTCTGAGTTCAATGTTATGTATATATTTTTAAATTTCTGAATTCGTTGTATGTATGTAGTAGTAGGTGCTAATTCCATAACTTTTTATCGTGCATTTAATTGTTTGTTACAAAAAAGGTAATTTAAAAGGCAATTTTACACATTCTTATAGTCATGAGAGACGACTAAATGTAAATGTTCACACAGAATTGGAGATATGTATGTTTCTAATTTTTCTTGTTAGGTGTACGTTTGTATGAGCTGTAGATATGTAAGATTTTTTTTTTTCTTATTTTGAGGGTAATTCAATTACTTACAGAAAACAGTAGATCTTCCAGTTTTCTACAGTTGACCTGCTGGGTTCGCTGTTGCCAGTTCAGAGCATCGTAAAAAACGTCCATCCTCTGTCACGTCCAGCCGCCTTCCTTATTATTATTATTATTATTATTATATTATTATTATTATATATTATTATTATTATTATTATTATTATTATTATTATTATTATTATTATGCGGTGAACTGACAGAATCGTTATCATGCCGGGTGAAATGTTTAGTGGTATTTTGCCCGTCGCTAGGTTCTGATTTCATATTCCGGCGAGGTCGACTTTGCCTTTCATCCTTTCTGGAGGGATAAATTAGTCACCAGTGAAACACTGGTGTCGATTTAATTGACTGGTCTCCTCCTCCAAAATGTCAAGGATTAAGGCGGCGAGCTGGCAGAATCGTTAGCACGCCAAGCAAAATACTTAGGGGTATTTCAATTGTTGCTACGTTCTGAGTTCAAATTACTCCAAAAATTACTTTCCCTTTTATCTTTTGGGGTCCATGAAATAAGTACCAATTGAACACTGGAGTCGATGTAATCGACTCATCCTTTCCCCCAAAAAATTGCTGCATTTCTGGCAAAATTTGGAACCATCCTTATTGTTTTTATTACAGCCGACAGCCAGGGAATCCACGCTTGACCTGGGCTCCGTATTTTGTTTTCGAAAATCTTTAATCTCCTCCGGAATATATCAGTGCTTTCCTGTCATTTTCAACTAGGGGGAGATATAAGGGATCCTTCTTCTACTAGTGAGTTCCTTTTTTGCTAAAAGTCCTACTATTTCTTGGGGGACTAATCGAATTTTCATTATCCATATTATTTACAATTGATGGATATTTGTCCACATCTTGTTTGTTGTTAACACAACGTTTCGGATGATATGCCCTCCAACTTCATCAGGTGTCTTGGGGAAATTTCGAGTGACCTGAAAAAAAAATAATAACAATAATAATAATAATAATAATAATAATAATAATATAATAATAATAATAATAATAACAACAACAACGTCGAAAAATACCTCAGGAACCCCGGTTTTAAATTTCCCCCAAGACACCTGATGAAGGCTGGAGGATTTATCAGCCGAAAAGTTGTGTTACCAACAAACAAGATGAGGACAAATATCCGTCAATTGTAATTAATGTAAATGATAAACATAATTCCTCATCTATTAAGCATAGAACTGTATGATCGAATATATTCTATTTTTTATTTCATGCGGAAAAAGTTTAATTGTAGCTCAATGGCAGCAACAAATAAGTTCGAGGGATTTTCAGTTATCAATGAGAGAGAGAGAGAGAGAGAGAGAGAGAGAGAGAGAGAGAAAGAGATAGATATGGGTGTATGAATACATACATACATCCATGAAAAGTTCAAACTTCATTTCGCAGCCTTTGTAAAACCCTTGCAGGTGTGCTCGCTCATGTTCCTGTTTGGTCCTAAGTCTGCTTCAATCGATTAAAACTATAATCAAAGAAATTCCAGTCGAGGCAATATTGCATTTTTGTAATACTACGAATAAATGGTCGAACATAAACCTTATTTAAATGTGTCGGATATAACTGGGCGAAATTTGGCTGCAGTTTAATGTGGAAAGTAACTGCTTAGAGGTAACATACCTGGATCGTTTTCAATGGTATGAAATCATGCACAAAATGGGGGGAAGAGTCTTCAAGTAGTTCCCCTCCATTCAGAAAGCTTCATAACCCAGTTTCTCAATATAGTACAAGTCAGATTTTCTTTATACAGCTAATAGCTATAGGCAAGAACATTGTACAGCTCCAATTGTGTCTGTTTATTGGCAGTCGTCGTTTTATGAGTCATACATCAAAAATACTATTGATTGAATATTGTTCTTGCAAGTTATGAAAGAAAATCATATTTTCGATGATGTTGATAGTTCTCATATTTCACTACTCGAAAGTCCAACACCTACGGTTCTCATTGTTTTGATGGTACCTATGCTTCGCCTTACCTCTCAATATCTATTAATCTGAGGTGGGTGGTTGAAGTAATCTGCCTCTACTATATTTGAGATAAACTATTTGATTTTTAAGAGTGACTACAATGCGTTAGTCTTAAAACCGTAGATATCATCTCTCTCTATATAAACGGCAGTTTGTCTGTGTGCGTGTCTGTGTGTCTGTTAGGTTGTGCCCTCACCCTGACCACGACTTTCAACCGATTCTGATGAAACTTGACACACACATAGCCCAATGTCATAATTCAAAACTAACGCAGCGAAAATTTTGAAAAGTTCCCCCAGTTCTGAAAAAAATCGATAAATTTGACATGGGGTCGAGAATCAGAAACACAAACCACAGACTGTCTAGGGGACGCAACTCGACCTTTTTAACTTTCAACTCTATCAATATCTAGCTATTCCTGGTACAGACTGTCTAGGGGACGCAACTCGACCTTTTTAACTCTCAACTTGGCGAAGGCAAAATACCAGGGGATGAAAATGGTAATATTGCCATCGATTCCATTTGTACCATTGTTAAAACGCCTTCTGATCTCAGAGATGCAATGTTCGCAGATCTACAAGCTAATTATCAGAATATGGATTGGATTGGCCAAAGGGCTATTCTGGCCCCGAGGAATAAAACTGTTCACCATATTAATGATGAAATGCTAAAAATCATTCCTGGGGATGTCTATGTATATAAGTCTATCGATACAACTCCTGACCCAGAGGACGTCATCAACTATCCAATAGAGGTACTCAATTCCTTTGAGCCCCCACCCCCGGACTACCACCACACATTCTCAAACTTAAAGTTGGTGCCCCTATAATGCTCATTAGAAATGTAGTTCCCCCAAAACAATGAAATGGCACACGTTTGATCGTTAAGTCCTTATCTCCCACCGTAAACTTATATCAATATTTGCCTGAATAATCATCATCATTCAGTGCAATCATTAACAGTACTTTCAAGCAATTCAGCCCCGAGCATCGCCGGGCAATTCTGCTAGGTTACGTTAAATCTGAAGACTTGGATCAAATATACGTTTATAAATTATTATATTAATTTCCTGCTCATTAATGGTACGTTAACAAAATTGTATCAACATTTATCTGAATATATGAGTAAATGTAAAAAATGTTATAACAGATACATACGTTGTAACATAATCATTTTTTTGTTATTTAAGTTCTTCGTTTATCTGAAAATAATTTGATACTTCAAAATATTTTTAGATATTTCTACTTGGTATTTTGGTCCTAATTTGCTTCGGTTGTAGATTTAAAAGGGCAATTAATCCAAACACGATTGACATAAATATTGAAATTCTTATCCTTGTAAAGAGCCAAAGAGAACAATGGAGTAACATTTCTTTAGTGCATGTGTGTGTGTGTGTGTGTATGAGTGCATCTGAGTATAGGTGTATAAATTAATGTGTATATAAAACAGTAATTCAATGTTTCATTTATTTTCTGAAGAAAAACACCAATTATTTTTTGCACGCAATGAGATAAAAGTTGCTAGTATCACAGCAGCGAATTGTCAAGGCATCTGACAACTTTCTTGATCAAGGATAAAATACTTATTTGATTTTTCCTTATTGCTTTGGCTTTGGATATTTGTTTTCAATGTAGACATTAGAGCGTGTATGCAATCCTCTTCCTGCATCTGCCACTTCACTTTGACGTGGCACATAGTATTATATGGAGAATCAACAATCATTCAGTCCACCTAAACATATGCTACATCCAATGCAAAGGAAAGGAGATATACATTTTTACTCGTGTACACACTCACATATATACACTCCCAATATTGCCGTCTCTACTTTCGTTTAGCTCGAGGAGAAAAATACTTTCTCTGCTTTCTTTTTAAGGTTTCTTCAATACATTATTAATCTGCGTAAAATAATAAGAATAGGAAAGTTACAAATGTCTTTAGAATATATGTCTCAAACGTGATGTATATTTTCGCAATTTCATTTTCGAAAAAATGCCGAAATATCAATAAAGAAAGCTGCTATAATATGGAATATTTCTTTGTGATACAGTTTCCATTTATACTTGCATACTCGCATACTATCATCCACGCATACGTGCATGAATAACTTATCTACAGAGGGAAATGTGCTTGTATAAACTCGAAACCACGGCAAGCAATCGACAGAAGTAATGCTTTTGTACCCATATAATAAGTTAGAAACGCCAGCTAAAAAAGTCACAAATTGACGGTCTTCTTATGAAATAAGCACATTGAGCATTTGGCTTGCATACACAAGTCTTGAAATATTTTAGTTAAATATTTAGTGGTGATCACATCCTGAAATATTCCATTTACAGTTCTGTTTAACGTAGGTAACTCGGAGTACTGAGCTGTAAAAGCAATAATAAATGCTTAAAGTTAGGAAAAACATAAATAACTATTATATATGTATTTTTTTAAACTCATACAGAGCTAGTAATTCCGTGGAGTTATCTTTCTTGGGAACGATTAAGACCATTCTCTCACGCACCACAGAAGCAAAAAAATGGTTTTAAATACACAATGGTAAATTACTTCTGCCTCAGCAAATAAGTCATAGATTCATGAACGTGTAAACTTCTATGATATGTTATCAGAATAATAATATTTATTGTGTTCCTATAGTAGTGGTGTTAACATCGGTAGTATTAGCAGGAATTGTTATAGAATATAACTAAAAATTACGAAAGCGTAAATCATGTGTGTGTGCGCGCACACACCCACATGATTTACGCTTTCGCACACACACACACACGCACACACACATACACACATACACACACTCAGAGGCACATAGACACACATGCACTCAAATATAAGTTGGCGGGGAAGAGTAAAAGAAAGGAGTTCTTTCGACTTTGAGTTACCATTTACCAAGCTTTATTTGAACAAAGAGATCACGTGTTAAAATTTGTGTTTGTTGAGAATTAAATTTCAAAGATTTGGAAGCATTGAGTATAATTACTTTCGAATTTCTATTGTTGCTATTCGTGCTGGTGAAAAGGTTGATGGGGGTGGGGGTGAAATTTCCAAGGTTTCCACCTCACCCTACCCCGTTTTTCGGACTTCACATTATATTATTTGTAGCATATTAGGTCACAGGAATTCATCCAACGAGAACAAAATTATAATTTCCACTGATTCCGGGGTGGGGGTCGCTTCCCCTCCTTTTTCCCGAACCAAAATAAGGGATTTGCAGCATATTAGGAGGTCAGGATAATTGATTCCGATTTTTTTTCTTAGTGAAGATTGTGTGGGTGACAATCTAAAAATTTACACTTTGTTTTCCCTTTTCACCATTGCTAAACAGGGGACATAACTATAGTTAGCAAACTTACAGATTTCACCGACGTGGAAATTGGTAAAAGTTATGGTTGAAAATCGATTTTTACCGCTATCCGTGGGCGCCCCAGGGAAAATAAGTTGACAATAACACAGCCATCGTTGTGACCAATGTCCTCCTAAAATTGGGCATGCGCGCTAATTTATGGACGTGCATAAATTACATTCACATACACACATATAAACAACACATCCTGTCTTTTATAGATATAGATTTCTACTTTTTCTTTATCGACTTCATTTAAAGTAAGTTGCGGGAAAAATAAAATTCTGAAACATTTCATTTTCTATTAAAATAAAAGCCTAAAGAAGCCGATTCTTATTTTCGTTAGCTATGTGTTTCAGTTAGCCCTATTTTCCACTCTTATCACTAAAATCAATTCCTCAATTTTGATTATTTCTTCTCAATGTGGGATTACAAAACATATTTCTATTTCATTCCTTGTAGATATGATTTTTTTTTCTGTGAGTATGCAGGTGAGTGTTCTTATACAGACAATGAGATATATATATATATTTATATACTGAAAGATATGAAGCGAAAGAGACTGTGCTATAGATATACACAAATATGTTTATATTCAATTAATAGATCTTATTTATAAAACACACATATTTGAAGTACATATAAACATGCATCCATGCAGATAGAATTTAGATAGATCGATAGATAGATAGAGGCAGACAGACAGATATGTGGAGAGAGAAAGGTGGAGAGAAACAGACAGATGGGTAGATAGAGAGATAGACAGATAGATAGATTTATATATGAGGTCTATATTTAGATACACAGTCACACATATTCGTTTCTCTAGTGTACCTTATAATGTACATGTATGCGCATACGAACATATAATTATATTCCTATACTTGTTTGAATGTGTATATTTCAAAGGATATAAGGTTTCTCCAAAGGTTAAAATTCATAACAAAATAATAATCATAATCCTATTGCTACGTTTTATATTGTAACTATGACTAACTCCTCCAATTGAGAACTGTATACTTTCGATAGATAATTCCCAAATTACTTTCTTGATCCGAAATGCCTTCTGGAAAATTTTCTTTGAATTCATACACATTTGTCGAGTCGATTCTTCTTCGATATCTTGTATTGTGAGAAATCGGTGGCCTACTGAGTTAGATTTAATATTTCAATATCGTGAAATATCCAAAGGGGTTTACTCGGCGACTGCGGGGCGAGATTTGTTTCGTGCTTCAACGAAAAGTCACAGATAACAGGTGACGCGTGAGCTATACGTTGTAGTGGCGAAGCAACAAGACATTGCATGCCTATACGTCAGATCGCTCACTTTATAATGTCTCTCATACGCCTCAGCTCGTCTAAGTAAATCTCTTTTATGCTTGTCTGACCACTTGGAAGTACATAAATCACTTTAATTAAGAAAAACAATCAAATTTACTTTCATATTTCAAAGACAATGTGACGTATTTAATGATCAAAGAGAATGATCAATCCAACCGTGACAAGCATGATGAGCTGCATCGTTGTCACCCATGTGTAAAGTGTACAGTTTTCTTTTGCGCACACATTTTGGTAAACATCAACTCACGCACACATCGAAATACTTGCATACGCGTGTAGATATGAATTCTAAGATGTATGTATAGAAACTCTCACACGCGCACATCTACATAAAAATAAACACACATATGCATATGTGTGTGTGTGCATGTGTGTACGTGAATATGTGCGTGTGTGCGTTTAACGTTGGCTGTCAGAAGAAATTGTACTACATACCATAGTAGAGATTAATAATATAAATATTTTAATTTTGATTCGAAATATAATATATTCTTTTTACTCTTTTATAATTGACTGTCTGAGGATCAGAGGCATGCTAGGTTACCAATTATGCAATTTTATCATTTCTAGAGCCTTCTCTCTGTAGTTAGCTTTGATGGGTGAGGAATGTTATGTCCCCCCACCTAGTTTGCCTCAAACTATTCGCATATAAAGTGGTTTGTATATTATTTACTAAAGAAAGTATCGTCACGTATCACATTCGATTGATAGTGATGGTTGCTGAGAAGAAAATGAACAGTTATTGGTAAAGAAACACACTAGCCGGTCAATGCAAGCTCCTCAGTTTTCTTCATAGTTGTAAAGTATTTTCATAGTATATATGCACAACCTTCATATGGTCATTAAATGCTCTTATTTAAAGATGGTAGAAAGCGATTTCAGGAATATTTCGCATCTTTTGTAGTGTGAGGAAATTGATTGTATTGTTTGGGCATTTAAACGCAAAAAGGCATCATACGAAATGGGTTTCTCAACTAGGGTCCGATTTAGAGTGTCATGTGTTTGGAGGAGGGAGTATCCACGATTTTCCAAGAGAGCTGACGTATTCCACTAAATTAAATGGAAATATAGCTACCAAGTTGCACTATACAAGAGTGTATTTTGAATTCGCTGATTGTCACTATGCAATTAGAGCGATGATAGGTGAGGGCGCGTGGCTTAGTGGTTAGGGCATTCGGCTCATGATCGTAAGGTTGTGAGTTCGATTCGCGGCGACGCGTTGTGTCCTTGAGCAAGACACTTTATTTCACGTTGCTCCAGTCCACTCAGCTGGCAAAAATGAGTTGTACTTGTATTTCAAAGGGTCAGCCTTGTCACTCTCTGTGTCACGCTGATTAACCCCGAGAACTACGTTAAGAGTACACGTGTCTGTGGAATGCTCAGCCATTTGCACGTTAATTTCACGAGCAAGCTGTTCCGTTGATCGTATCAGCTGGGACCCTCGTCGTCGTAACCGGCGGAGTCTTTTTTTTTAGAGCGATGATAGGTAACCGAGTACCTAATGTTAATGTGGAAATTACTTGTATTCTGTTTGGGGTTAGATTTCTTTGCTTGTACAATAAGGGAACATCTGTTAATGAACCGTTGAGTGCAATGTTTGATACGGGCCAAGATCACGTGCAAAATATCGAGGTATCATTTACCCAAACATTTATTTTTACTCCGCTTACAAATTAACAAAACTTTTGTCATTACTTTATTGCTTCTCTAGGAAAGACTGGGAGAAAAAAAAAACGCAGCAACGCTAGCTTTCGTGAAAAAAAAAAAAATAATGTCAACAGTATTACAGGAACAAATTGAACCCAGCGTGACAAAGGAACGTGTGCGTGTGCTTTCATCATTACTCATTTTAAATTTGTCACAGAGACTGGATAAAAAGCAATAAAAGAAATATTTCCCAATTTTTTTCACCTTCTGCTATACTTTGATTTTTCGTTTTTTCACCCAAATTCGCTTCCTTTCATTCTCTATTCTATTTATTCTTTATTTATCTATTGAAAAATATTGAGACGCTTCGTGTAAATCTGAATTCTTTCCTATTCCATTTTATATGATATAATTCTAACACACAGCGACACATAATACACAGATACACGCACACATATGCACACGCATACGTGGGGACACACGCACATGAGCACACGCATACGCGGACCCCCCTCCACACACACACACGTGTGTCTCTGTGTGTGTTGGTGTGTGTTACTCTTTCAATGTTTCCACGATGTATCACGTATATTGAGAAAAATAAAAGTAATATCTACATTACAACTTGGGAGTTCAGATATATTAGTTACACCGTTATTTTTCTCATATAAAATGTCTAACGAAATACTAGCACTAGCCACAATATCTATTGTGTACAATATCTATGTCACAACTCAGCTTTATATCCATTGATTGTTGTATGCAGATGTAAAACGGGTAGCATAATAAATTTGTTGCATGTCGAAATTGTAGAGCTCAAATCGACAAATGCCAAAAAATGGAAGAGCGTGTTTTGTAATATATATATATTTATGTTTTATATTGTGACAGAATAAAACAAATTGAATCTCACATAATGGGTACAGTTGAATCGACCAACCTGTCCCCTAAAAGCTGAAATCCTTATATCTCTGGAGAAAACCTGTGTAAAAATTCCATGTAACAGGTTCTGTGTTTTTCTGTAAAATTCTTTGGTGTTCTTTGTTCATTACACACACAAAGACACTCAAATATATGCGTATATATATATATATATATATATATACAGAGAGAGAGAGAGAGAGAGAGAGAGAGATACGTACACAAAACTAATCAAACAGGAAAGTGGAATTTTTTCGGTGTCCATTCGCCGTTATAAATATATATATATATATATAATATATATATATATATATATATATATATATATCGAATGTAGGATAAAATATTTTTCGAAAAAATTTCTTTCCCCAAAAAATTTTATCATTGTGCAGCATATCAAAAAAATACGTTTAAAGGTTACAATTATAAACAATTCATAAATAAGGGCAAACGAAAAAATTTCTAATGCCAAATATGCCGAAAAATTGGACATATTGTCCATTAACCATATAATTTTTTCACAATACGCACGCTACTCGAAAAAAGGTGGACAGAAATTTCTAAAATTATATGGTTAATGGACAATATGTCCAATTTTTCGGCATATTTGGCATTAGAAATTTTTTCGTTTGCCCTTATTTATGAATTGTATATATATATATATATATATGTATGTATGTATGTATGTATGTATGTATGTATGTATGTATGTATGTATGTATGTATGTATGCATGTATGCATGTATATGTATACATACGGGAGTCGGACAAAGTGATGGAATCACCTTAAAATTTCAAAGAAAATTATTTTAATATGAGATAGGACCGCCTTTACAGCTTGAATTCTACGACGTATGGGCCCGTACGGAGTTCGAATAGTTTCCAAAGGAATTTTTGCCCATTCTTCAGCTAAAGCAGTCTCCAGTTCTTGATGTGAACATGGTGGAGGATATTGACTCCTTACTTGTTTTTCTAACACGCACCATAAATGTTCAATAATATTAATATCTGGTGACTGTGGTAGCCAGATAAGATGTTCAACTTCACCAGAATGTTCCTTATGCCATTTAGTAAGAAATTTAGCTTTGTGAATTGGTGCATTTTCATCCTGAAAGATTGTGTTTCCCTCCGGAAACAGTTTTGCAACTATAGGATGAATTTGATCATATAAAATTTGGAAGTAGGCAGTCTGGGTAAGATATTTCTTTTAGCTGGCTCCACACGTGTAGTCGCCCGTGTGTCAGAAATAAGGTAAAGGTGACTCGTCCGAGAAAATAACATTGTTCCACTGATCTAGGGACCAATTCTGTAGATTTTTACTCCACTCTAAATGGTTTGCAACATTTGTTATTGAAAGTAGCGGTTTTATTATTGCAGCCCTTCAGTGAAATCCGGCTTTTTGCAGCTCCCGGCAAACAGTTTTGCGGAAACTGGGTTCTCGATGTAGTCATTACGCTCTGCAGTAATTTTGGGAGCTGTACTTTTGTGATCCTTTCTAACAATTCGCGTAAGTGTCTGACAGTCCCCATCTGAAAGTTTTGGTTTCCTTCCGGAGTTTTGCTTCGATGAGGAGGTTTTCCCCTCTTCTCAAAGGCTGTCAATATTTTCGAGACAGTACTTCTTGATACACCAAACATTTCGGCTGTTTTCGTCATGCTAGCGCCTATCATCTTTGAAAGTCGGATAGATCTGTCATTTTAATGAATTTGAATTACCCTTTTTCGAAGATATCTGAAAAGAAACAGCAATTTTAGCAAAATATATATTAAGCCACACTAATGATAAATACAAAAAAACAAAGCTTTTGTGGATATATAGTTATTTCAAAATTATGATACTATGATGCTAGGAGTTTCCATTATTTTGTCCACGAAGAAAATAAGGAGGAAGAACAAGTATAGCAATATATATTAACATTGTTGGTTGATTTGTGGTTCATGCTGACATTGATAATGCAGGTCTACATTTAATGCCACCCCATCAAGAAGCATCAATTATGTATATATGTATAACTTAGATAACTTAGATATGTTTCGACCAAAGATTGGTCCAGGTCATGTCTAACTTAATAGCACCACCTGATAGGATTATTCGAATCCTGTTTAAGTCAAGTTTTGTTCAAGTAGTGAGTTCTTGTTGGGTGAGTTGTATCAAGTTTTGTTCAAGTAGTGAGTTCTTGTTGGATGAGTTGTATCCAATAATGGGTGGCTTATCTGGTATTCTTTGAAGGAATCTATCCAGACTCTGTTTAAAGTTGATGGGATCCTTTTCCTCTTTGATCTCCCTCGGGACAATGTTAAATAGGGCAGGGCCTGTTGAGGAAAAGAAATTATGTTGCAGTGTACATGTATGTTGTGATCTTGAATTGGGCAGGGGACGTATGGCCCGTGGTCCCAGTCTTGGATGAACCTTGAAGCTAATGTATATATATGTATATATATGTATATATGAGTAAGTATATAATGTGAGTGAGTGTTTTTATTTGTACATGCATGTGTGCAAGCGGGTGTGATTGTGTATGTATGTATGTACCTATGTATGGTTTGCGTGTGGTTGCAGATTGTATGAATATAGACAACTATATAATGGGTATTATGTGGGTTAGCTCCTAAATGCCAATGTCCAGCTGGTGATTGAAACTGTCACCACAACTCGTAAATTTATTTTTCTTTCAGTTATATAATCCTCAGAATATAAAAATACATACATATGTGGCGCCTTTCAGCATCCATGTACGCCTGTAAATGAGTATATATTTTGATGCATCGTGTTCAAACATGCGCGAACACACACAATATATCTCTATCACATTTTCTACCTCACACGCATGTATATGTACACTAATATATATACATCGCTAATCATACTGAAATATGAAGCGATTTCTTAATAAGAAATTGATTGATATGTTACATAATGAAATTGATGTACATTGTTTCATTTCGCATTCATACAGGAATGATGATTTCCATTTCGGAACATCAAAGGAGAATATTCGCCTCGCTACTGTGACAGTGTGTACATCTTTAATAAATCAAAAAATACATCTGCATATGTTTGTATTGGATTTTTCGTTTTTCTGTTTCGCACATACACACACACACACACACACACACACACACCACATACACACACACATACACTCATTACTGTCTTCCCTTCGTCTTTTGCATATTTATCAGTGTGTATGTATGTATGTCTTTGTAATTCGAGAGAGCTCATACGTTGGAAAGTGTGATGCGCATCGGTAGTCGATATGTATATAAGCGTATACATTTCGATACGTACCTTATGCATATACATATTTGTATATGTGATTACTTCAGTAAACCGTCTGTGAGATATATATTAAAAAAAGAAACACTATAACCGCACCAACACATACAGACACCTGTGTGTGTGTGAGTGTATCTGTTGATGCGTTTAGGTGTCTAGGTATTTTCATTAAAGCAAAGTTTTACAATTATACTTCGTGTTTGCCGTGTATGGGCGTGTATGTAAAATGACTTTTGAGTATATCATCGTATGTATACACAAGTTGTACATACACGCATACACGCACATTCATACCTACATTTGAGTCGTCGGCACATGCGTACATGCATTCAAAACTTCATCATACATAAATGCACAAATCCTCACACAACCTCGCCTACCCAGACATACATACATACACACATGCATGCATACATGCATACCTACATACATACATACACACATGCATGCATACATGCATACATATGTACATACACACATGCATACATGCATACATAAATACATACTTACATACATACACACATGCATGCATACATGCATACATACATACATATATACATACATAAATACATATATGCATGCATACATAGATACATACATGCATAAATACCCACCCAGAACACCACATTTTCAGCCATCTACGCTTAAATAAAAGCATGCAGAGCTTCCAACAGTCTTAGATTATAACAACGTAACAGAGGAATGAACAATGACGCTTGAAATTTAATGGGAAATCGGCAAGAAAATTCCATGTGAAGAGAAACTGAGTGTTCAGTTTTGAAATGATGCTGCATATAAGAAAATTAAGAATTTCATTTACGCATACAATAGTTTGCGTTTTTAAAACTCATAACCAATTGTTGTATAATTATAATTATGTCCTTGCAGAATTTTTGTGTATGTATGTTGAGTATGCATAAAACGTAGTTATGGCACGTGTGTACATGTATGCATATATGTGTATCTATCTATCTATCTATCTATCTATCTATCTATCTATCTATCTATCTATCTATATATCTATCTATATATATATATATACATATATATATATATATTGTGAATATATAAAATATTTCTCTATCTCTGTATAGTTTCTAACATATCATATATATATATATATATATATACACCCAGGATTATAATGAACCCCTCAGGAAATATATATTATTACGTTTGGATATAGAATTCTCTCTATCTCTTTCTCCCCCCCTCTTTCTCTTTTGTTATCTTGTTGTCTGAATTTAGAAACAGTTGCATACTCATCAAAGAGAAGCTGTTTTTGAAAACGTATCGGTATAAATAATCTTCAGAATAATTCCATCACGTTTATTCAAGGAATCCACATTTAGCACCAATTGTTGCTTCAGTATGGAATCAAAAACCTTGATATGCTCGAATGTGATGATCGCTATGAATTTAGGATATACATTTTTTTTCTTGTCGGCTTTAGAGATTGTATGGTGTTAGGGGTTGCTAATTCACGGTTCTCCCGTGTGCGTGCCAAAACGTAATAGTCCACTTGATTTCAGTCTGATGAGCAAGGAGGTCTTGTGTCTGGGAAAACATGATCATGCATCCACGCTTGGATTGTTCTAGGATTACGCGACGGCGAAATTTTTCCTGGAAGACGTAGGTGTTTCTGTTGTGTACTCTGTCTATCCAGGTTTACACAACTTTCTGCATACCTCTGTGTATACAGGAGTCATGATATCTCCCTCGTCCCTGACGACTCGCAGATCTAGCATAGTTACTGGGAATTTAGCATGCATGACCGATGGAACCGTATTCGGTTCTCTGCATAGTAATCTGTCTTACTTTCGGTCTATAATTTGCTCCTGATCGAAGATGTTCTCACCAAAGAGAAGTTCAAGCATTCCAGTATCCGAGTGACTTGGTGTTTAAACTTGTTTAGTATTGTATATATATATATATATATATATATATATATATATATATATATATATATATATATATGCTAACCGACTAAGGGATAAAGTGTCCTTATATACTATCGCTATCCGTTAACTGTATTGTCCCCTGGCATTGGTGTGCTAGCACACCATACACGTAGAGTGCAGCTAACAGCAGTTTTAGCTCAATTTCATTCTCTTGTAGATTCTATTGAAGTGCTAAATTAGCAGTACTAGTTGCCTCTCCTTAACCACACTCCTGTAGATTCCCTAACTCTTCCCTCACGCATGTTATAACGTTAATATATGTTGGATGACAGAAACGGCCCCACGCTATCTATTCATTGACATCTACTCTATATCTTTTTTTTTTCCTTTTTCTTTTCTTGTTTATTTTATAAACAAATCGTTTTTTATGGTTTTAACTTGTGATCTCGGCTTAGATTGTAACTGACCAATTGTAGAGACCGCTGGACTTGCCCCATTGTGGGCAGTAGGTGGAACTCGCGGTATTAATTTCTGCGAGTAAATTTTCCTTAAGCACCCTACGAGTGTTTACTTTAACTTGGGTTTACTCCGTTAGCCTAGGTTCTGCCCTTTGACAATCACGTTAGTATCAAGCTTCTTGATAACATATTTTTTAAACATCCTGACCCCCACTTCAAATTGCACCAATCCGTAGTATTCCCTAGACCATTACTATCTCACTCTTTTACCTACGACCCCTGTAGCTTCTGATGGCAAATTATTTGTTCTTAACATATTGGGCTTCTAGACTATTTGTCTAAGCCATGTTTTCTTTCCTTTTGTTTCATTATATGCTCTGATGAAAATCCGTGGCCTTAATTTGAATGCCCTACGAAGATGAAGAATTTTATTCTCACATTTATGTATAGACTGAATTTTGACAATCTGATCAGCAACAGCCGTAATATATGTTAAATCACCTGTCTTGTTATGTCATGCTTTGCATTAAAAATAAGCTATAAATGTGGTCCAACCGATGGCTTGGTTAATCTGTGGTTAACTCCATTTTCTAATTATCTGTATATATATATATAAATATATATATATATATATATATATATATATATATATATATATATAATATATATATATATATATATATATAATATATATATATATATATATATAATATATATATATATATATATATATATATATATATATATATATATATATTAAGTATAGGAAAGAATGGAGCTGAATGAAGATTTAACAAAGTTCCTTTATTTTATTTTTGACATATGTTTCGAATGAATAAGGCGTCCATTATGCAGCTTTGTCTTCAGGAAAATCCAGAAACTTAATTCTCCAACAAAATGCACAACAAGTTTTTCGATGACCGCTCACTAGGAGCCCATAGATATAATGATGTTAACTTTGTTAAATCTTCGTTCAGCTCCATTCTTTCCTATACTTAATATATTAAATTAAACTTCAAATTTCCGCACTAAGGCACGGATTTTATGCCCTATGGTCGTAACTTCAACCGTGCTTTTTCTGTTGTGAGTTTGCTACCCAGGTATCGGTTATCTTTCGAATTATCCGTAATAAGATAATTCATTTGTCTACTTAAAATATATATATATATGTATATAAATACATTAAAAGGCTTCCAAATAAAGAAGCGAGTGCTAGATACACAAAAAGGGGATATGAATTTATCCCCTTTTTGTGTATCTAGCACTCGCTTCTTTATTTGGAAGCCTTTTAATGTACTTATATATGAATAACGTATAGTCTAATGACTAATTCGTCTTTTGTACTAGGTCACTGGTCATAATAATTTATTTTTATTACCCTATTTACTATGTTTAATATATATATATAATATATATATATATATATATATATATATATATATATATTATATATATATATATATGCGTGTATGTGTTTGGTGTGTGGAAGTGCATGCATGAACTAATGTGAAAAATGTAACCTGCACCAAGCGTGCACCCTTCTAGAAATATATAGCAGAGAAAAACCTTCGAGCGTAAGACAGTTATGAGTCATACGCGGGTTCCAAACGAGCTATTAAAAGAAACTTGAGTATAACGCACAGTAAACAACAGGGAAATCAGTCAGCACAGTGTTCGTTGCATTAAAATCTCCAATACCTCTAGCATAATAGAACATAGACTAACTAGCTGAATACACGCTCCTTTTTATAGCCTCTTATGTGCCTCAGCATGGAGATGTGTAATGACCTTTCACCTCTCTACTCGCTATATGCATCAGTAGTTAGATGCCAAGCTTACCAACTCTTTCTTAACTAGAATTAGCATTACGAGGTTTTGAAAACAACTATCATATATTTTTACGAGCATATTAATATGACGACATATTGCAAAGTACAATTACAGTAGACAAACGCATCAATGACACCTTACATCATGCTATTTGTACAGAAAATATATCTACATATTTTAATATGTGTCAATCAAATTTCAGGAAGGTTTAATGATCACATCGCATATAATCAATGCACATACATGAGAATCTGCCAAGAAAAATATGTTAACTATTACGAATGTCAGCCCTTGTGCATTCAGGCACAAAGTACTAGGGCAGCCGTTTCCAACTGACTCACATGAAGTTATTTGAATACAACCATGCCGTTCTTGTTTCACGTATGCGACCTTCTCTACATAACGTGGCCGGAGTTTGAAATTGTAATGCGATTACAGTCAGTGCAGTCAAGATTATGAATCTTATTGATTGTCAAAGAGATCTACATGTATCATAATTCATAAAAATTAAGTGAACAGATAGAAAATTAAAAGATATATAGAAAACATAAAATCTTGTTATTATACATGAAATACTACACCACCATTCAATTATCCTGTCGACAAAAATATTTTATTGTAAAAGCAGGAGAGACAGATATACTGACGGCAATTTGTCTTTCATATATATAATAGATTGTCTGATTGATTGATTAATCAAGTGACTGTTTGATAAATATTTGACTGATTGAAAGTGAGGTAAATAATAGACAATAAAGCCCATACTGAGACATTGACATGATAGATGGCAATATTGAACATCAGACTCATCTATTTAATTACTTCATTCAATTGAATAAATGGTCCGAATAACACATTTATCAACAATGCATGACTACACGTCCGTTTTCTGCCATTCTGACTTCAAATATCTTTTTTTTTCTTTTTCTGATTTCTTAATTTGGCGAAAATCAAGTTTCTGACCCGCTTTCTATTCATGAACGGACACAATCTTTTTATTTTCTTTCGAACTTTCGAATGACAAAATGACTAAGTGGATATTGTATAGAACGTCTGGCACAAATATCAGTTCACACTGATTCTAACCGTTTTAATTCTTTTCTTTTCATTTCATTATGGATATAATGGCAAATATTGAGAAGGTTATGTATCATTTTGGCAGGCATTACATGTAATCACCCAGTGTCCTATTGCGGTGGAGTATTATACTTTCTTCACTATCCACCTAAATAGTGGGGTAAATGTTTTCGACCACACACATACTTTTAAATCCTGGAACGAAATTTTCCTTGTTTATTCTACAAGTTATATTTCATTTAGATTTGACTGTCGAGAAGATTAATGGCACATTGCACTTGAATTGAATTGTATTCGGAGAGTTGATAGGCTGCTATATAGAACGCCATGCATTTCAGGCATTGAATTCAAATCCGCCCGAGGAAAAATATCACTATGCGGACCGGTGATTGACGAGAATATTGGAGGGGGGGGTATTGCGCAGTATGTATTTCGTCATTTTTCATCTTGACGGTAATACCTACGGAGAGTTGGCTACTAGAGTACATCAGACATCGCTTTTTTCCTTTCTCAACTGAATAATACCTATGCCGTGTCATTTTAAAACGTGTCATATATATGTATATATATATATATATATATATATTATATATATATATATATATATTATATATATATATATATATATATATAATATATATATATATATATATGCTGTACATACATATGTATAGGCGCAGTGGTGGCTGTGTGGTAAGTAGTTTGCTTACAAAACACATGGTTCCGGGTTCTGTCCCACTGCGTGGCACCTTGTGAGTGGATTTGGTACACACACACACACACACACACATATATATATATATATATGGGTATGTGTGTGTGTCTGTATGTATATATGTATATATGTGTGTGTGTGTTTGTATGTCTATATGTATATATATATATATGTGTGTGTGTGTGTGTGTATGTGGGTAGCGATTTTCTTCACTACTGATAGTACTTAGTATGGGCCCCTATCTAGGATTACGGAAAGGAGACAACCTTAAAAGAAATCTGAACTGGAGCCCTGTAGGTTATTTAGTGTTCGACTCGACACCCCAGTAACCTAGCTGGTTCCAAACGTAGTGCTCTGCACTCCTTTGGACTACATCACCAAGGTCGGGAGAGGAATCCTGACGATTGGGCTACTCAGGCTTTTCTTACATCTAGCCCAGGACATCGCAAAACACGAGAAGACATGAAATATAAAATCCACACTGGATTGGTTCATGCGCAACTTCATTCTCTCCAGAGACAAAGGATGCCAACAACAACAACAATCAACAATATATATGTGCATGTAAATATATGTATGTGTATGTATATGTTTGTGTGTCTGTGTTCGTCCCCAACATCGCTTGACAACCGATGCTGGTGTGTTTACGTCCCGTCACTTAGCGGTTCGACAAGACAGACCGATAGAATAAGTACACACACGCGCACACACACGCACACATACACACATACATACACACACGTTCACACAAACAAACACACACACATGTACATTTGTCGTAGTATCGCTCTCGACTAGAGAAATTGAGTAACTAGTTTTGAGCAAACTATTATAACCCTCATTTCACTATTTACCTCTTTCTTTTTCTTCTTGCTCATTCTCTTCTTTTTCTCCTTCTCCCTCTTTCTCTTCTTTTTCTTCTTTTTCCTTTTTTCCTTTATACGTAATATTTCATTTTTTCTGTATCATCTTCCATTTTCTTCTTCATTCCCATTCTCCCTCTCCCCTCCTTTCTTCCTTGTTTTCCATCGTTTTCCTTATATTTTTGCCCTGCATTCCCTTATCTATATTTTTCGTCGTTTTCACGCTCATCTTCGAGTTAATTATAAATATCCATACCTGATGTATATATACATCGCCATGTTGATTCGCTAGCTTCTGCACGCATTTCTTTTCTCTCCTTGTTTCTTTCTGTGTTTCTTTTCTGTGTATCTTTCTGTTGAAGAGCGTAGGCTCGAAACGTAAAAGACTTGTTTTATTTATATTCCTGAGCGCCATACTAATACAACTGTTTGTTTATATTCCACTTGCCTTCGTCTTTTGTTTATTTTCCCGTTATATATATATATATATATAATGATAAATCTCAGAGCGAGTTATAAACAGTAGCGGTAACACAACGTGATGCATATATGCCATTTGAATATGGCTAACCCAAAAGGGTGGATGCTACTGTTGTTTGTAGCCCCAGGAAGACACCTCCTCCCGCTGGCTATAGACACACTATCTGTGTCCTGTCAGTATTTGTGAAGTGGAGTCATCCTCCCCGTCTTCAACACATGATACACACGTACCCGAGTTTCAAGGTGTTTACCTTTCATCAGCGTGTGACAATCATGGTTGTCGACGAGAAGTCAGACTCCTTCACAAATACATATACTTTATATATATATATATATAAATTAATAAATAAAACATACGCATATATACATACATATATGTACATACCTATCTCTACATGAATATATACATGCTTATATGGGTACAGGACACCCACCAAAAAAACCCACGAACACAACCAAGGAACTGGACATTTTTCTTAAACAACGAAAAATAGAGTACAGGACAAATAACACAAGGAAAATTCCCCTTCTTCAGTCGCCATGGTTTCATCTACTCTTTGTATGTGTGTGATTATGTGTGCCCGTATATGTGTGTATGTAATATCGTCGAGGTATATATCCAAATCGGTTTATGCATATTTCTGTTTATATCCACGCATAAGTATCGCTGCAAATTTGAGAGATTTTATCTGTGTGTATCTGTATGATTGAGTACATGTGTCTATGTATGCATATATATGCTTATCTGTGAATCCATGCAAGCGTTTGCCACATGTACGTAATTTCAATACGTCGGCGACATCCACGATGTCGCTGGTATTATTTGCTATATTAAGTTTTTCAGATCGAAAATCTTGGCTAAAACTTAACGCTTCCTTCCCATAAGGCGAAGACACATTTAGTTTGCTCGTTATTTTGTGTCAGATGAAAGAACTTCCAAAACTCCAAAGCAGTTATATAACTTGCTCTCAGCCAGCTACCAGAACAATCACATACTACTACTACTACTACTACTACTACTACTACTACTACTACTACTACCACCACTACCACTGCCACTACTACTACTACTACTACTACTACTACTACTAGTGCTGCTGCTACTGCAGCTGTTGTTTTTGTTAATAATAATAATAATAATAATAATAATAATATAATAATAATAATAATAACCATAACAATCATAAAAGCAGCAAAAACACCAATAATAATAATAATAATAATAATAATAATAATAATAATAATAATAATAATAACGCATGTTTTCAAAAATGTCGCAAATTCTTTTAAGAAAGGAAACTCTCGATGCATTTCTGAAATCATGAATAATAATAATAATGATAATAAAACTACAACAACAATGCTAATAACAATTACAACTACAACAACATACACCTTCCAAAACTGATATTGTTCTCTGGATGATTGGAAGTTAGATTCCATAAGCGTTTCAGTTAAGTTATACTCAGAAATTATTAAATATAATTTACATAACATGCTATGACTTCTACAACGGAACTGCTTTTCCACCATTTTAGATTTTGTCTTTTTGTTCTTGTAACTTATTCATATTAAAGTAATAGTTTGAATAGAAAATATCTCAGCTTTTTATTGCCACTTCAATGGTTTCTAATACAGATCAAATGAAAAAGATCAGAACATATATATAATTAGTAATACGAAAGGCGTCATGCTATTTTCACTCGAAAAATAGTTAATTCAATACAATTTTTATGAATCACTTTATTTAAATACATGAGTAGTTTCGATTAAATGTATATGTGCGGAGACATCTATATCTATCTTCACACAAATACACTCACAGGCATATACGTAAGTATGTTAAAATATGTATATAAAAGTGGGTGTGTATACGTGTACGTGTATACATATCAACGTAAATACATACCTGTATTTATAAGTGTAAATATATAACTAGATAGATAGATAGGTTGGTAGGTAGGTAGGTAGGTAGGCAGGTAGATAGATATACATATAGATAGGTACGTATATAGATAAATAGATAGATAGATAGATTTAACGACAGACGATTGATAAATACATAACATCAGTCATAAACACATATACATGTATACATAGAATGCATGCTTCTACACACTCGTACATGCACGTACAGATATATGCATACATATATACATAATACGTACATACATACATATTTCACTCAGAATTACCTTGTGGATATCTTTCAGATTTCGGCTTAAAATATTAACAATACCAAAATCAACTGAAATTAATAACATTTTCAGTTTAGTTATGAATTGAATTTGTACAGAACAAAGGTTCTTATGTAGTTCTTCAACGGGGGAAATCAGTCTCCCAGACACAAAACCTGCGCATCAATGGTCTCACTATCTCTCGTGTCCGACACAATGAATGCCACAAGCATTGTGGCATTCATGAAAGTATATCATGCTGACGTACCCTGAGTGGCTCTTGAATGTTAGACTAGTCTAAGAAAGATATGGCAGTCCGAACTCTCTGCTTGCAAGACAATGCTTTATTGTGCATTTGCAGTACCAGCACTGATTCCAACATTTGGGATACTAGATTGGTCTGTAGAAGAAATCCACTCCATAGACATGAAAACCCACATGATTCTAACAGTTACTGGAAATCTCCACAAAAATAATGATATCGACAAGCTCTACCTAAGAAACGTTGAACGCTGTCCGGGCTAGTACAGACAACCTTCGAATGTCGTATAGTCTCTCTCAGATTGCACTTGCTAAACAACAGCAGCAAAATTAAATAGATTAACTTAGTGAAGAAAAGTGAAGTAAGCAATATCCTACGTGCTGAAAATGAGCTCTTCAAGAAGTATTCGTTTCTTGATGACCTCCCATACAACTCCAGATCAGCTGGATAAGCATACCTCATAGAAGACCTGGAAGAAGATAGCAACATTGACGTGAAGCGAAGCCTCTCTTAGACTAGTGACTACTACATCACATCACACTTCGTAGGCTGTGCATTTGCTGTCCAAGAACAGGAGATTGCTGCTAAGTACCTAATCATCAAAAGAGGCAGTAAAGCCCCTGGTGTTCCGAGATGCAACTGTAAATGTAGATTATGTCATATTTCTGTGGAAGACATCACACATGTGATTAGCAGCTTCCCAAAAATGTCATCAAGTTACTATCTCCCAATACGACTTGACGTAGTCGCAGAAACAATATACAATACCAGTCGGAAAAAAATATTGTCCTGGAATAAATAAAATGTATCCCCATGTTATTGAATATGTACTCAAGTACCAGCAAAGAGAATACTGCTGGAACATTCTCATCAAAACATCTGTCAAGCTTAAACGTAGCGGGCTGGATATTGTTGTTTTGGGATAGTCAAGAAAAAGTATGTAACATCACAGATGTCAGCTGTCCTGTGATGTGAATATTGCTTTGAAAATCAGAGAGAAAGAAGATAACCATGGACAACTGCTTCGAAAACTCCAGCTTCTATATCCGGATTACAAATTTACATTTAAACCAATAATAATTGGAGCACTTGGTTTTGTAATTAAATGCCTAACTGCCAGTCTGGATAAGATTCGATTTTCAGAAAATGAAATCAACCAGCTGATTCGCATATTACAAAATACAATCTGTAAGCGGAACAGTAATACTATGAAAGACTTTTCTCAGGTTAAGAATATGACATTGTTTCCGTTATCTACATTCCAAAAATGGAGCTTTGTATCTTTGTTAGAAACCAGCTCCTTCTTCAGAGGAGTTTAAATGATTAAATACATAAGAGATATACATACATACGTACATACACACATACATACATACATACATACATACATACATACATCATACATACATACATAACAGACTGGATATCGTTGTTAGGGACAGACAAGTAAATATATGCACCATCATAGAGACGCACTCAGAGAGTTTGTAACTAAGAGAAAGTGAGTAACTAAAAACAACAGCTTCGCAACCACCAAGTTCTATTCGCAGACTACAAATTCAGCATTATGCCGATAATAACTGGTGCAGATGATTTTGTTAGAAAATCCATGAGGACGTGAAATGGGGAATAGATGGAGTTTTGAGAAAAGAAACATATTGCAATTACGACAAATGCAGTCTGTAAGCGTAACGGTAAAAATATGCAAGACCTGCCTAAGTTAAAAATTTGAATTCGTTTTGATTTCTACATTCCAAACATGGAGTATTGAAGTAGTGATGGATGCTGATGGCGGTTACTTAGAGTAAATTTTTATGCCCCAGGCATAATATAGTCGATACGTTTTGGATTTTTAAAAATGCGTTTATGTTGGGGATGGACTTTTTATTTTATTTTATTTTTTGGTAGCGTGTATTCAAACTGTTAAATTGAGTACGAATATTCTATACATATGTATGCACATTCGTGGCTATATATTTGTTCAAATGTAAGTAAAATAGAGTCCTGAAAGCCAGAATCAGAATGTGAATAGTTTAACTCGTGTAATTGATTGAAATGACTGTGAATATGGCATGTTTCCTTACGGAAAGTATCCTTATACGTCAGTTTCACATCTTAGAATGGAAGTTCTTAAAATTAAGAAGTGTTTTTTATTATGAAATATCACGAAAGCATATCTTTTGTTCACTCTCAGAAAATATGCTATAAACTATTTGTTTTTCCTTATTTAACGCAAGTGTCATAATAATGTTGTGATACCACAAACTTTAATTAGGAACAATTTTAGTTCTACTTTTAGCACATAGGATTTCCATCAAAGGTTTCGTACAATTTATATGAATTCCTCGGTTTAATGCTAAACAAGGTTTCATAGCCATACGAGATTAATACAAGCTCATACTATTGAATATAAACTTTTATGCCTGTCATCTTGTAAGCAATAAGAGCAAAGCATTCATCTGCTGTCTTGTATTATCAGCTAATTTTCTTCAGAACATCTATTCTGCCATTGCCTACAGAAAAATACCACGGCTTCGTATAATGAGTCAAATACTATTCTTAAAAATTGATATAGGCCAAATGTATGAACACGCGGAATAAGAGTTTGACAATAGAGAACGAAATACAGAGAAGTAGAAGTAAAAAATAAGCTTTGTTTAATGGCACATACCTAAACGATGAAAAATATACACATCCCTATGTCGTTGTCAGTGTGATCAAATCTGGATTCGAATTGCTGTTATTTCTTTTCGGTCAGAAAAAACACAGATGCTTCTTCGTGTGAAGAAGGGGAACATTGCACATTAGGATTTTAGATATTAACTAATATAAATGGACAATATTGTACAGTCTATTGGATATTCTTTAATTGTGAACACGCTTTTGCTACGACTGACACTTGATCAACTACAGGCATTACCTCTACACAGATCTAACATCTCCACACATCCCTTCACCATTTCATAAACTACTACTACTACTACGACGACGACGACGACGGCGACTATTATTACTACTACTACTACGACTATTATTACTACTACTACAACTACTACGACTATTACTACTACTACTACTACTACGACTATTACTACTACTACTAGTACTACTACTACTACTACTAAAACTACTACTACTATTACTACTAGTGTATGTGAGAAAATCTGAACGGTGATGTTAGATCTTCGAGAAATAGCAGGTGTCTCTCCCTCTACTAGCACACTATCACCGTAAAATTAGACTATGTTACTGAATATTGTTCTCAAGATATTGTCCCTGGGAAAACAACGTAATGACAGTTGTCCATAACTATTCTAAGGACTATTCTAAGGCGTAACGAATACAACATACACAGTTGCTATCCACTCGCGTATCTGAATGAACAAATGTGAAATCACATATGAAATCATAATAATATATCGTTATAACATAAATCCTAATACAAGTATTCGTCATTTATAATGGATAATTCGTTACCGTTATTCCACACAATAGTCAAAATCCAATCAAAATTGGGATTCGAACCAATTTAGCTTATAGATAATACTCGCCTAGATATACTTTTTCCTGTTTCGCTTTCATTTTTTTTGTTTTTAGCGTGTCTGAGTTAGTAAATACAGTGTTTCAATCTTGTCATAAGTATGTTGTTCATTTGTACCTCCAGTTAACCCTTGAAAAATTATCAGTTAATTTCTAGCACATAAAGCTACCACATAAAAAATCCTTTACATGGGGACTACTAAATTGATAATAACTAAATAAATTTTGTTGAAGTCCTTATGAAGATGTATGTGCTTTGCAAACATTTCTGTGTGAGTATGCTAAGCAAGTCGCCCGCTAGTTTCGTAGAGTTTACAAGGCACGATTTTGGCGATTGGAAATAGACAAGGTTATCGTATGGGAAAGTAATAAACTTAAAAGCTGAAACAAATCCTTTTTCTAACCATACGTAGTCATCCAATGTACTACACTAGGCTGCTACTTTATTTTATCAACACCGAAACTATGAAAGAGTAAGTTGCCATCAAAGGGATTTGAACAAGGAAAGTAAAAAGCCAGGACAAACATCCCAGTATTGCGTCACCTTTTTAGAAATAATTTCGTTGCATGCAATCTTCGAATACAATATTATCTCGATCCATCTTGAGCATGCGTATCTTATATTTGCATTCGTTTTGCATTTGACTAATTTCCTATATAGAGACAAGGAAATAGTCCAATTAAATAAATACAAAAGCCAGTGCTAAGAAGCAAAGAATAAACTATCGAATTCGCTGTCTGAAACAGTTTTAATTGTCAGGCGAAGCCATTATGTTTCACTTCCGCAGCTAATGCATCCTTAGGAGTTGAATGAGAGCAACAACCTCCCAGTTTCCTCTTTCCTCCAAAACAATTCTTTCGTACATTAAATAAATTCTTATAAGACAGTGTTCTACTTTTATAAATACAGTTTCCTTGAATGTGTTGCTCTTAGACTGTCGTGATAAGATTTGCCAGTCTGGGGTGATCAATACATTCGATGCCTGCAGATTGATATCAAATAAAAGAAAAGGTGCCTGAGCACATATATCAACCCTATGGATCTGGTTATAAAATAGATGATTTAAGCCCGTCCGTAAACGTGACATTACAGACGGCACATGGGAATAGTAGATGTCGATTGCTGTTAAGTAATGGTGATAAACAGCCGAAAATTTCAAGAGGATTTGGTGAGAAATACTACCAGAGGTTCAAGGGAGCTTTTAGTCGATAACACTAACCGAATGGTAAAAATGTCTTCGGCACTAAGATAATAAAATTGGAAATCATTTTCGTTAGCATTTGAAAGAAAAGAGTTACTAATTAAAGCAAAACATTTTGTTCGACCCCCGCATGCTTCTGCCAATCGTTTTGTAGATAGAATTCGAGACACAAAAGTGTATCTGCAGATTATTGTATAAGCTTTATCTATGGAGTGGAATATGATTGAGACATAACAGTATTAAATATCAACATTGAGTGATATCCCAATAGATTTATGAAATAACTGGCATATATTCACCAACAGTTTGATAGATGTCATCATTATAAAATACCCAGTGGACTGGCAAAATATCAGGAGAGTACTTGTATGTTATTGCAATACCAATCCAAACGGAAACCACACAGACTTTAAAGTTATATATCAATCAGCATAACACGAAATGAAAAATCGGAAGATAATGGTATAGCTGGACGAGGTGGTGTTGGTGGTTTCGCCGGGGTTGTTGTCGTAGTCGGTTGTGGTAATGGTGGTGGTAGTAGTGATGATGGTGGTAATGGTGGTGGTAGTTGTGTTGTTGGTGGTGATGGCGGTGGTGATAATGTTGATGATGATCATGATCATATTAATCGTGATGATCATGATCATAATAATCATGTTTATGATGTGACTAAGATTTCTAAAGACGTGCTTGTCGATGATTCTACGAACGTTGTTATTTTGACGATACAATAACATTTGAGAATGGCTGAGAAGCGCTTGCCTGTGTTGGTGACAATGATGACAATACAGATGACGATAACACTGACGGTGGTGACGATGTTGTTGAAGCAGGAACACCAATGCTGATAGTAGTAGTGTTTATGTGAATAATAATGTCAAATTTTGCCAGAAGGGCAACTTATGGGAGGGGATTCAGTCGATTACATCGACCCCAGTGCGTAACTGGTACTTATTTAATCGCCACCGAAGGGATGAAAGGCAAAGTTGACCTCGGCGGAATTTGAATTTAGAACAGCGGCAGACGAAATACCTATTTCTTTACTACCCACAAGCGGCTAAACACAGAGAGGACAAACAAGGGCAGACAAACGGATTAAGTCGATTATATCGACCCCAGTGCGTAACTGGTACATATTTAATCGACCCCGAAAAGATGAAAGGCAAAGTCGACCTCGGCAGAATTTGAACTCAGAACGTAACGGCAGACGAAATACTGCTAAGCATTTCGCCCGGCTTGCTAACGATTCTGCAAGCTCGCCGCCTTAGCGTCTATAGTAATAATGATGAAGACGTTAAAATGATGACAATGATGATAATTATGAAAATTAATTAACTCTTTGTTTTTCCTTCTTTCCCGCAGGACACGAATCCAAACTACGTAACTTTTACCTTGGTAAATTAATACCACAGACAGATCATTATATTACCTACGAAGGTTCATTTACTCAACCAGGTTGCTTTGAAACGGTGACGTGGATTGTATTTAACAAACCTGTATACATAAGCAGAGATCAGGTGAGTGTATATCAATTTCAATTCTTGATATTGTTGTAACTGTACTTGTGTAGCGGCAAGTCAGGTTTGATCCAACAGTCCGACGATCTGAAGCGATCAATCAGTAATCATTCCACAGGATTTGTGGGGCGCATTTCATTTAAGGTGACAGTTTCTAATGTCCCTTCTACAGCGGAGTAACTGCTAGTTTGGTAATCGTTTAGCTGGATTTATATTATTTTTATGTTTGAATGTACATACAAGTAAATATGCTTATGTGTAAATACATCTATGATTATATGTGTATATGTGCGTGTATGGTGTTTGTGTGTGTGTGCGTGTATTTTTCGATAGCAAAACAGTATATTTCTAGTTTCTTTCCTGCCTATTACACATTGTTTTATGCGAACGGGGATTTTTCTTAACGTCGTACACATTTATTCCTTTCCTCGCTGATGGGAAATATGTACACCATAAAGTGCGAGATGTCACAGCCGACAGATGATTTCTTGTAAAATGCTCACAAATCTGTTAGGAATAGAATGAAATAAAGGAACTGCAAAATTGTTGAAAGCAGTACGATGTTTGCGCTATGTTCAGTACAATAGGATGTCAGTTGTTGGTAACGTTTTGAAGTATGTTTTCTACTTGAGTTTTTCTTCTGGCTGAAGAACAATCGATATGATTTTAAAAAATACAAGTGTAGGAGATATTCCTATCAGTAGAACATGCACATTATCCATGTACTCTTGCAGTCAGCAGATACCTTCATTTCTCTCGAAAATTGAATGTAAAGTAGGTTGACAAGGCCACTCGGTGCTAATAATTAAACCGTTTAACGATGAAACGTTTTCAATGGACGATTGAATGGAAAGATATTAGAACTATTCCTGAAGATCATGGTTCAAACTGGATGGAGTTCTCTCCAAATACTCGTTTGCACGTATTTTGATATTGATCTAGTGTATGATTTACCGTTTGATTGATAACGGCAGCAACCTTTTCGTCATGTCTTCAATTTGCCGTACTTTAATACCAATGTGAAGCACTTTTAATCTATTACTAGCAGTATCGGCCGGCGTTGCTCTGGTTTGTTTCGACTCTTTAGGATTGGAATTTTTGAAAAGTAAAAGTTTTGCATTATGGAGCTTGTTATTCTCTTTAAGTGAGCATTTTGCGGTTGAAATACACCGAAAAATGGCGACACAGCAGTCCAAAAATCGCAGCAAGTAGGGATTTTCATAGAAACAAAAACACTTTTTTGATGTAAATAATTTTTGGTGTTAACATGGTCCGATTTGAATTTTTTCTTCTACGGAAGGAAGAGCAAGCCTTCTTCTATCATACTCTCAATTTTTGTCAACTTGCGCCGCAGGGTCTCGGAAGAGATAGTGCTAGTTGAAGGCTACCAAACCTGCCACACACAGACAACTTCAGCTTTATATATATAGATTAACAATTTCTTTTTGTGGTGTTATTTGTAATATTAAACGTTTCGTGTTTCTGTATGTTTCAAGGTTTTTGATATTAGTGTTAATCTCGTCAAGAGTATTGTTATATTGAGGTTTGGAATTGTAGACAAATTTATCTACGTGGACAAGCCACTCACTACTTCATTCTTCTTTCATATCGATATATCTCGCGGAAAGTCAAGACTTCCTTCAATTCCCACGAGATTTTGTTTTTACTCTAATAGGAATTCAGGAGAATTAAGAAAGTTCCCACTGTTCCGGTATAATGACTTGCCTTTGTTACTCATGTGTGACATAGGTCCTTTACAAGCACCATAGAGACTTTCTTGCATGCTTTCATAACGCATTTTGTTATGCCGATTTTTTTCTCGCATAATACGGAATCAGCTATGGCGATCATTAAGGCTGCGGTAGAGTAGAAGCGATTTCGTCAAACAAGGCAGCTTGAACAAAGGCATGATCAAAGGTTCTTGAAACTGACGCCACCTGGTACGTTTTTATGTAAAGTATTCCTTTGTTCAAGCAGAGGCTGCGATTTCAGGAATGTTTTAAGTCCCGCTTTAAAGTACTTAAATAAAAGGAAATCATGTCTTAAAAAAATGCATTTCATAGCTACCAGTAATTTTATTATTTCTAGAGTAAACTTAGGGCTACAAGTTTTTAGCATATCTCAATTTAATGGGAGGTAGTAGTGAGGTATATCTCGGGATGAAACAATGTAGTACCAGGTAAAAATAGGGGTACTTTTCAGTGACAAAAAAACATCAAAAAATATGAACATATGCCAATCATAAAAATCAATTACGGATGAAGGAGTCTTATGATACCAGGCTACTCGCTCAATTTCCTTCGCCGACACATAATTTCAGTTTACACACACATATATGCACACACACTTACGCATTCACAGATACACCACAGATAAACACATGATACACACCAGATACACACACATTCACACAAATATAAATTAGCAAATTGGCACACATTGTAATATATTTGTTTCCTCTATATTCAAGTTTAATCCTTTAACATAATTATTATATTGCTTCGTAAACAAGAGAAGAAACAAAGGACAATATTATTATTTCAATGATTTGAACGGGTTTCAAAGTTTCAAAGTGGAATTTCTATACAAGAATGGTTATATTGCTGGTGGATGCTGATGCCAAAACGGAAATGTATTCTATGATATTGTAGAATTTCTCTGTCCATCGTTATTTTTTCATGAGGTTATTCAAAACACCCTTGATATCTCTGCCAAAACATTAGTATTTTATTAGAATAGTATTGTGAAGGGTATCATTGAATCTAGTTAGTTATTTTATTGCACAAACGGTCGCACGCACGCTCACTCACAGAAACTTATGTATGCGTGTCTATACATATATGAATATATATATGTGTGTGTGTATATATGTGTGTGTGTGTGTGTGTGTGTGTGTGTGTGTGTGCGTGTGTATGAGATTGTGCGTATTTATGTGCATGCAATGAATAAGCAGCTGGATTCAGTTTGAATGCGTGTATGTATATATATATATATATATATATATAATATATATATATTTATATATATATATTTATATATATATATACATATATATATATATATATATATTATATATATATATATATATATAATATATATATATAAAAATATGTATATATATGTATGTATAGGTATGTATATATGTATATGTATATGCATATATATATGTGCATATGTACATAAACATATATACAGATGTATATATATATATATATATATGCATACACACATACACACACTTACACACACACATATATATATACATACATACATACATACATACATACATACATATACATATATATGCCTATAGAGATACATATGCGATAGTATTATGTATATGTGTAAGCATATGAGTGTCTATGTGCGTACGTGTGTGCTTCCTTATTTGTTCATGAGAGAGATTCGGTTTTACATAGGTAGCAGTGGGTGTGTCTCATCTTTTGCTCAAGTTGTTTAAACATATAAACAGTCACAGAAACCGTGTCCATATACACGCATCTCTCTCCTTTTCTTCTCTTTTCTTTCTTTTCTTCATCAACAACTAATAATTCTAATGCCGCTACTACGCATTCATATTCCGGTTATTCTTCTATTGATGCGTGATTGATAAAATATAGGACCAGTCTTCTGGTGTCGGTATTGTTAATTGTTTATTCCCAATCTTTCGTACCTTTGTGTCTATATTAGAAATATTTATCATTCATTTTACTAATATCTTCATTAGCATCATGTTAAACACATATATGTGACGATAAAGACTCTTTTGGCAAAACCTGATTCGGTTGCATTACTCTCGTGCACTCTTTGTACTAAATTAATGTGTGGGGCTCGACAGAAGGCAGTGAGCGCCTTTTTACCAATCTCAGAACCAGATTTTCGGTTTAAGGAAAATACAATAATTTCGTAAGCTGTTTCATTAATGCTGTGTCACTTTTTGAGAGAGAATGCTATTAGAACTATGATGGTGCGTGCTTTTGTTAAATTAGAATTGGAACGGTTTATTCATAAGGGCATGGAATGTCGATAGCTTATTAACAGTCACACAATCTTGTATCTTACTTCCTCAAGAAATTTAGAAACGGTGCCGCAAAAGCGTACAGAATGTCAGCAAATCTATATACGACCTCTGATTTACACCTGAGATGATAACAATGATCGAAATAATGTTTCACGGTAACTTATAAGATGTGCGTACTCTCTTTAAACATTGAAATACTTTTAAATAGAAAAGAAATGAAAAAAAATACAAACATATTTATATTGCTCGATAGGTTTTACTTTTTTCGTATAAACACTTCAGAGATTTCACTCCAGCCTGAAGACTCAATCACAGATAAATACACAGCAAATATTTTTTCCTCTCTGAGATACTATTCAATCATTCAAATATCTCTGCTTTCAAAAGCTGCAAGTTAGATAGCAACTTTGTTATTAAAGTAGGTTTATGTATAATCGTCGAATATATTTTCGTTACCGTTCCAAAGAGTGATAATGGGGCTCTTTCTAACATAATTTTTATTAACTCCGCTATCACCCAAATTTCTATAATGTCTCTTCTATTCTTCTTTTTATATATCAATTACTTCCTTTCTCCGACTTTTAAAAACGTCCCCATTTGTTTTAGTTCGTGTTCAGTAGTACGGTGACGTGAATGTATAAACTAGAATCTTTACATTCGATCTGCACAAGTCCGGAAAAGAGTATGTTAGAGCTTTGATCTTTGTTTGCAAAATAATTGAACATGGCCTGGAAATAGCATCGTACCTCTTTCTTACTACACATGTATATCATGATTTAAAATATCCTAAGTCAATGGTATTCGAAAACTGAAAGCACTCTATTGCGTTGTTATACTGATCAGTACATCTCAAACTGATAAAGATGGTTTCACCACTCCACTTATTCCATGTTAGAACAAAACAATATATATCAGATATTACTCTGCTAATAGATTTAGAAATTTAATGGTGATCAACGAGTAGAAACTGCTCACATCACAGGAACAATGCTTCTCCTACTCACAGGCAACATAGATAGAAATCAGAATTAAAATATTAGACCAATTGGTAAGCAAATATACTCTGACCAAGAAAGTACAATGAACGATAGATATATGAATGATACTATTTCTTCTTCTTGCCTCTTCTAACGTGACATTGACTGTTTTAATTCTCTGAACTTACTAGCTACATCCCGTAACAAACGTAAGTCATGATGACACTTCATTCTCATGGGTTGACATCATGGAAGTGAAACTAGTGACGATATATAGGTAGTATTGCTTTAGTCCATTTTCAAACTGGTCGAGCAGTCCAATGATATTTCTGTTATAAACTGATGGTATATTATTTAATATGCGTCTTAACATGGACAAAAGTCTTCTGCTATAGCCCTGAGTCGACCAATCATCGTGCGTGGATTTGGTAGACAGAAAGTGAAAGAAGCTCATAACATATATATATAATATATATATATATATAATATATATATATATTATATATATATATATATATATATATATGCAGAATTTAAGGACTGACCACTAAAAGTGGACAGCCTGTATGCTAGATATAGACGTCAAAATCGCCATTTTCCACGGAGAATGTGTTCTCAAGAAAAAATTCAGCAAAATACCAAAGCGTAAAAATAAGCAAGGCAAATGAAGATATACGAAATAAAATATGATTACCTATGTACTAATTAGTTTCACTTGTTAATAATTTACGTGTGTGTGTGTGTGTGTGTATGTATGTGTGTGTTTGTCTATGTAAGTTTTCGTTTTTTGCACTTGTCTCCCAGTACTGCCTGACAACCGGAGCCAGTTTGTTGACACTGTAACACAGGAGCTAGGCAAAAAGGTGGATAGGAAGAAGTCCCAGGTTTTAAAACAAAATAAGTGTTGATGTCGATTCGCTCGTAC
>NC_042998.1:199938250-200013250 GCF_006345805.1 Octopus sinensis | reverse complement strand
ACACGCTCGCATGTGTATATGTATGTTTGCACATAAAGGTGCTTATATGTACATGTATATATATACACCTTTATACATACATGCATACATATATATATATGTATATATATATATACATATATGTGTGTGTGCGTCTGTGTGTGTATATGTATATGTATACATATATGTATGTATATATATATATATATATATACATATATACATGCGCATATAAATATACATATACATATATTTGTGTGTAACCGGGTGTACGTGTGCATATGCATACGTACTGGCATATGTGTGTGTATTTGAGTGTGTGTGTGCGCGCGCCTGGGTGTTTGTGTTTGCGCAGATGCAAAGATCAAATGTCATAACATCGTACTGCTATTGGCTAGGACGCAACTAAGAAAAAAATCAACAACACATTACTTTAAGAAATGGTAAATATCCTGAAGGAACTTGCAGTAATTGTCGACAAAGGATATCGCAAGAATCTTTGCAACGACAATTAGTGTCGTATTACCGATTTCTCAGCTTGAAGTTACGAGTAGAACGTACCTTAGCAGATCTTTTACAGATCTCGAATTTCGCGTGCTATGAAATATAATATCCTAATGCTGAATAAAGCAGCACCTTTAAACAGCACCTCAGCATTCGATTATGTAAGAAGCGAGATGAACCTGCAATGCAGCAAGGGAAACATCTCAAATCTGTGAGAATGATATCGCATTTTCTCGTTTAGGAAATATGAAATACAGAAAGATACTGCATTGGGTTAAACGAATAAAATACTAAAAATTGTGTGTATATTTGTATTTCTATGTGTGAATATATGTGAACATATATATATATATATATATATATATATACATATTTAACATTGTCCCGAGGGAGATCAAAGAGGAAAAGGATCCCATCAACTTTAAACGGAGTCTGGATAGATTCCTTCAAAGAATACCAGATAAGCCACCCATAATTGGATACAACTCACCCAACAAGAACTCACTACTTGAACAAAACTTGACTTAAACAAAACTTGACTTAAACAGGATTCGAATAATCCTATCATGTGGTGCTATTAAGTTAGACATGGCCTGGACCAATCTTTGGTCGAAACATATCTAAGTTATCTAAGTTATATAAGTTATATACAAATGTGGTGAGAAAACATGAATAAATTACCCGATCGTGTACCGTAGTAGCTCTCAAGTATATTCCAGGAGACGGTTGGCCACATTAAGTAATAATACACATTACCCATCGCTTAGTATGAATCATCTCTCCTGTAATTCTTAATTTTATCAGGAGTGCAATTTTCAAGTAATTCCAAAAAACACGACGATTGGTACGTCATTAAGTTTTTCTTTTAATTTTACAGTTGATCGTAAAGCATAATTAGTTGGTTAAATTGACCGACACGTGAGATGTTTACACCTGTACGGAAAATTTGTATGGATAGCTTACAGATATCTTGTAAGCTGATATCCTATACACAAACAGGCGGTGCTGATTTATAGAGGTATTCGTCGAGCTATTATCTGGCCTAACTTTCAACTAAGCATCGTTATAATAACTTAATATATCTTCCTTTCCTTTCTGTTTTTTTTTAATCATAGTAACACATACAGATACGGTACCTTACGCATAACCTAAAACTCAACTTTTTATGTCCTTCCTAATGGACATCATAAAAAAATAAAAATACATTGATAGAACTCCATCAATGAAATTAAGTTTAATATCAAGTCTATCCAATCTTTAACATAATGAAAAAAGCCTATTAGAACACTCACATATTCTTTGATCTGATTCAATGTATACACAACTCCAAGCTTGCGCCCTGGCTTTGGTGCCAACTTGAAGTTCGCCTAAATAAAATTTATAGCCGTATCAAATTTCAACATATCTCCCTTCACTTCCATGTGTACATTAAACGGATTAGAATAAGGAAATAGCCATGAACAAATTAACTCAGTTCGCCTCAAACCACGCTTGTTGAAAGACTGAATGTAGCTTCATAGCAGACTAAGCGGTTTTGTATGCTCAACTGTAGATACTCTGCGCAGCAGAAATACGTGTCGGTCAATTTAACCAGCTAATATTGCTATATCACCAACTGTAAAATTAAAATAAAAAATATAAAAGCTTATTCCCAAAACTTTCTCTGACGACCTATTTATAGAGTCTACGTTCAAATGGAAGCACTCCGTCGGTTACGACGACGAGGGTTCCGGTTGATCCGAATCAACGGAACAGCCTGCTCGTGAAATTAACGTGTAAGTGGCTGAACACTCCACAGACACGTGTACCCTTAACGTAGTTCTCGGGGATATTCAGCGTGACACAGAGAGTGACAAGGCCGGCCCTTTAAAATACAGGTACAACAGAAACAGGAAGTAAGAGTAAGAGTAAGTTGTGGTGAAAGAGTACAGCAGGGATCACCACTATCCCCTGCCGGAGCCTCGTGGAGCTTTAGGTGTTTTCGCTCAATAAACACTCACAACGCCTGGTCTGAGAATCGAAACCGCGATCCTATGACCGCGAATCCGCTGCCCTAACCACTGGGCCATTGCGCCTCCACCTACGTTCAAATATAAAGCACCTGTCTATCTAAAAATTTAAGCTTTCCTTCACTGAGAGATATTTTATTTTAAATCAAGCATGTAACACTCACGTGTCGACAAACAGTACATCTGAAAATTAAGTTTGATTTTACGTTAAGAAGCTGGACAACAGAGTAATGAAAATTAGGTGCTTAAAGAGAGAAACAAGAGATATTTATACAATATTTCGTAATAACGATAAACTAATTTCGACGTTGCCATCTCGACTTTTATTTTATTGTATTGCAACAATGAATTTATATATATTTGTTTTAAAATCTTTTTTATTTAGATTGATGCATTACGAAAATTAAAACAAGGAGGAGAGGAAAATCTTCAGATGTCAATGTCTGATAACATTAGACCGACAATGTCGACAAATCAGCGTCCAGTACGAACAAATATAAACTTCGTAAGTATGAACATTTACATGAAAATGCAGTTATTTTCTAATCTGCAAACGTATGATGGGTTAGAATATCTTTGAAACTTGAGTGCATCGAACTACATCCATCACAATATTTTGTTTCAATGTTTTCTATTTATGCGTCTTGGTTTAAATACGATTCTGTATTTAGTTTCCTGAGCGTCGATTGAATAAACACGATTAGTTTACTGAGATCAGTCTAATGATTCTACCACTCGATGTACAAAGCGTTATCGCTTCTGTATTCAAGAGGATTATAAGTTTATAATTAACATAAAGTGATTAATACCTAACTTTCATTATATACCACAACTACTTCAAAAGTTTCAAAAGAGTTTTTAAAAGATGTGAGCGAATTTGAAATAATACATTCCTCTACATAACTATCAATAAAAGTATAGGAATCATTGTAATACACAGTAGAATATAACCTTAAACACATTGACCTCATTGAACGTGGAGGAATTATTGAAAAAAGTTCAAGATAGCATATGTTACTCTTACTTTAAAAAAGTATGCATTTGAAAAATTATGTATTTGAAAAATTTAGGACGGGTAGATTATACCAAAGAATACATATCGCGTACAATTGATACCATTCATATATACTGAGTAGATTGTACAAAATCTAGATTAGGAAAGTAATAATTGGGAGTAAATACACACGCACATACACACACAGGCACACGCACACACACATATATATATACATATGCATATGTGTACATACTTACATATATACGTATATACACATCCATACACACACACATATATATATGCATATGCATATGTGTACATACATATAAACGTATATACACATCCATATATGGGTAGAGGACGTCCTAAAATGTACACAACATGAGATACGAAATCATGGAATACGAACTATTTTTGCAAACAACTAAAAAACAAATAGAAAACAAGACAGTGACAACAAACAGTAACGGTTGCTAAGTTATAACGAGGTGAGGTGGCGAACGCTAGAGGAACATGTTTTGACAGGAGAAAAGGCAGGAGACAGACAAGAATGCGTGTGATCTGTGTGGCAAATCAAAAGGAAAGAAATAAGTTCAAGTTAGGAAAAGAAAGATGGCCGATGGTCGCGTGTGAGCAATGAGTGGGTAAAGGAGGAATAGTGAGAAAGAGAGAGGGACTGATAGAGAACGGTGAGAAGAGGAAAAGAATTAGAGAAAGAATGCGAGAGGGAAAACGAAAGGAGGAGAAGGGGAGATAAAAGAATTAGAGAAATCCCAAATTTAATTTGCTTTGTGGAAGCAAATGTTTTCTTGAAGATGCCTCTTGCCGTACTTGCTCGAAATGTGGAGTAGATAAAACAGCCGACAAGTGATAAAAGGTCGTTCTTTATGTTACATGTCATGTTTTCCATTTGTTTTTCTTGAGAAAATATAAAAAATTTCGTTAAAAATATTCATTAAAAATATTAGGATTTCATTAAAAATCATCTTCGTTTGGAAGTATCTCTATATATACACAGAAAAGTATAAGTCCCAAAAGGTCATATACCACCAAAATATGAACTTTTTGAACTCATAATTTTCTGTGTATATATATATATATATAGATACTTCCAAACGAACGTGATTTTTAATGAAATCCTAATATTTTTAACGAACTTTTTAATATTTTCTCAAGACTTTTCCTGTAAACTGTTTTAACCCTTTCTTATTATTATCAAAGAATGTATATATGTATTGTAATATTTTGTGACAACCAGTACCTAACACTACAAAGCTTTTACACTTTACTTTTGACAATCTTTTTCTAAAAAAGTGAAACCGGTCAAGTGAACAAACATCTTTTAAAATTACAATTTCATACCTTATTTCATACATATTTCCACTCGTGCGGTACCATACACCTTCACTTTGTTATATATAAATATATATATATATATATATATATATATTCACCTTCGAAACGTAGAGTAGATGAAACCATGGCGACTGAAGGGGTTTTTCCTTGTGTTATTTGTCCTGTACTCTATTTTTTTGTTGTTTAAGAAAAATGTCCAGTTCCTTGGGTTTGTGTCTATGTTTTCGTTTCTCATTGTGTTCGACGTTTTTTTGGTGTCCTGTACTCATATATGCGTGTATATATAAATGTAGAGGTAGGTACATACATATATGTATATATATGCATATGTTTTATTTATTAATATATATTATATATATATATATTTATATATTTATTTAGTTATTTATTTAAAACATTACGTTATATAATTAGGGTCCAGTAAAAAAATTAACTTCACCACACACCGAACTTTTAGAAATAGCAGCCAAAAAATTTCGCTATTTCCTCTACTATAAGAACACTACTTGGTAAAATTATTAATTAATAATTAATTAATTTTACCCTTTTATTATTGACTATATATATGTATATATATATATATATATATATATATATATATATACATGCACGCGCTCACATTCATGCATTAAAATGTGTTGGTGAGATGTTTCAGCTTCTAAAAGCAAATTCACTTCACTACAACTATCGTGGAGAAAACTTCTCTGTTATGGTAAAAGGAGTAAACACAATATCTGCCCAGTGTTGGCTCTTGTAGGATTCTTTAGAAGTTGAAAAGTGTCATAAACACATGTTAAGTAATCTAATGTTCGCTTACGGCTAAACATTGCTTGGCGCTGAATTTACGTGTAACTATATCATTTCACGGATTGGAATGGATCCATGAAATATCTGACCTCTGTTTCTAGTTCTTGCAAACAGCGAAATATAGGTTTACCATAATTAGTATTGAGTAAGAATTTAAAACTAGTTTCATCCTGAATCGATGCTGTATGTGCATATCTGTTTGTCTGTCTGTCTATCTATCTATCTTCATATTGACATTTCTGTGATAACGATCCCTATTGATCAATTTTTTTCCTTTCCCTTCTTTTTTCCTCACCTTCCCTTTTTTTTAAAATTTTATTTTATCCCCCCCCCTTTTTTGGTCCACTTTCCATTTACGATCCCATTTGATCGAAAATCAAACCCCCTTCTTTTACCCCCAAAAGAAAAGCTCTACCTTGTAATATTGTCCTGTCTGTGTGCAGCCCTGTGTGGTTAATAAAGAAACATATCTATCTATCTATCTATCTATCTATCTATCCATCTATCTGTCTGTCTGTCTGTATGTATGTATGTTTGTATGCATATATGTATGTATGCATCTATATATGCATGTATGTGTGGCGCTTTAGCCTTGAGCAGTAAACATCATTTCTCGTTGCTCCAGTTCACTCAGCTTGCAAAAAATGAGCTGTAGCATTAATTCAAAAGACTAGCCTTGTCTCACTTGTCACGCTGAATCTCCCTTAGAACTATGAGAAGGGTACCTGCGTCTGTGGAGTACTCAGCTACTTCCACATTAATTTAACGAGCAGGCTCCTCCGTCGACCGGATCAACTAAAACACTCGTTGTCGTACCGGACGGGGATCCAGATAATGAATGTATGTATAAATTGAAAAGTGCAAACCTTGTGAATTTGTGTGCGCCATGTCGCTTTCAATTTAGCATTAGTAAATCTTATCTGCACACATAAAGTGCGCGCGTACACACACCTATATACATTTTATTTTCTAATGATTTCGTTTCTGCCTCTGAAGAAGGAGCTGGTTGCTAACAGAATACAAAGCTATTTTTTAAATGTAGAAAACAAAAGAAAGTAATATTTGAGAACAGACTGTGTTTGGAATATGCGGATTAGCCGGGTGATTTCTTGTACTGAGAATCCCAGCTTCACTAGATTGTTACCTAGGCATTTAATTACAAATCTGTGTCCACCAAATTGGTACGTATGTGCTTGGCATAAATGTGAATTTATAATCCCGATATAAGAGCTGAAAGTTTCCGAGCAGTTGCACATACATATGTATATATGTATGTATGTATGTATCTGTACCTGTTTATGTGTATATATATAAATATATATACATACATACATACATACATACATACATACATACGTACGTACATACATACATGAACATATATATGAACCTCGGATTCATCGGCTTGTAATTGAAGTGGACTGAATTAACGCCACAGTCTTGCTAACACGCTTAATGAGGGACATGACACGCGGTTTAGAGAGTAAAGCTGATTCCCAGTATTCTGTCAGACAACTTCTTTATAGAAGCTGTATTTACCTATTAAACACTTGTCCATCTAAAAATGTGGAAATTATACGTATCTTTCTCTGACAAATGTTTTATTTTAAATGAAAGATAAATACTCTTAATTTTTTCCCTGTATTTATAGCCTTATTCAAAAAGCGTTAAGCTACAGCCGAACACTCATATGTCCATATATCCATAAATGTTTGCATAGGATATTAAAAAGAAAGTTTGCGAACAAAATCTTATCAGATACCACACTATTTACCTATAACTCTTTTCCATTTATGAACATATCTAATATGAAATATGTTGGTTATTTAATGAATAGATCGTTGAAAATTCAGCTTGCAAAGATTTTTTTATTTTCAAATGTAGATACCCGAAAATTTAATTCTACTAATTTAATACACGTAAATTTATTATGTAGTGTTAAGAAAGTATCACCCTATTTACTCTCGGCATGCTAGTTATTGCTGATCACTCATATCGAGTGGAAACGGAACGTTTCAATAACTAATTAAATCGCTAAATAACTAATTATATATTCAAAACTCAAATTTGAAAATTCGGAACATTAATGATTCATATTTGTAAGTGACTTTCATAAACTGTTTTATGTTTACGATATGATGTTATAATATTTTCAATAGTAACGTTCTATTTCAAGAATATATATATATATATATATATATCAATAATAATAAAGGGTAAAATTAATTAATTAACTAGTAATTAATAATTCCACCAAGTAGTATTCGGCATGTTAAAAGGAACATTTATCTGTAAACTTAAACAATATTTTATAATTATGAGTATATTTATAATTAGGGTTCAGCAAAAAATTGCTTTACCACATACCGAACTTTAGAAATGGCACCCAAAGAACCTTAGCTATTTCTTCTACCATAAGAAGAAACTACCGGGAAATAGTTAAGGTTCTTTGGCTGCTATTTCTAATGTTCGGTATGTGGTAAAGCAAATTTTTGCTGAAACCCTAATTATAATTATACTCATAATTATAAAATATTGTTTATATATGTATATATATATATATATATATATATATAAAATATGGTTTATATATATATATATACACAAATACTACGGTAGCTCACTTTTCTCATCCGTATACTTGTTGAGATTCCTATTTTCGTTGTACAGAAATATGTGTCCAGTTGTGAAAGTCAGAAAAAAGGATTTAGGAAAAAATATGGTTGATGGTCCAAAATGTGTTTTTCCAAGTCATACAAATCCTCCTCCAAATTAAAATAAATATTTTTGCAAATACCACTACTCTCAAAGTTGGTTTTAATGTTCAGAAACATACAGTCCATCAAGATACAAAATAGTAAACAGAAAGACAATTAAACGAATTTTAAGTTATCCTGTAGAGTACTGATTATCATAATTAAATCTTAGATGTGAATAAGTATCGAACCGATATCAATTATATTCATTTCGTTCACGCTGACATCGAAAAATGGACAAGCTCCTCCCTAGTAATTGAAATGAAACTATTTTGATCGATGATGCTTCAAATTAATTGAAAAGTTCAAACTAGTAGAATAGCTGCCTCCCATTGACGCACAGTTAGGATTTGGTCTCTCTGCGTAGAATACTTAGTGTTTCGTAATGCCTTTACTGCTAATTATATGATTTGATAGATAGAAATTAACAACGATTTTTAGTCAGACTTCTGTAATTGATATAATTAAGATAGCCGTATTAAGGGGACTGGCAACAATAGAATGTCTTTAATAGCATTAAATTTTCTATTTAGAGTTTGCTTGCAGTTATATTTCTTGTATTTCGACTAGTGTATAATATAAATGGATACAGACTATCTAACTACATTGAGAATGGTTAAAACGTATTGTGTTTCAAATATTTAGCGTTTGTTTTTCATATAAAATAATATTGTTATTATATAACATTCTTCGAACGCGTATCTTCGAGGTGCATCTTCCTAAAGGAGAAAAAATGAAAACTTATGAAAACTGAAATTGAACTGTAATGTAAATTTAACACTAGGTTAAATTGTCAAAATGTGGAAGGAATACAAAATTAAGGAAATCAATTGCATTAGATATTTAGCACTGAATGTGACGAGTGAATTGTTGTTGACCTCGTATGATTAAATATTTATAATTTCTAAACTTACGAAATTCAATGTGTCCTATTCAGAAACCTCCGAAAAATCATGAAAAATTTATAATCCATGCATGCATAGCATGAATTATTATCAGCTTACGTAAGTAAATAAACTGTATAGTGATTTCCATAAACAAGAGCCAGTACTCTTCTTAGATAATTGTTTCGTGATGGGCTGCTTTGATTGAAGAGACAGTGGTCAAATACCGTTGTATCTCAAACAGGCAATATCACTGATTTGCGTGTTAGGTACACACATCGTTTTAGCAGCTGTGATACCCTCTGATGAAAGAAAACCACAACGATCGGAATATTCATCTACGAATCTAGCAGAATGATATTGAGAACGAATAAATATGTAATATATATGTTATTTATAGTATAACAAATATAGAATCAATTCTTGGTTCACATTTCATATTGAAATCCGATTGAATCTATTACAAATCAGATTTATATTACTCGTATAAGGATTCACTACTTTAGAGCAAATGTGATGTTAAATAGGAGTGTTACTATTGATTGAATTGACTATTTGGGATACTGAGGTGTAGGCATATCTCTGCATATATGGTGTTTGCTTTACAATCACGTATTTACAAATTCGAATCACTAAACAGCAACTTGATCAAATTTCTTATAACATACCATTAGTTTGTCAACGTATTGTAAGCAAAATGTGTGAAATGTGAATCCTTAGGAAGCTTATATATATATATATATATATAATATATATATATATACACACATATATATATACATATATATATATATATATATATATATATATATATATAATACATATATATATACATACATATATATATATACATATATATAATATATATATATATTATATATATATATATATAATACATATATATATATATATTTAAAGATAGATAGACAGACAGACAGACAGATAGATAGAGAGGAGAGAGAGAGATAAAGAGATCGTGAACGAGCGTTTCTACTATGGCTGGTCTTCGATGTGTGAAACAAGTAAAATAATACACCTTGTGCTTAATTTCTAAAGAGCAAGAAACGAAACCAGATTCCCACAGAGTCGTCTGAACTGTGAACATAGAGATATTATATTGAATATTGGTGGTAGGAAGTATTTTGGCAGACATTTTCCTATTTTCATGTTTGCTGCTAATTATCACCGCCATCATCATCATCATCATTAATCTTCTGTCTTCTTTTTATTAAACTGGCATGTCTTAAATGAGTTACCTCTATGGCGTCCCATCGACATCATCTTCTATATAATGTCTAGCGTACTACGATCAGGTTTTATCACTTCTCTCACATTTTCATTGGTATTGTTATTTCAGAGGCTTCTTTTTTTCCTGAATCGCATGACAAACCTTTACTCAACTGAGATGCTTTCATACATACCACATGTGTATACCGTGGTTTTCTTCCTTGAGTAGAAAGAAATAATAGCGTACGAGAGCACTTCTTTCATCAGACGTAGTATATGTCTGATGAAAGACATTACTTCCAACTCATGAAACAGGATCAATTATGGAGCAGATGATGTAGAATCATAAAGAGGGTAAAGATTAAGCAGTATCTAAAATATCTGCCCAAGCGTCCATCACTATCTTTAATCACTAGTATCTTCCGACAGTAGGATACATACGTAAGCAGTTGAATACATATGTGTATATGTATATGTGTGTTTGTATGAATGTGTATACATGAGAACGCATGACTTCAGGGTGTTGCACTCATGATCGTGGCATGCGTTTGAGTGTGTGTGCGTTTGTGTTTGTGTGTGTGTGTATGTCTATGTATGAGTGTTAGTGTGTTTGTATTGCTGGATGTGCTCCATCAACGCTGCCTATGTTCAGGGATAGAATAGAATCAAAGACGTGACGAGAAGATCAGACATGCTGACTAAGCGCGTATAATACGGTTTACTACCCACGTGTTTCGATTACCTCAGGAAAGATATACCACCCTAGTGATGGAATAAACGCCGGAATAAGGATAAAGACCGAGAGGAATATCAAATAAGACGTGGAACAGTACGTTTCGGCACCACATGATAGTGATGGTAGTTGGCCTTAGAGGGTCCACGAGGAAAACGAACATTCGGTATGTCTGATGCAGGCTCGTTGCCTGTTGTGCTTAACGTACTGGACGATCTAAGAGATAAGACAGGTATTTAAGGCAACGAGCTGGCAGAATCGTTAGCACGCCGGGCGAAATGCTTAGCCGTATTTCGTCTGCCGCTACGTTCTGAGTTCAAATTCCGCCGAGGGCGACTTTGCCTTTCATCCTTTCGGGGTCGATAAATTAAGTACCAGTTACGTTTGTCTGTCCTTGTTTGTCCTCTGTAGTTTAGCCCCTTGAGGGTAGTAAAGAAATAGGTATTTTGTGGGCTGTAGATATTCTCTCGTGATATAGTCAAGTAACTACTCCTTGAATTCTTGAAAACAGTTGCAAAAAGTAATTTCTTACTCCCTTCTATTTGAACATTAATATCTTTCAAACGAACTTTTTGAGATCACTGACTTTTCATTTCTAAAATTTAGGAAATTTAAATGGCTTGTGAAAGAGGTGGGAATTAGATAAATTAAGAATATGAATATGTTTTGATTTGTCTGGGGATAAACGTTGCAATTTTAAATTTTAGTAGTTGTATAAATGTGCCTGATTTCATTACAACCCTATCGCCATTGTTCTGTTTGAAACGTAATATTACTATCATATAATCTCTTGGAAGACGAAGTGAATAAAGCGACAAGGGTTATAAGAAAGACTAAACGAAATGAAAGTTTCAGAAATAATTATTCCTGGTTTAGGTTTGTTCAGAACATAATATGAAATCGCCATTGAGTGAATATCTAATAAAGTTGATTGATTGATTGATTATATTAACATGTTAGAAACAGAATTCCTATCCGGCATAATACATCATGCTAGCCATGCGTGAATACTCAATCACCGACATTTGATGTATAGGAATCTAGGAGTAATGTTTAGATAAGCATGTCAGGTGTATCTCTATTGATCAACAGAATTGGCAGAGATTCCCGACACTTTCATAACGGATATATTAACATCACATCCCTGTTATCAGCTAAATTAAACATTATAGTAATTTAATGGAACTTGCTTCATTATCCAGTTGTTCTGAAGAACAGCATGTGATCGCTCACAGTCGAGTCAGAAGACAAAAGTAAAGAATAATGGACTTAAAGTAGTCTGCTTTCAGGCAAATATATATTTAAAGTTCCTTCTAAAGTTACATGGACACCCGTTGTAATTTCAAGAAAATACATTCTCTTACAAGTAGCATCAAATAAACTATAATAATATATTTTCAGTGGTGTATCTTTTACTAGAAATAACGTTTTTAAACAGTTGCTAATTTCCCCCCCTAACCATGTACATATGCTTTGTGACACTCTAATTTATATATCGGTAAGCATAGCGAGGTCTACCCTTCTGTAAGTAAATCTAATAACTCTGAAACATGTCACAGCGATGAAAAATATATTATTTATTCGGATAACGTTGTCTTTCCTTACCAACTTCATTATAATCAATTAGTATTCTTATACTTAATAAACCATATGTTTTAACGCTAACATAGCTGTTGTTTTTCAAGCAAATGGCACCACTGAAATAATTTCGCTGGTAATCAGTTTTGTTGATGTGCAGCTCAGGTTATCAATAAAAAAATATGAAGAAGATCAAACCCCTAACCACTCCATCATACCATGCGTATCTAGGACTAGTTTATCCAGTGTGACCCTTTCCTTTGTAATGAGATATGGTTTTATTTCAGGAAGATTTGTTTGCTATTTTTAGCATAGTCAAACGACAGCCAACAAGTTTTCTCCTCTACTCAGAAAATGGTTTTATTTTTTAGTGAGATGCTTATGAATGTTTTTTTTTTACATTCATACACAGTGGCAGTAATTCAAGCGTTTTATGGTGCTAAACATGATTTGGCATTGTTATATAATAAAAGTGGAAGAAATTACCATCAGACTATAAAACTCGCCAGAATTCTTTGAACAGAGCAAAATTCGCAAGAATCATTGAAGAAACCTGGTGTGGAAGTTTAATGGAATGAAGGCATAAGTCTACAACACAAAAATAAGAATGGTGGGATTTTTATACTGAGAGAACATAACATCTGTAACAGATATACATTCTTGCAAACTTTTCGAATATTGTCAAATTCAGTATCTAATTAACACATGTAAGCGGATCAGTTACCAAGTCAAATTGGCGACAATCGTTACAATGAAAGGTAGCCTTATTCCACTTATAGTCATATAAATTACCTGACATGGGTGATTAATATTAATTAATAGTGAAAATCATATTTTGAAAGTGCTTAGAAAACTAATGCTCCGTGAGTGAAATGAAAGCTACGTTAATCAGCACAAGAATACAGTTCAGATATTTGAAATGCCTCACTAATCATAATCATCTACTTTTCAATTAATTTATAGGAAAATCGCATTTTGTTTGATAGTCAATGATATTATTTCAATCAAATCTGGCTAATTGTCTGTTATTGATATTTTTTCCCATTTTACGGACATTCTCTTTAGCTTTGAACCTCAAAAATTTCCATATACCATATCTGTGTCTATTAGTTATAATTAAAACCATTCAGTGCATCTTTCCTAAAACAGACATATCTGGAACATCTTTTTTTTTTTACAATATTTCGTTCAAATAAAAACTCTGCAGCAATCCAGCTTGTCCATTAATCAGGCTGATCCCACGAAAATTTCTGATAACACAGGCCAACAAAATTTCTATAGTCAAAAACCAGGACCTTAATTAGAGATTTTTTCACAAACAGAATCCGAAATTGGCATCTATTTATTACCATTACCTTCAGATTTTACGATACTTGGTCCAAATTATTTTATCTTCTTGTTTTAGTTTGTCTTCGTTTCAATTTGCATAATTGCATAATTCTTGATGAGCTGCAGCATATGACTAAATACTTAACGGCAAAGAGAATCCAGCGAGCTGTAATAGATGAGATTTACACTAGGCTAACAAACGTCCTTTACTGCTACTACAGAACTACACTTTTGGATCTGCTGTTTTTAATTATTCACATAGTTAACATAGGAAATACCACCAAACATTGTAAAATGTATCTAAGCTTCAGAATGCCATCAATGGGTTATGTGATTAATCATACCTCTGATACAATCAACAAGCTATAATTCCATGGACTAAAAATTCATGATGCTGAACGAGGTAAAAATGGACCTCGTAGCAACATAAAATATCAAGAATTTGTGCTGTGGTGTACACGTCAATAATAAATTCAATACGGTCGGAAAATGTGATCATGTTACCTTACAAATTTCAAGTGTACATCTTCTGAAACCCTCATACCTCATTTCTCTACGCTTAGGCGAACCCCGTCCCTTGAATACTAAGGCCTTCTATCGTATTTCAGTATGAAACACAAGGTTATGTGAATTGATGCACCCTGCAGATCGACAGCAAGAAATAAAGGCCAAGACATGGCATTACTCTTAGTAATTTCTTAAATCCCCGACTCTGTTGACTTTCTTTATTAGAATGTCTGAAATTGGGAGCTCGTTATCGCTATATTGCATGATGGATTCTATATTTTTATTTATTTTATTGAAGAATTTTAATTTCCTTCTCAAGCAGACATCGAGGTATCTCTTCCATTTTTGTTGAATATACATCAAGAAAGAGTCCCCATATGTCTGTAGTCGTTTTTGATCACTAGATTGCGAAAGTATAAAGCTGTTTTCATCTCTATCGCAGTCCTTGATATTTGTTGAAAAGTTTGTCATTGAATATAATGCGCATATTCTCTAAAATACATTTGAGCTTTTCTGATATGTACTCTGTTTTTACGCGGTGAGGAAGTTCACCAACTAGAATGTAATGGTCTCAGTTGATATGCTGTGACCGAGGTCTAAATAAATATTTACAACATAGATAGAGACTATTATGGTTTTTCATTGACTGTTTTAGAAGGATTGCTTGGAATAACTGAGTCACTTCCCCTGAGACATCTAATGTATTTGAGGAATGGCTTTTCTTTTATTTCAACATAATTAAATCGACGTTTTCAGCGATTGAAACAGAACCGGGAGCATATTTTCATAAAAATGTAAATACTTTCTTTTATTCATGATGAATATTTCAACGCATTTTCTTCTTAAATATAAATGTACTCATGCGAAACCTCATAATCGTTTATGCATATGTCTGTGTGTCTATGGCGTACTTATGAGTGAGTGTGAGCCTGTGTATGTATGTTTGTTTGTTTGTGTTTCGTATTACTGGTCTGCGGTCTGTAGGGAATTTAAACTTGAAAAGAATTTGTGTACATATATATATCTATATATATATATATATGCATGCCTTCCTTCTTTTAAAAGTACCATGAATAAAACCCTATATTAGTTCCTAGTCTACCGTTTGATGGACGCAATTCTGTTGTGCTTCTGTGCGTAATGAGATTTTTGGTTTTTCGTTCGACACTGCATAATAGCGTGTATAAATACATAGACGAGAATGCGGACGAAAACATATATTACATTATACATATATACATATATACACATATGCATTATGCATATATATACATATATATATATATATATATATACATATTTATATATGTATATATGTATTTATATATGTATATATATATATATATATATATATATATATATATACGCATATACATCATATACATATTCATGTATATATGTGTATGTGGTAAATGTACGGATCAATGTAATTAAATTTCGCCCACCCATATACTTTTTCCTTCACATTCACAGTTTACTCTTTTCTTCTACACCCATGAGCAAATATATGTACAGCCACATACGAAAACAAGCACGCGCATATATTCTTACGTACACATGCTTCCCTTTCACAGATGCACGGTCTTTGAATATGTAGAATCTATTCGATTGTAAGTCTTTGATATAAAGATGCGTATACAGAAAAAATAAAAACCATAATATGCTACATAATGACTTTGGAGCAATGAAATAAGAAGGCACGACTTTGGGCATAGAATGAATGGAAATAGCTGATGAATATTAAAATAGGAATGCACCTCATAATAACGCTTCCTTTTTTTCTGATGAAAAATTGTGTAATATATAAATAAATGAATATATATGATTACAAAATCAGACATCCATACAGACACGTCTATATATGTGTGTGTATTTGCGTGTATTTCAAATAAGGTCATAATTTTATAGAAATTTAGAATATAAAAATCCTGCCAAATTTAATTTATTTTAAAATGCTGTGGATCAAAAAGCTGTAATCAGATGGATTAAAAGGAGCTAAAATGACTTTTGAGGAAGCCGGATACATAGCAATAGTGTAAAAGGATTTGGCTTTAGTAGAAAATTTAATTTGTTTTCAAAACATTCCAGAGTAAAGCAAAGGGGGTTAATACTGAGGTGAATGGATAGGTAACCAGAAACGTTTTTCAGAAAAAATGTTTTTAATATTTAGAAAATCCAAGAGTGTTTTAATCCGTCCCAAAGCAAAATTTACATGATATTTTAAGTCGTGCCAAAATCTATTTTGGTTGGTAGTTTGAAGTATCTATTATTTTCCAACCTAAGTTTTTAACCCATTGAAATTTTGATGCAAGGGAGGCGTTTTGTTACTCTAACATGGCAACGCAAAGGGAAGTGAATCTGCAATGCCAATATGGCCATGTGTAACTTCGAGAGGACAAAGAAATATTATAGTCAGTTGTCTCCCTAATTACTAAGATACACTTTATTAATGCTTTTAGTTTCATAAAAGAATGTGCATGGCGGTAAATACATTAAGTAAATGTGCTTTTAGTGAAACCAATGGTGGACTTGGGCGAAATATTGTCGCTGAGTGAAGATTAGCACCATAAATGACAGATTTTTTACAGTCATGCTAATAGTTCCCAGGTTTATCTCAGATGCAATGAAGTGTAGTTTTAGTTATATAGCTTGAATACCCAGGACCTTTCGAAAATTTTACTGGGGACTTTGCTGATCCTGAAATTGAAGGGAGGCTAATTTTATTAATTCTCTAGAAATTTTAGTTTTTACAGAATGTTTAAAATAAAGATTTTCTGTTCACAAATTTTAGATTTCATTACTGACGTAAGCTTTCACCATTCATCAGTTATATACTTTATCACAATCTCATATATACGTTATACGAACATACACACATACATACCGTCATCTATGTAAATATGTATATGAATGTATATTGATACACACAATCAGTTATAAATAAATACATACATACGAATTATGCTCACGGGGGAATTTATTTCACAGCAGATGTTGGAAATTTGAAACTTGGTCAGCAGCTACCAAATATTTTAGCTCACAATAAATAGCTAAAATATAAAAATAAATAATGCAAAAAACAATTTCGATTAATTTTTCAAGACTCCGCTTGCATAGAAAATGAATGTAATTGTTTTCCCATACGTAACATTTTTTTGTGAAGATATATGTTGTTATCTATATTTTCAACAATGCTTAGTTTTAAAATGTTTTGGCAACGTTTTCTCAATATTTTCATATCTACACCGCCTGAGTTGAATCTGTTCTAATGTGAAACGGGTACCTTTTTCCCTTTTCAGTTCATCATTCCTTTATATCTTGCCCATCTTATACTTTAGATATCGGAATATTAAGGGTAAAAATTTGAAGTATTTTTCTCTCTATTCTTCTCTATCATCTTATATTTCCTTTTCAAATAGTTGTATTTATCCTTTCATCTAAGCACTGGACACTACCATTGTATATTGTGAATTTCATAAAATCTCTCATAGATTTTGCTCAACACCATTCTTCTACATATTCCAATTGCCATTCAGCATCGTTTTTCTTGACGTATGATGATTTCATGCCGCTTCTTTCACGATATTTTCGAATTCTTCTGATAGGTCTTCGGGATATCTGTGGAAGTCATTAATAGTATGAAATTGGTTATTAAATTCCTCAGCATAACTTTCAGATGATTTATGAATATTGCATCCCTCAGGCCCCTTGTTTCTATTACGTTGAATATTAATTTCAACTTAGAAATGATCAGCTGATCATATCAACACGCAGCCTTTGGCAAAACTTAGCGAGTTAAGCGGAATTCATTTATCGCTTATTGAAGAGTACGTAATCAGGATTACGAAATTGTTCGCCAGTTGCAAGCAGTGCTCACAATAGGTGTTGCACATGGATATATCACTTACTCTACAGAACTCAGTATATGTAGTTCCACTTTTTATTCCTTTCTCTTAATCCTTATTTCCAGCAATATTTAATTATCTAATTTGTCGCATCTCTAACCTAAGTTTATCCTAATGAAAACTATCGCTTCTTGAAACGAGGTGGTATCAAAGGGTTCCAGAACTAGTCCTGAAGAGTACCAGCATAGAGCAGCACGCAGTTGCGAGCTCACTGCGAGCTAGTAGTGACCTTCATGAGGCAGTGTGCCGAGTGGCATTGCTGTTTTTCCTTAGCAAGTAGTGAAATTTATGCTTTTGGGATCACATGTATTCTGTAGTCTGCGATAGTGTCGTGGAGAGAAAGTTGGAGCAAAGAGCCAACGTGAAACTTTGCGTCAAACTAGGGAAGTCTGCTAGAATGATTGGGCATACTTCGGCAGGATTCCAGTGACGAGGCAATTGGTCATACGCAATGTTTCGAGTGGCAGGGGCACTTTAAAAGCAAAAGAAAGTCCCTGGTAGACGATGAGCGATCTGGAAGATTGTAACGAGCGTCACTCCCGGAAATGTGGAGAAAATCCATCAGCTTGTGCATGAGTATCATCGGAGGGCAATCAACGAAATTGCTGATGTTGCTGCTCTGTCATATGGGTCCGTGCAGGCAATCCTAACATCAGAACTGATTATGCGTGTGACTCTGCTAAGATTGTCACCCGCATGCTGACCACTGAGCAGAAAGATCATCACATCGAAATCTGTCAAGATCTCCGGCAGTGATCTGCTGATGACCCATCCTTCATGCAATGGATCATCACCAGTGACTAGAATTGGGTCTCGGGTACGACCCTGAGACGAAGCAGCAGTCGACACAATGGAAGAAGCCTCCATCTTCACAACCGAAGAAGGCACGACAGGGCCATTGCTCAATCAAGAGCATAGTCATCGTTTTTATCGGCATCTGCGGTATTGTGCATAAAGAATTTGTCCCCCAAGTCCAGCCCGTTTTGAAGGATTTCAGGGAGGACATTCGGAGAAAGCGACCTCATCTGTGGAGCGCGATTAAAAAAGAACCCAATCACCGATTTCTCACTGGTGAGTTTCTCGCCAAAAGCAACATGATGACGCTTCCGCACCCGCCCAATTCACCAGATTCACCACCTGCAGACTTCCATTTAGTCCTCAAGATAAAATTGCATTTCAAAGGTCATCGTTTTAACACAGTTGTCGAAATCAAGAGCAAATATTAGAATGGCCACGATGCTTTTACAGAAAACGACTCGACTTCCAGAATGAATTTCAAATGTTGCTTTAACGTTGGAACAGGTGGATAGCTACACAAGGTGACTATTTCAGAGGAGAAATCTGTGGTAAATAAGTTATTGTTTTATTTAACATAACTAGATCAGGAACCTTTTGATACTACCTCGTGCATCATCAATTGTATGTTATTGGATGTTGAAGATTGATCAAAGGATATTGACTGACTTCTAAAGACGGAAATAGACTTCAGACTCGATAAGATATATATGTCATTACTATTATCTAATTGCTAAGAAAATCATGTATCGGCAAAAATTTTGAAGTTGCATTGATTCGGCAAAAGTTAGAGTAAATAATAAGCTTAAGAAATAAGTGTTGGTTTCGATTTGTTCGACTAAAAACCCTTCCTTGCGGTGCTCCAGTATGGCCACAGTCAGATGACTGAAACGAGTAACACAATAAAAGTAAAAGAATATACATGCAGATATATCTGTATATGTACATGTGCATGTTTATAGGTATGTGTGTGTGTGCGAGTATAGGACTGTATGTAGATAGATAGATAGATAGATAGATAGATAGATAGATAGATAGATAGATAGATAGATAGATAGATAGATAGATAGATAGATAAATATATATATAGATAGATAGAAATTCGGGGTGAGTACTTGATAATTATAAGCACCTGTGTATACCGTTTGGTGGTGTAGCTGGTGGAGTAAATTGATCAAAATAAAAACATGATGCCAAGGATTCAGCGGTACATATGTTTCGGGCCTTTATTAGACAGATTTATAACAATGCATAATGTATGTCTGTGGCCTTCTTCAGCCGCACACAACAGCTTCCACAAGGACATGTGTTACATCAAAAATTCTTGGTTGGGGATGCAAATCCTCTCATTCGCGTACGACATAATGCAGCAACAGCATAGAATTGAAGCGTCCATCTCTTTCTTCTCTCACGGCTGAAGAAGGCCACAGACATACATTATGCATTGTTATAAATCTGTCTAATAAAGGCCCGAAACATATGTACCGCTGAATCCTTGGCATCATGTTTTTATTTTGATCAATATATAGATAGATAGATAGATAGATAGATAGATAGATAGATAGATAGATAGATAGATATTGTATGTACATAAGATATATCTTATAAATATATAATTTTGTGTATATGTGTATATATATTAGTGTGTGGTGGAAGTGAGTGTGTGTATGCGTATTCGTTTCGCTCTTTTAGTGAAAGGCATTATGATTTAAAAGATGTGGAATCAAAAATCTAGATAATATATAAATTATATACATGGATGTTCGTATGTTTGCACATCTACACACAGATAGAAATTTGGGATGTCTTTTGGTGTGAACGTCCAATCTGTAGTATGATAAATATTTTCTGTTCATATTCACAAAAAAAAAATGCTCGCCAATTCTCTGAAGTGCTAGAACCTCGATAATAATAAACAAATCACTTTAGGTGTAAACATAAAAAAACTATTTTGATATGAAGTGCATTAGAATAAAAACAACCGTGTAGGCTTCAAACTGACATCTGATTATTTTTTTAAGAAAAGCAATTATACCTACATTTTAAAGAAACGATTAATACTCTGACGTTTTGGAAACTTCTTGATGTTTCCCAAACTTTATTATTGAAGTGTAGGCAAATGAATCAAATACCTTCTCGCCGATTATATTCAACATCGTATATGTTAGCGCTTAACTGGTATTATCTCTTGTATTAACCGGTATTATTTCCACATTAGTTCTCTAGTTCACGCAGATATGTATACCTTCACGCGTGCGCATGTGTTCACACGCACATAGTGCGTCAAGATTTGAATTACTGAAGAATTTTAATCAATAACATCATCCGATTTTCTAAATAAATATTTTTTCCCCATTCATTGAAACCAAGAGTAATTTTCAAAGCTCTAAGTAGCTTGATTTCGATGTGTCTGCCTACCAGAACACTTCTAATTCCATAGCCTCCAACTTATTAGGGCACAAACTATGACTAGCGTGTTGTATTTTTATTCGTACATAAAAGCCGCTCTTGTTCGCTTTTATTCAATAGTTGGTGTTTTATGATCTACCCAGCAGCTAGAAGGAATCGATTTTTCAATCATATATATTTTATTTTGTCGTGTAACAGTGGAATTTCACACAAAATATTGTAAGGTTTCTCATGCAATTCCCTAATGCTTTACTCACAAAATAGCAATCGTACTCTAAATTTCATCGGATTTTACTTTAATATGTGCAAACTTTAGCAACAATCCATTCTTGAGACAATTACTATGTATTTTTCAGACTTCGCGTATATTAATCATAGAATCCACTCACCATATACTCAATATATTCAACTCTCCCACACAACATTTTACGACTTCTGATTTCAGTCGTAATGTAGTAAACCTTCACATGAATCTGCAGCCTTTCAACACTGGCCTTTCTCTACGTATCTACATGTATAAAACACTAATACTCAGAAAATTTCACACACTAACATGTCATCAATTCCTTGTTTTGAGGTTTACCAATTACATTTTATATGGCTTCCAGTTTCCCTCACACGTTTTCTTACTTTCGTCAACATATCTGCAAGCCAATCTATTAATATATTTCTGGCTTGATTCTCAGGTGAAACTAGAGAACATCTATTTGTTCCCATTAACGTCTTCATCATGGGTGAAAAAATTATACGCCAAATTCAGTTGGAGAACAGAAAGCATTACCTAATCATTATAGTCGGAATATATTAAAGATACCTTTTTTAATGTGATCGTTCACGAGAAATATTTCCCAGTGGTGCATGATGGGAAAGCTTTTTCTAGATTTCGGTTGCCATTTTTCTTAACTGAAGTAATGTAGCTGTTTTCACATATAGGAAAATACAGACTTAGGTAGTAAAGAGCTTCGGTGGAGGCGCAATGGCCCAGTGGTTAGGGCAGCGGACTCGAGGTCATAGGATCGCGGTTTCGATTCCCAGACCAGGCGTTGTGAATGTTTATTGAGCGAAAACACCTAAAAAGCTCCACGTGGCTCCGGCAGGGGATGGTGGTGATCCCTGCTGTACTCTTTCACCACAACTTTCTCTCACTCTTACTTCCTGCTTCTGGTGTACCTGTATTTAAAGGGGCCGGCCTTGTCACTCTCTGTGTAACGCTGAATATCCCTGAGAACTACGTTAAGGGTGCACGTGTCTGTGGAGTGCTCAGCCACTTACACGTTCATTTCACGAGCAGGCTGTTCCGTTGATTCGGATCAACCGGAACCCTCATCATCGTAACCGACGGAGTGCTTCCATTCCATTCCAGTAAAGAGCATCGAGCCTCTGCAACATACCTTCGACACTCTATAACTAAAAAGAAAATTCAGCTGCAAGATATGACTAAAATAACGTAGATGATGTCAACCAGTATAAATATATTTAAGTTACCTCCTTATTTCATGTATGTTTTGCCCTGTATCTAAAAACTTTCAGATTAATATTGAAATCTGAATGGCTAAGATTTCTCCTAATGCGTCAATTTTTTTTAATTTTTATTTTCTTTTATTTTCTATTTCCAATTAGTCAGCAACTAAGCTGAGAATATAAAAGCCAGGAGGGAATAATTATATACGAAATGTAAGCAAAGTGTTACCAATACTGAATAAGAAATGAGGGAGAAATGGGAAGATTTTCTATTTTTATTATTTCAAAATTAATTCAGTATCTACATAGTCAAAATTATAGAGCGTAGACTCAGTCACAATACAATCTGTCATATTTTCTTATTTTTTTAGTTGGAATTTTGTTGTATTTCGTTCATATTAACGTACATATTATGCAACATTTCACTAAATATAACCGGGCAATAATTCTTTCCCGTGTGTAATATTTGTTTATCGACATGAGATAATGATGGATAAGCTGAGTAATAACTTTCATTCTACATTCAGGTACATATCAATACACAGAGGCACGACACACAACACACAACACACGCACATATACACATACACAAAGAAAAACACACAGAGACATACACACATGTGTATAAGTGTGTGTGCGCAGTGCGTTGTGTATCTGTCTTTCTTTGTATTTATATACACACTAAGGCGACGAGTTGGCAGAAGCGTTAACACGCCGGGCGAAATGCGTAGCCGTGTTTCGTCTGCCGTTACGTTCTGGGTTCAAATTCCGCCGAGGTCGACTTTGCTCTTCATCCTTTCGAGGTCGATTAAATAAGTACCAGTTACGCACTGGAGTCGATGTAATCGACTTAATCCGTTTGTCTGACCTTGTTTGTCCTCTCTGTGTTTAGCCCCTTGTGGGTAGTAAAGAAATAGGTATTTATACATACGCATACACTCACACACACAACACACACACACGCACATATACACATACACAAAGAAAAACACACAGAGACATACACACATGTGTATAAGTGTGTGTGCGCAGTGCGTTGTGTATCTGTCTTTCTTTGTATTTATATACACACTAAGGCGACGAGTTGGCAGAAGCGTTAACACGCCGGGCGAAATGCGTAGCCGTGTTTCGTCTGCCGTTACGTTCTGGGTTCAAATTCCGCCGAGGTCGACTTTGCTCTTCATCCTTTCGAGGTCGATTAAATAAGTACCAGTTACGCACTGGAGTCGATGTAATCGACTTAATCCGTTTGTCTGACCTTGTTTGTCCTCTCTGTGTTTAGCCCCTTGTGGGTAGTAAAGAAATAGGTATTTATACATACGCATACACTCACACACACAAACACACACATATTCTTTTACTTGTTTCAGTAATTAGGTTTGGGCCATGCTGGGACAAATGGATCGACGCAAGTACTTATTTTGTTAAATTCCACCGCTCGCTTTTCAAAGCACCGCTAATTAGGGAGACGTAAACACACTAGCATCGGTTGCCAAACAGTGGTGAAGGATAAACACTAGATAAACACTAGATAGGCGGGTAGCATAAAATCTATAGAAGACACCTTTGCATAACCCGATTTCATTCTTCTTTTCGGTGTGGTTATCGTATGATGTTGCCGTTGCTTCTGCATCATATACGACATAGTTTATCATACACGCCTGGTCAAGTGGGTAAGCGCCAGTATATCGACAATTACAACTGGGAGTTGGCTCTTGGTGGTATTTATGGGTAATGATGTTCTTCGTATTTGGACAGCAGGAATATGAATATCAGATCCAGTGAGACCTCTATACTACAACAATGGAATAATAGCAAGCCTGCAATAAATTAGTTTTTAGAATTCAAAGGAGAAGCAAAGGCCTAGATTTACCTTGATGTAATCTTCAGAGATACAGGCATCCAGCAACGGGAACTCCGTAATGCTACGACGAACCGTGAAGTCGGGCGTAACATAGGAAACTCCATTGTCTCGACCACGGTCGAACAATGATGATGATGCGATTTACAGTTTGATAGTGTAGACTATCATTCGTATATATCAATATCGCTAGTTGATAAGGCCACTGAGTTTTCTATCATATATATTGATACAGATCACATTAACCTAGACAACACTCCATGCCAAATAGACACTACTATTTAGGAAAGGCTCAGCAGGGGTTAAAAATTCGATACAGGAGAATTGTTCGTCATACTGACGGGATGTTTTGACGCTACTGATACCTGCAATCTTCTAGATCTCTTTCTATTAAATAGATTGGGAAACAAGATGTTGATGAAGAGGAAGTAGTAGAAGTAGTAGTAGTAGTAGTAGTAGTAGTAGTGTAGTAGTAGTAGCAGCAGCAGCAGCAGTAGTAGTAGTATCGGCAGCAGCAGCAGCAGCAGCAGTAGTAGTAGTACTAGTAGTAGTAGTAGTAGTAGTAGTAGTAGTAGTAGTAGAATAATGTCATGAGTCTTGTTTAAACAAGACTCACACACTTTGTTTATACACTAGGTATGTGCGAACGTTAATGTTTACCGAATATAACTTTTAATTCGTTATTAACGCATGCACACACATACATATATATGAATATATATTATATATATTATATATATTATATATATATATATATATGTGTGTGTGTGTGTGTTGTGTGTGTGTGTGTGTGTGTGTGTGTGTGTGTGTGTGTATATAAATATATGTATATAGAAATATATCCATATATATCCATACATAAATAAATATGTATGTATATATATATATAATATATATATATATATTATATATTATATATATATATATATATATATATTACACATATATATATATATATATACATACATATACATGTATATATGTATATATAATTATATATATATATATATATATATACATACATATACATGTATATATGTATATATAATTATATCTACGTTATCAGATCATAAATCAGAAAAAGAGCATATAAAATATGCTATAAAATATAGAGAAAGGATCACAAAGTGAACTTTGCTTCTAACCTTAACTGCCGCCTAATTAACCCTGCCAAATCAGAAATCGGAGTGGTGAGTAAACACATCCTGATAAGGTTTAATAAAGACATAAGGAAGACATCTAATTTCTCTTTATAGCGTAACACAATCGAGTTGTTACATTGGTTTCAAACCAATTTGACATACCAGAATTTTATCGATCGATATCGAAAATGTTACTTGATAGGACATTAGTATATGCTAGACGAGTTACCGACATAGAAAAATAGATATAATTGTGCACGCTAGCAAAACGGTGCTATTCAACCAGGTTTGAACCTGGGTCAAACGATCTGACACTGAATGTTCCTTCGACATCGCGAGGGATGGGACATTGACCTAAAAATCTCCATAGAGACTAACATCACCATGGTGAACTTCTTGGATGTCCCGCTCGATTTAGACAGTGGTACCAACAGTCCATACCGCAACCCGAATGATAGGCTATCATGCATGATAACAGCATCCTTCCACCCACCCATATAGTTCAAAAACCTAATAAAAGGTATCATTAAAGGGATTTTTATCTTATCTTTAAGTAAAGCTGTTTTCCAAGCAGCGGCTCCCGCTTACAATGAGTCCCTACCGGCCAGTAGATTCAAGGACCATATAGTATAAACACCAGGATCGAGCAACTATAAAAGGAAACGCCACCGCAAGACCTTATGGTTCGCTCTCCCACTTCTCCTTAAACGTCCGGACATGCGTATGTTAGATTTTTCTTAGGTTGGTTGATAAGCATTTCACGCAATCACACAAATATAGAAAGATCTTTAACAGACATAATTTAAGGATCTCTTTCTGTTGTGCATCCAATGTTAACAAAAGGTTGACTTAGCCCTCCTAAACCACGGACAGAGGCAAGTTGTTCATGCAGGATTAGAAATGAACACCGAGGCTACAGGGTACCAAGCAAAGGTAGCCTCAAACAGAAGCAGCACACATATCAGTAACATCCATGCCCACACAGGGACACACACTAAAATTTATGTCGGATTTTCTGAATCCAAATGTAAAATTCGCCTGAACAACCACAGATCTTCTTTCAGGGTCCCGGAGAGACGCAACACATCGACACTTGCAGCATACGTATGGCGCCTAAAAGACGATCATACGCCCTTTAGCATCAAGTGGAAATTACTAGATACTTATGGACATTATCGCAATGGAACACGACGATGTAAATTGTGTATGACATAAAAAATAATCCACTGGAACTCACATGACCTAGAGGCTGCCTGAAATCCAGAACGGAAGCCGTGGGAAGTTGTCCACATTTTCGGAAATTTTTACTTCAAAATTGGAAAACCAAGCTATCAAGCGAAGGAAGACAACTCGCCGGCTGTAATTTTTTCACCTATCACCGAAATACTTGTGATTTTGAAAAATTTCTTTGCAGAGAACACTTCTCGTCTAGAGAAATAGAAGATATGCCTATTTCACGCGAGATAAGAATCCCATGGTTTTTCTCTAAAACTGCTACTTTACACACAGAAAAATATATATAATTATATGCATTCTTTTATTCTTTTATTTGTTTCAGTCATCTCATCATCAGTTATATATAAATGAGAACGCTTGACCTGTTGGTCGGAGTGTTGCACTCACGATGTATGTATGTATGTATGCATGTATGTATGAATGTATGTATGTATGTATGTATGATGTTGTGTTGTATGTATGTATGTATGCATGTATGTATGAATGTATGTATGTATGTATGTATGTATGTATGTATGTATGTATGTATGAATGCATGTATGTTATGTATGTATGTATGTGTGGTATGTATGTATGTATGTATGTTTGTATGTATGAAGAATGTATGTATGGTATGTATGAATGTATGTATGTATGTATGTATGTATGAATGTATGTATGTGTATGTATGTATGTATGTTATGTATGTATGATGTATGTATGTATGTATGTATGTATGTATTTTGTATGTTAGTAGTATGTATGTATGCATGTATGTATGTATGTATGTATGTATGAATGAATGTATGTATGTATGTATGTATGTGGTATGATGTATGTATGTATGTATGATGAATGGGTATGTATGTATGTATGTATGTATGTATGTATGTGTGTATGTATGAATGAATGTATGTATGAATGAATGTATGTATGTATGTATGTATGTATGTATGTATGCATGTATGTATGTATGTATGTATGTATGTATGAATGAATGAGTGTATGTATGTATGTATGTATGTATGAATGTATGTATGTATGTATGTATGTATGCATGCATGTTTGTATGTATGTATGTATGAATGTATGTATGTATGTATGTGTGTATGTATGAATGAATGTATGTATGAATGAATGTATGTATGTATGTATGTATGTATGTATGCATGTATGTATGTATGTATGTATGTATGAATGAATGAGTGTATGTATGTATGTATGAATGAATGAATGTATGTATGTATGTTGTGTGTATGTATGTATGTATGTATGCATGTATGTATGTATGTATGTATGTATGTATGAATGAATGAATGTATGTATGTATGTTGTGTGTATGTATGTATGTATGTATGTATGTATGTATGTACGTATGTATGTATGTATGTATGTATGTTTGTATGTTTGTATGTCTGTATGTATGTATGTATGAATATATGTATGTATGTATGCATGCATATTGATATAAGTTCATAGGCATGACTACAAGAACACTACAATGATACATATGTCCAGGAGTGCAAGTTCGATGTCATTGTATCTTTGTTAAAACTCACAAAACTACTTTATGAAACCGCAACAGCGTTCACTGTCACGAAATTAGTAAATTTGTGTAGTTGGGGATGTTTAGTGTACGTGTGCTGAATTCCGGTTCTGTTTGTGTAAATGGTGAACGAAATGCTTTATATGCAATTACTTGCAATTTCGTGGAAATGAGAGTTATAGCGTTTATTTGCAGTAATAGAAATATATGCAGTAAGCCAGAGAGTTGAAATGGAATAACACTGAAGATGTTTCTGCTACTCTCTGTCTACCCATTTTAACTCTCTCTTTCTCCTTATTTCTCTCTTTGTCTCTCTCTATCTCTCTCTCTCTCTCTCTCTCTCTCACTCTCTCTCTGTCTTTCACATATTCAAATAGAAAAATGTAGAGGTTACAGAAATTGGGACATCTATGAAGAAACACATTCATACACACAACACACCATACATACATACACATATATATACGCGCACACGTATATACATACATATATATATATATATATATATATATATATATTATATATATATATCACACAATAAAATTTCAGGTGGTATTAGGGGTGAATATATTTATCTAGCGACTGGAAACCCTTAGGATTACAGCCGTTTCGCAACTCCGTACAATAATGCTTTCAGAGTGAAAGAAACTATGATTACACGCTTGCATTTATATGAATGCTCGGCATCATGCAACGTAATTACTATATAAAACAAATTAAAGCATTAAAGATACTATTTCGTCAGATATGCAGGACATCATAACATCATGATGACAAAAGAGATTCAGCTCTAAAGTATATATACACATTTATGTATGCACACACATACACACACGCACACACACACGCACACGCACACATACACACACACACACACACATATATATATATATATATATATACTTACATACATATATGTGTGTGTGTGTTTGTATGAATACATGTATGTGTATTCGTGCATAACTATATGTGTGTGCGATGTCTGTGACTTGATGTGTATTTGCGTACATAATTGAACATTTCTTCCTTTCACTTCTTTCTGTGAAAGGATTTCGTGGCAGTGCTGGAACGTTCCCTATATTCTTACCATGGATAACTTGACCCCATTGTCTATGTTGCCTATATAGATAGACATACATATGTACCTAACTGTCTCTCTCTTTCTCTGTATATATATATATTTTAATTTTCTTAGAGATTTTACATGTTTGGGCCCCTCATAAAAAAACGAACCCTATCAAAAATATTTTTAAAAGTTACGTGTAATAAAAAAGTTCATAATTGTTTCTTACTAGTCTCAACAGAGTCCACGTGGTGGTGTTTTATTGATGGGGAGCAAAATGGCAGTTTTGTGCATTAACTAGATTCGCTGGCTGTAATTTTCAAAATATTCGTCTTATATATATATATATATATATATATATATAGATAGATAGATAGATAGATAGATAGATAGATATAGATAGATAGATAGATAGATAGATAGATAGATAGATAGATAGATAGATAGATAGATAGATAGATAGATAGATAGATAGATAGATAATCCAAACATGAAAACATATAGAGAAAACACAACAACGCGAGGACGTGGAACAAATATAGTATTATTGGACGCTCAGGAAGGAGGGGAAGTAGGAAGGATTAACGTTTCGAGCGGAGCTCTTCGTCAGAAACATAGAAAAAGGAAAAAAATAAAGAAGGGAAGACGGAGGAAAAAATCGCCAACGGTACACACGCGGTCTCATATATACAGTGAAAGAGCAAAAGCAGTTAGATACGTATGTATAAATTTATATAGATGTAAACATATATATATATATATATATATATATATTATATATATACATAATTTTTTTTCTCGCCATTACATTTTGTTCTAATGGTGCATTCTTTCTTTTTTCATTCTAGCGTTCAGACTGTTCCATGAAGCACGATATGTTCTATGAAGGTAAGAGATATCCTACAATTCCTTAATGCACCAGTCAAATTACTGACAAATAACTGTCCCACTATAATATTTTCCCGCTTATTTCTTCAAACGTATTCCTCTCCATCTAATTACCTATTTTATATCTTTAAATGAATTTCTGTCAATCTATCTATTCAGCTATCTATCTATTTATTTATCTATCTATTGCTGCTTTTTGTTCTTCGTCTTATTAATTCGTCCTCTTCTTCATGTTTCTCTTCTTCCTCTTGTTCCTTCTTCTCATTATTATTGTTATTATTATTATTATTATTATTATTATTATTATTATTATTATTATATTATTATTATTGTTATTATTATTATCATTATCATTATTATTATTATTATTGTTATTATTATCATTATTATTATTATTATCATTATTATTATTATTATCATCATTATTATTATTATTATTATTATTATTATTATTATTATTATTATTATTATTCAGTAGTTTTATTTTTATAGTGTGCTTTCACTTCACTACCGAGCACAGCTCTGTGTGCCTTGGGTATGTGCTGTGATTTGTTGTGATGCTCTGATGGTTACTGTATTGAAAGTGTTTTGCGTAGGATGTGTGCAATGCCTAGTAGTGCAATTTTCTGTATGTTATAAGTGTTTGTAAGTCCTGGTGTTGTAAGTCCTTATTATTATTATTATTATTATTATTATTATTATTATTATTATTATATTATTATCATCATTATTATTATTATTATTATTATTATTATTATTATTATTATTATTATTCAGTAGTTTTATTTTTATAGTGTGCTTTCACTTCACTACCGAGCACAGCTCTGTGTGCCTTGGGTATGTGCTGTGATTTGTTGTGATGCTCTGATGGTTACTGTATTGAAAGTGTTTTGCGTAGGATGTGTGCAATGCCTAGTAGTGCAATTTTCTGTATGTTATAAGTGTTTGTAAGTCCTGGTGTTGTAAGTCCTTATTATTATTATTATTATTATTATTATTATTATTATTATTATTATTATTATTATCATTATTATTATTATTATTATTATTATTATTATTATTATTATCATTATTATTATTATTATTATAAATTACTTGTGCTACTTTTCTTTGTTGTTAACCGCCTCTGTCAATAGTTCTACCAACAATATTTGATTTTACATCATTTAATTGCAGAAAGTGTTTCATTCCTTTTATATTTTTAACTACCGTTAATGTGAGCCACTAGAAAATTTTCCTGGAACTGAAACATTTTGTCTTGACATTTTCTTTTGACATTGTATATTCTACGAGAGAGAATCTGTCACATTGTTCGCATTTAAAATGGCTGTATCAATGGTAACAGAAAAAAGTTCACCCTAAGGTGATGTCAAGTCAAAAACCTTAAAAGCCTCCTCTGCTAGGATTTTCAAATATGATAATCTGTTTGTAAGAAAAAGAGTCTAAATAGTAATTATACGGACAGATAGGATAGTGTCGAAAATATATTAAACCAGAATTTTTTTAAAGATATTTACGATAGCGATAATATCTTTAGTTTGAGTATCCTTACGTTACTCAAACAAATATGCTGAAACAAATATGGGTACTCAAGAAATATGCTCCTAATTTGTCATAATAGTTCAAAATTTGGAGTCTCCTGTTATCCAGCTCCAGTAAAGTTGACCATTTATGTCGGGAAAGGAACCGATATTTTTTGTCTTGAAATTTTTCCAAGTAGTAACAGTGTTGTGAATGGTGTGAAGGATTCTTTTTTTTTTACATGTAATTTGTCTAGTGCTGTTAATGTCGCTGTTACCGCTGCTCCAGTGGCCACTGTTGTCACTAAATGTCACTCATGAAAGAAATATCTTGTGGCACTACGGGTACGAGAGATATCTACAGGTACCGAATTGTCGCGCAGAACTGTCCGTCATGCAAGCAGATCCACAGACGTCTTATGCACTCACTGCTGCAATACATGAGCACTACTGAGCTGGGAAACTATGCCGAACCACTGTTATTTCATGCACAGTGTTTCACCTTATTTGCTAAACTCACATTGAAAACCGGCCCCTAGCCTTCTTTTAATAAAGTCACGTGAGTAGGGTTCATCTGTGCTTGAGTAAAATAGACAGTGCGACGAATGGTGAGCCACTTTTCTGTTTCACATGGAAAGAAATGTGAGACAGGAGAGAAAAGTGTTCTTCAACAGTGATCATCTCAAAATATGGGTGACTCTAGAAAATGTATCAAATAATGGATATTATATCAGGAAAAGCTGATGCAAGAGGGCATGTATTAGGAATGATGTGGGAAAAGGTAGGAGTGACAGGTTCCAAGTTGCACACGTTTGTCAATTCATATATGTTGCAATTTAACTACACTTTTTTTCGCTTTCCGCGCATCTTTTATTAATTTGAACTTCGAACACAATTTCAAATATATTGTAAACTCTCTTTTAATAAAAATAAACACAGTGGAATATAAGAAATCACAACTAATAATATTAAACTTAGAAGAACTACGTGTTTAAAGTGTCTTACATAGTGACATGATATTCGTTAAAATTTTCACGTTTTAATATCAAATCATTACTTGTCCAACATTTTTTCTTTCGGTATTTCATTATATTTTGAGTTGATTATTTGTTACATATCCAATTGATTATTAGTTACTCTTTACAGACATTCCATGCTGTAGTATATATAAAGTATCATCAAACACAACCGAAAGTGGTTTAAAGATCATGGTGTATATATAACCTATATATAACCCACGAAACTTAGTGTATATATAACCTATATATAACCTACAACTAAAAAATATAGTTTACTTCTGGGTGCTCTTCAGAGACATTGGTATTATGATAAGGGTGCATGTCGATAAAATTAATATATTTATCCATCTCAGTAAAGTGAATTGCATCTTCACTCTAGTAAGTTAAGGAAACAATTTGTTGGGAACACATTCGCACACATTCACAACTTCACCAAATTGAGTATCATTTTTTCTTTGCAACAGCTGTGATGGGAACACCCGTGTTGCTGATAATATTGGAACGGAAATATAGCCTTCCGGCATCTTGTCCGGATGCGAGAAAATCGAATGATGTTTATTTGTTGCCTCTTTCAAAGTTTAAGAATGATGTAGTAGGAATTAGCTTAATTTAATGTTTGTGGTATTTAGTTTTTTAAATTCGAGAGTATTCAACCCTGGACACCTAATCACCATCTTAGTCCATGTGTTTGTATGCATTTTGCTACAGATAGGACACTTTCTGTGAAGCTTGCTTCTGTATTTACTTTGTTAGCATTCACTTGTACGATCAGAATCAAGAGTTGTCTTGAATAAGCATTGCAAAATCCCACTTCTTCAGGACAGACTAAAATTTTCCACATGCCTTCAGTGAAATTGTAAGATGCATATTGCTCTACAAGATTCCTACACCAAACATTGGTGACCATGTCTTTGAATCTATCACAGGCAACTTCATCAAAAACACTAATTAATAAGGCATGACTCTCTCCTTGTCGGGCGAAATACTTAGCGGTATTTCGTCTGTCGTTAGGTTCTGAGTTCAAATTCCGCCGAGGTCGACTTTGCCTTTCGTCCTTTTCGGCTTCGATAAATTAAGTGCCAGTTGCATACTGGGGTCGATCTAATCGATTGTCCTTCTGTCCTAAAAAATTTTGGGGGCCTTGTACCTTGAGTAGAAATCAATATTTATATTTTTCAAGGCGGGGCTCTGGCAGAAACGTTAGCACACCTGGCAAAATGCTTAGCGGTATTTCGTCTGTCGTTATGTTCTGAGTTCAAATTCTGCCGAGGTCGACTTTGCCTTTCATCTTTTCGGGGTCGATAAATTAAGTACCAGTTACGCATTGGGGTCGATTTATTCGACTTAATCCGTTTGTCTGTCCTAGTTTGTCCCCTCTGTGTGCAGGCCCTTGTGGACAGTAAAAAATAAGATATACTAGCCGAGTCAAATCTTAAATCATATCTTAGTTTTAAGATATTATTTAGTGAAAAATAGTGAATAAACAAGCGACGAAGAAGTGAGATCGAAACACAAAGAATGATAACAAAGGAGGATAAATGAAGGAATGGACAAAAGAAGGAAAATGTGCAAGCACACTGCGTACGTTGAAAAATGTACAGAGTATTTTATATCCTTCTCTTCCGATTCTGATATTTTAATTGCATTCTAATTTATTAACTATTTCAACAACAGAAACGCCAATATGGCTATTATTGACTCTGAGAGCAAACCTAGTACAGTGAAGATATATCCAAAGGAACAGAAATATTATTTAATAAACGATATAAAGGAAGAGCGAAAACAACTGCGTAAACAAACACCATAAAACAATAAGAATATCTCCGAGAATAAATGTCAGATGTATAATGAACAAGGGAAACACCACCAAAGAAACATTCGCAACAACCTCAAAAGTACTTGATATACTATAGCAATAACAGAGTAAGCGCTGTAAGCAATAACAATAATTATCTTCCCTTACCGAATATTTATTTAAAAACCAAATTTTGTATTTAGTTACCGATGCTTTCAAAATTATTCAATGTTCACGAATGATTTTAGTATTCTTTTATATTTTTTTTCCAAAATCTATATTGGGAATATGTATTTGGATATGCATACGCAAATACAGACACGCAAGCGCACCTGCATATGTACATACACACACGCACACAGACACACACAGACACACATATATATATATATATATATATATATATATATATATATATATACATGTATATATATATAGCTATACAAGGTGCAGAGGTATTTGAGGACATGTTTCGTAAATGAATAAACAAGTGTAATCTAACAATAGCAAAATGAATTTTCATAAGAAATTGTGCACATGATCTCCATAAGCTTTGTTGTAATTTCATTACATTCCACCTTCAGCTTCGATGACTGTTTGAAAGTGGGATCAGAATCGTTGATATGATCGTACTAAATGGCCTTTATTCAGTTCACATTCAAGTGGACTACCGTGGCTATCAGTGTAGCTATATGGATTGTGAGAATGTCGATTAGTTTACTTTTCGAAAACACTCCAAGCTATTAAGAATAGTTCATCAGATTTGAAGTTCTACGTTGATGCAGCCTTTTGTGAAATCATTTGTAGAGGATCTAATTGAGAAACTATATAAGGCCCTTTCAGGATTCTTGAATGTTCTTCGGGAAATATACATCACGAGATGTAGTTGAACTCTCCTGTGCGGTTCTGATTTATAGAAATGTGACAGATATATCCATATGATATTGATGTCGCTTTTATTTACCCTCTGTATTGCACCCTAAATCCTAGATTTGTAGTTTTTGCATCCAAATATTCCTTGGATACATCCGTTATCGACGGGTATATACAACTATTTATTAGTTGTGAGGTGTTTATTAAACCTTGCAGTCATGCAACCATGACAGAGAAGATTCCCCCATCACTGTTCTGATGTGGTATTATTTTGAACTGATTGGTGCTACATAATCTCTGTCCGTCTCTGATATATACTCTGTCAGCTACTATACACTTACCTTAGCAGGTTTGTTGATGTCACACGAGAATATTGGAGCATTTCTTATCCATCAGGAAAAACATTCCGTTTGGTCCTGGCTATGATTTGTTTCCAGCTTCATGAACCACTTTCTAACTATACTCAGTGTTGGTGGTTTGTCGTTGAACATTTTTTTCTGGCACTGCTGACCATGCAAGATCCTGGGTCACAAGTAACACCTTTCTACGAGAGAAACGGAGACCAAGCTTTTTAAAGATGCTGAAGAGTTTCTTTGTCTTCTCTGATTATCCTAGACTTTAGTCATTCAGTTAGTTTCCTGGTAAACAGTGATGTGTTTCTGAAGACTTGATTTGGGGTTATATTTTCAATTTCTCATATTTTCGCTGATTCCGCTATGCTTACATAAAGGATTTTCTCTGTTGTTAGACGTAACTAGTAAGCATTGCTTACCGGCTTTTCCAAAGATTCTCTAGTCCTTGATTCTAGGATTTTGGTGTACGCTTCATTTCTTTTTTGATAATCCCACTCATCTACCAGATATTATTCATTTATCATTGACATTTGAATTTCTGAGGTGTCTTCGTTCTTGGGAGTATTAATCCTTAGATGTGTCTATACGTTGCAAAAACAGTGTCTTCAAATGCAACTAGTTAATGGTGATCCCCACGTTTTATCTACAAACTATTACTTCATCTCTTGCGCTAGCTGGTGGTAGGTTGTACTTTAATTGTTTGGTATTCAGAACTTGTAGAAAGTCATCATCTGTTTCATTGTGCGATGCTATTTGAGAAGTAAAATTTGGCGTAGCCAGCAGAGACCAAGGAAATTTTCATGACGTTTGAAAATTAAAGTAAAACATTGTAGTATCAGCTCTCCATCCTTTTGAATATAAACACCTGATATGATATCATATCATATATCATATTATCTCACACTATATCATAATATGTGTGCATCTGTATGTATATATATATATATATATATATATGTGTGTGTGCGTGTGTGTATTTGCCTGTGTGTACAAATATATACATGTATGAAATACATATATATATATATATATATATATATTATTTATAATTACAGAGAGATGGATGGATGTACAGATTGCATTATATATAAATACATGCATACATCTGAATGTGTGTGTCTAACCGCGTGTATGTGTGTGAGTTTGTGTGTGTGTGTGTGTGCGTGTGTGTGTGTGCATTTCTCTGCATATGCAACATAATTGGGTATTCTCTCTCAGAAACACCCACGAACGTTCAAATGGATAATTGTACGTAGGCGCTTTTACACACACGCACACTGACATACCAAAATATCCCTATGTTCGCGCGAGTGTGTGAAATTTCTCGATCTTCGACATCGGATAATATGTTATTATGTCCGTATGTATGCGTATACGTGCGTATGTGTAATGTATGCATGCAATTGTAATCGATGGTTACATACATTTCATTGACAACATATTCACATGTACAGCTATGCATGCACTTTCTTATTCACTTTCTTCTTATTTAGAATACAAAACCAGTTGCTAAGAATTTGACAAGCCTTGCTTATATGAATTAAGACAGTAGCTTTCTTTTGTGAATAAAGTGAATCTTCGTGTACTTAAATGTGATAGTGTGTTTGCATTTTGAGTTGGGGTGCTTATAACTCTATGCATCTGTGTGTAAGTGCGTGATTGCGTGTGCATGTATATATGAGTGGGCAGAGTGGGTGGTTTTTCCAGTTGAAGCAAATGAGGATTCTTTGAAGTACTTTACAAATCTTTACTGATCAATATTAATATATTGAAGATGCGCATCAGGCTGTTCTGTTCTTCTGTTAAGGACGCCAACAGTTCCATGTTTCTACAAGAATCTTTTGTTGCATAAACCAATGTACCAATGGAGGTGGATAATTATAAGAATTTAAAGCCATAGTGCAAAAGCAATAGTATTTGCATAGATTATAGAAAGTCTTTAAAATTTTAAATATGGCATTCAAATTTCTCGGGCAGGTAGTCTCTACAACACTGCACGAGTTCTGTACCCAAATCAATAGAACAATATGAGGTGGGTTTTTCTCTATACAACACAGTAAGATTTTGCAGCAGTAGTCTTTCTTTATAAACTGCAAAATACATTCTATATTTATTGTTATTCCACTGTGTTTGTGATGGCAATTATTTTCACAGATTATACGGCATTCGGTGTTTTGCGACATTCTAATGCCATATCGGAAGAAATGTAATGTCTTTTACTAGGGCTCTGTAATGGTTTCCACATTTCTAGTTTACATTTCCTTTGTTATCTCATATTTCTATCCTGTATTCTTTATCTTGCATTTAACACTTGTTTCTGACATGTGTATAGCGAATTGATGCACTAAAATATGCAGGGTAATATATACTTTACAACTAAATTAGAAGCTTATAAAGACTGTCAGCTCGCTCTTTAGAAAAGTGTTGCAGATTTTTTTAATCTTCTGCGAACCGGCAGTATTAGCCAAGAGATAATAATCTGGTTAATTTCTTTCCTTTAAATGTCAAGCCTTTCGAAGGCTATTGCACCAAAAATAACAATCATAGAATTAAATTCAGATTGTCAGATTCTGTTGTGGCATTCAGTTAAAAGTCAGTTCTGACTGACGTTGAAAACAACACATTTGCGGGGCGGCTAAATTCTATTATAACGGTAACCACCGACGTTTTTATCAGGGAAATAAAATACAACGTGAATTTAAATAATCTAACTTCAAGAAAACTATATCAATAATTAATATAATATTAGAGTCTCTCTTAACTAATTTCTTGGATCACTCCGGATTCGTTATGGATTCGATCAAATTGTTGATGACAAGTTCATACACGTTTGTCACTCCTCCCAATACTGCCTTCACTCATTACTTCCTTCAATTTTTGAGGAGTTTACAGGTTATTTCTTCTTAAGATGCTTCCATATTTGTTTAATAAGATTAACACCGGGTCATTTGGGGTAATCCTTTCAGAGATTCCTATTTCTTTACTACCCAGAAGGGGCTAAACAGAGAGGAGAAAAACAAGGACAGACGGATTAAGTCGATTATATCGACCCCAGTGCGTAACTAGTACTTAATTTATCGACCCCGAAAGGATGAAAGGCAAAGTCGAATGTAACGGCAGACGAAATACCGCTAAGCTATACGTGCTAACGATTCTGCCAGCTCACCGTGAGTTCTATTCCGAGATAGTGATAGTAGTACTTGTATGACACTGGCCCCATCTTCTTGAGAATGGGTCTTCTGCTAATCTGTTCCTATAATAGAACTCATTATTAATGGAGGTGTTGCCAGTATTTGGCAGAATTTATGGGGCATTTAAATGGGTTTCCACAAAACTATTTTTCATGTGAATGTCTCTCACATTTGCCTCAATCATTAAATCCAATTACCCCATATTTAAATCTCCTTTGCTAAGAATCCGGCTGTCATTTTCTATTTTGTTGCGTCACACACACACACACACACACATATCTCACTTGCAGTGAAATAGCGGTCAATTATTCTTTCGTTGAATTTATTATTGTTCTCGAAATCTCCTTCTGAAGATCTATTTAAACTAATTGACATATTTCGGTCTTATTGTTACTCTTCCGTCGTTCCCAAGCTCTTTCATTACTCCTTTTTATGCAGTATGGCAATATATCTTTAGAATTTGCAAACTTGGCATCGATGTTTGATAACTATCCTATTAACTGCTCTCTTTGTCCTCTCAGAAACTTTCTGCTATTTCCCAGATCTCTTCGTCACTGGATAATGGCCTTCGTCATTCTGTCTTTTGATTCTGATGTTTATTTTTAAGATTAATGTCAAAACGTTGAGCTTTCCCCGTCTGGACTTGACACACTGACACTAGCCGATGGCTTTCCAGATTTAAAATTGATCAATATATTTTTCGCAATCGTTTTCCTTGGTGCATATAATCAAAGGGAAATCATAATTAGTTGTTGGATATACCATTAAATTTACATGTCTACTGGCCAAAAAGAGCGAAAACATGACTTAGAAGAAAACAAAAGTCACCGACTCTCTCTCTTTCTCTCTCTTTCTCTCTCTCTCTCTCTCTCCCCTCTCTCTTTGTCTCTCTATCAACCTTTCGTAGTCACTGTATATGTTATCACGTCTATCCCAGATAATTATAACAAAACAAATATGCCTGTCATTTGTGGAATTTTGTTAGAAGGTTCCACCAATATCAGCTCTGTTGAAACGTACCCATCTACTTTACACCAGAAGCATTTTATATATTTGTGTAAGCTGAATATTTCTTGACAAGTTTTCTTGGTTTAACATTACACTCCATTGAAAGTTTATAACTGAATGGCATTTTATTAGCAGCTGTCTATCGTGTATTAAGTATTTTCCACACAAAATATGATAAAATCGCCATATTCGTATTGATAAGGACTTCGCAGTCTCATATAGTCGCTAAACATTTCGCTTGTATCTCCTCAGCATGGATAACAAAAGAAATATACTTCAAATGTGATGGTGTGTAACAATTACGAGTCCAAGGGAGGCGAAAAACCACGATAATATTATCAATGTCCTGTAGTTTATGGGAAAAAAAATATCAATCTATGTTATTTGTTATGTTAAGCACAATGATTTTCCACCAGAGTCTCTTTGAGATATGATTGTTTGGCAATTCTGGAGCCTTATAGAACATAATCGAATAGCGAATACTTCTTGAGAAGCACATTGCCAGCCTGTAAGTTGCCGTTCTCTTCACTTCCAGTCCGTTAGTTAGTGTAGGTATTGTTGACCTTTTGCTTAGAAATGTTATGTGTGAATCATACTCAGACGTTGTTTGGACGGGCCGTGAGATTTTTCAGCCTGTTCATGGGATACAGTATGATAATATCACTATTTCCGGGGAAGCCGGTAGCTGATATCAAGGTCGGATATGTTTTAACATCATTCTAGATAATTTCGTGACCAGAAATATCGAAAATTATCAAATATTGTAAAATTACTAGTATTGCAATTGTATTATGGAATGATATCTTATAGTGAGAAGAGAAAAATCTACTATCATATTTTCAAGCCTAGTAGACCAGTATTATATCGTTCTTGCCTCACTCTCGACGTCCATATATACTTATATATAATATATATATATATATATATATATAATATATATATATATATATATATATATATATATATATATATATATATATATATACATATTGCCGTCTATACATAAGTGAATCAGTCTTTCGAAATTGGGTGATTTAACACTTATGTATAAAATTTCCGTTTTGATCGCTTTCAACAATCAAATATGAACCTTTTTTCTAAGAAATCTGTTCTAGATGTTGAAAATGCAATTACTAGAACATGTTCTCTCAACACTGAATATATTTCGAGTAGAGGTCTTTAGATCGAATATGAAGTAATTGTTGCTTACATAAATGATTTTCTCTCTTGTAAGACATAACTAGTAAGCATTTTTACCACTAAAAAACAAATAGCTAATTTCTTACAGAAATAGAAGAGTATCGAAAAACACTCACTCACTTTTAGTTTGCAAATGCGAATATAACAGGTCACATTGTGTAGTCTGCTTACTAGCAGAAGCAAAAGCTGAAGGAAAGAATCGAACAGTTTCCCATTTAGGCACAGGCGTGGCTATATAGTTAGAAGTTGACTTCCGAAACACACGGTTCTAAGTTCAATCCCACTGCGAGGCACCTTGGGCAAGTGTCTTCTACTGTAGCTTCAGGCCGACTAAAGCCTTGCGTATGGATTTGGTAGACTGAAACTGAAATAAGCCTGTCGTAAATACATATATGCGTGTGTATGTCCCGCCCCATCGCTTTACACCGGGATCGGTGTGTTTACGTCCTCGTAAAGTAGTGGTTCGGCAAAAGAAAGCTATAGCAGTACCAAGCTTAAAATGCAAGTACTGGGGTAAGATTTGCGCGACTAAAATTCTTCAAGTCGGTGCCCTAGCATGGCCGCAGTATAATGACAGAAAAAAAAAAAAAGAAAATAAGCCTTAATACCAAAATACCTATAGTATAATTCATATATTAGCTGCATTATTCTACCCATACTCACATTCGTTTTATTTTGTGTTTTTAGTTTTTCCTTTGTGCTAACATGTGATAGGGTACTGTATAAAAAGGGTCTCTGGTACTCTGACTCAATGTGCAGAAGTAGATTGTCAAATATGTCGCATCGAATGGGATGTACACGTAACAAAGACGTCGGTCATACGGTAATTACAGGAGTGGAAACGAAAACTGAGGTTACCATTTGAATATGAGATATTTAAACCTGATACACAAAGATGACTTCATGGAAACGTTGAGCGAAGTTGGAACCTCTGTATAAAAATATGTCAGTTGGAATATATTCGTTGCACGTTTTTTACCACTGTTTTTCCTTCCGTCTATCTTTCTTCTCTTCTTTCTTTCTGTTTTCTTTTCTCTCTCTCTCTCTCTCTCTCTCTCTCTCTTTCAAGATATATATATATATCGCCATGATAGATCGTTAGCTACTACACACACTTTTTCTCTCCTTGTTTTTTCTGTGTCCCTTTCTGTAGAAGAGCGTAGACTCGAAACGTAAAATACTTTTTCTATTCCTGAGCGTTATACTAATACATCTATCTGTTTTGTACACCACCTGTCTTCTCCCTATATATATATATATATATATATACACGCACATATATGTATGCACATACAAGCACACACACACACACAGATGTAGTTCTCATATTTCATTTAAAATATAAGATAAAAACATATACCCACGATACAATGACTCAAGAGCATTTTATATTTATAGAAATATACGAGTAAGATGTCCCCTCAACTAAAGTTTTCATGCTTATAAACTTCTTAAGGTGCCATATTTTTACGCAGAAATATGTGCATGAATAAATGCTTTTGGGTGGATGATCGATATGGTGTGAAACATAACTGCAAGAAAGGAATTTCTATGAAATAAACAATTTCATTTCGCATCAAGTATTCTCTTCGTCCTTCGTCGACAAATTACATGTGTGTGTGTGTATAATTGTTTGTGTGTCACGCAGCATATAACACTTTACGGCGAAGTGAATAATGGCCGCAAATAAACAAATAAACATGTATTAAGTATTTTTTCTCTTGTGTAAACATCTGGCAAGACAGACAGGCAAGCAGGCAGGCAGACAGACAAACAGATACATACATACATACACACTCATACATATATATATATATAGTGAGAGAGAGATAGAGAAAGAGAGAGAGAGAGAGGTAGCTAGCAAGCTAGATGGATAGATAGATAGATAGATAGATAGATAGATAGATAGATAGATAGATAGATAGATAGATAGATAGATAGATAGATAGATAGATAGATAGATAGATAGATAGACGGATAGATAGATATAGATAGATAGATAGATAGATAGATAGATAGAAAGATAGATAGATAGATAGATAGATAGATAGATAGATAGATAGATAGATAGATAGATGGATGGATGGATAGATAGATGGATTGATAGATAGATAGATAGATAGATAGATAGATAGATAGATAGATAGATAGATAGATAGATAAATAGATACATAGAGAGATACATAGACAGACAGATAGAGAAGCGGATAGAAAGATAGATAGATACATACATACATACATAAATACATACATACATACATACATACATACATGCATAGACAGACAGATAGAGAAGCGGATAGACAGAAAGACAGACAGATAGATAGATAGACAGACAGACCGATAGAGATAGATAGACAGACAGATAGATAGATAGATAGATAGATAGATAGATAGATAGATAGATAGATAGATAGATAGATAGATAGATAGATAGATAGACAGACTGAGTGGAGGAGTGAGTGAGTGAGTGAAGAGTTACTATAGGCGTGCTCTTAAATGTATGGGTATGTGCATACGTTAATGAATGTTTACAACTGCTAGTATATGTATAAATGGAATAATGTAATATCAGTTTCTTGTCTATTTAGTTTTTTTTTACGTGAGTTTGAGTCACGCGCAATAGGATTTCTAACAGTAAATACTGCTTTTTCAACGCCAATAGGAAATGCATTTTATTGATATAATAATATGTAAATACGTGGAGGGTTCTGGTTTCAATTTAAATACCACAAAAGAAGGAAACGAAAGACTACAATGTCAACATTCATTTTACTGAAGACAGAAAAATTTAGATTAAATAGCAATATTTTGCCATCATTAATGATGTTTTAATTTAATTAATTGGCATTTTATCTAAATACTGCCAATGTTCTGTGTTCCGGCTCTTTATTAATAATGGAGCATTGACTTGTACAGAAATTAGAAAATTCACATGAACAAAACTAACATTACCTGCGTGATTTGTGTATTTAATGCCTTATTAGACCACGTCTTCCAATGACGTCCATTCAAAATTAATTGAAATATATGCGAGCATAAAATGTAAATATTTACATAGATGGATCCGTGTACATACGCACACACACACACACACACGCTCAAATTCTATCTCTCACTCTTTCTCCCTCACACACACAATCACACACACACACATTTGCACACATACATGTATATAATATAACTATATATATATATACACGCTTGTATATATATATAAACATATATACGTATACATTTATGTTTATATATATATATATATGTGTGTGTGTGTGTGTGTGTGGTGTGTGTGTGTGTGTGTGTGCGTGCGTGTGTGTATGTATGTATGTATAAAATTAAGTATGGGTAGAAATTGATATTAATCAATTAAAACCAGTGGCCTAGCATATTTTTAAAAAATCCAGTTTTAAATTTTTAATCTTCGAATTCATATATATATATACATACATATATATATATATTAATATATATATATATATATTTATATATATATATATATATATATTATATATATATATATATATATATATATATATATAATATATATATATTATATATATATATATATGCATATATGTATGTATGTATGTATGTATGTATGTATGTATGTTGTATGTATATATGCATACGTCGCTGTCATACCCTGTGTAACGTAATTCTCCTCCCTGAGAATTGCGTTCAAGCCACATATTGTTGTGGACTTCACGGCCACATATGCTAATTCAAAGAGCAATGAATACAGTTGATCAAACAGCGAACCCGCATCGTTGGAACCGATTAAGAACATCTATTTTTATAGGTGTGTGCGTGCTGTGTAATTGTGTTTTTTTTTTTTTTGTGCATGTATAATCGTATACACTCATACATATATGAATACATTGGCACGTTCATTCAGTCATCCAAAAATAAAATCATAGATAGCATATTAGTGGCATCATTTATGCGGGAAAATGCCTAAGTGAAAATATCCAAAAACTAAGGATTCCAGGCAAAGAATATGAACAGCTAACGTGCACTTTCCAAATATAGTACCTAACTTGAAAGGTAAAAATATTCAAAATGTTTCGCAAGGTCAACATGAAACTCTTCGCAGTTGCTGTTATCTAGCATTGTAACTGTGTTGCTTTGGCAGAAATTATCACCTTCAACATGGGAAAAATTCCAGTATTTATGGAAGAATGTTACACATACAAGGTGTTTGATTCAAGGTCAAAATTTATCTAATGCTCTATTGTTATATATGAGGCGTTGCCTCTCTTGTGGTGGTGAGAGAAGACATTACGAAGTCTTCTCTATCTGTAGTATGAGTTTCTTCGGTAAAGTTAACTCTGACACAAGCCAGGGACCAACCTACCAATAGAATGCTAACATGACGCCAGGATACACCAACATAATCAGGTTAAAAATACAAGCTTTTTCTAATAGTAAATTATAGCTATTCTACCTTTAAAACCCGTACCTTTTTATTGAACTCTATACTTTAAACATAACATAAAAGTATCCAAAACATAAATTCTATTCGACTTTAAATCAAAAATTTCTCAAACTTATCTATCGTCCAAATCTACCGTCTAGTTTGCACACAAACTTCGCCACCCCAAAGTTATGCCAATATATATATATAATATATATATATATATATATATATACATATATTCTATCCTACCTGATGCCCACCACTCTCAGCTAGATGACAATAAGAAGGAATTTCTTCTTCAAAGGGAGTCCCCCACCTCTCTCCTTTAAATGCATCTTTTTCATCTACTTTAGTCTAAACGCTTCGAACCAATAACGTTTAAATCGCATAGCTTTCGCTTGTCGAATACATTTTTTATCATTCCATTCGTGTTTGAAGACATAGCCCCCGTTGAATTCAGTGTTCAGTATTTCTCTTGGATCCACATATGTCTATTACTAATTCCGGCGGTGCTTGAACTGAAGTTTAGTAATTCTCAATTTCCAAAATCAGCAAGATTTGTCCTCTTCATGTGTCCCTGAATGACGCTCAGATACTCTCTTATAATCGCTTCTTTTTTCACCACCAAACCCGAAATTTACTAAATTGTAACTCAGCCTACACCTGGCTAATTGAGTGATTAATTTCACAACCCAGGACAACAACCGCGGTTAGTTTCTGATCTGCGTTGATATTTGAATTTTAACTGAACGCCTTGAAACGTCTTAGATGGATTCTTGTGCGTAAGCATCCTTGGCAGCCACTTCGATTAATAGATTGCCGGTTCGCTAACTGCTGTATTATGTCATATGTGAAGGCGCGTGGCTTCGTGGTTAGGGCATTCGACTGACGATTGTAAGGTCGTGAGTTCGATTCCCGGCGATGCGTGGTGTCCTTGGGCAAGACACTTTATTTCACGTTGCTCCAGTCCACTCAGCTGGCAAAAATGAGTTGTACCTGTATTTCAAAGGGCCGGCCTTGTCACACTCTGTGTCACGTTGAATCTCCCTGAGAACTACGTTAGGGCTACACGTGTATGTGGATTGCTCAGTCACTTGCACGTTAATTCCACGAGCAAGCTGCTCCGTTGATCGTATCAGCTGGGACCCTCGTCGTCGTAACCGACGGAGTGCTCCTATATACCTATTATGTCATATAAGTGTACTTTGCTACATAATATAAATATAACTTGAAATTTTTAGCCAACATTCCACATGCACATCGAATATATTTAATAAGGTTCTGATTAATAATACATTTATAAGCATTATTTAATAGACAGCTAAAACAGACACCCAGTTGCTTATGAAATCCTAACATTATTAAAACTTCCGGTTTCTCCTTTCTGTCTTTATACACAACTAAGTGTTTTCTCTCACTTTTTTCCTTTTTTTTCTCTCACTCTCTCTCTCTATCTTTCTCTCTGTCCCTCTCCATCTCCGAGAATATATCTATATTATACACACGGCATTCCATTAACTATCTATTAGTATATTTGAATATGTATTCAATATATAAAACAGACATTACAAAATATACATGTTGAGATATGTGCTTAATAAAAAAAAATCATAAAACAAGGATAAGTGCCAAACTATACAGCATATGCATACATCTTAACACAACATTACAAAAGAAAAGTAAAAGCGAATATAATCAACATTATTCTTTTCACAAGAGAATTTTTTTTTTTAATATTCAGTAATGAATTAAAATCTTCAGCACAAAACTAAAAATAATATATTTTTACAAATTATTAATTCATCAACAGCGATAAATACGTAAGCGATCTGTGAAATATGACAAAGAATTTCAGCGATTTTTTCACTTGTGAAGTATCTTAAATATACTGAAAATAAATCCATTAAATATAATTATCAAATATGTTTAACAAATTATATATAAGGCATAAATATATGCATAAGTATAATGAATGTGAAGTGAAATAAATCATTAAATAGCTCAATTAAATCACTGTTTCATATATAATTTCACAATTCAAGAATTCTTATTGTTGAGAGTACTTCAATAAGCTATGATATCTGTTCTTAACAATTTGAGCACATTAGGAGAAGTTTAAACAAGCAAGAAATATTCTTGATAATTGTAACTAACTAAGGTTCACCTGTTTGCATTTACGTACAGGTGTATCTCAAAATATTTAAACAGAAATATGAACATGTTTGCTTTTGAAATGGAAACACAAATGTTCCAATTGTGATGTTAAGAAATAAACTGAATCATAAAAATCAACATTTATATTTCCAAACAAAATGCGTAGACAGACTACATACACTTAAATATCATTCTGCAACAGATCACAATTGATAAACCCGGTTATTCAGTATTTCATCCAAAGCTCTGTAATAAAATCCGTTTAAAATGCCGAGCATAATTAAATAAATATACTCAACATTAATTTAACAGCTGGTAATGGTTATGTGCTCAAGGGCAATGGATTTAAAATTAGATTAAATTATCGTAAATATATTCTGACATGTTGAGATAAATAATGCGCTCCGAATTGTGACCTGCACCGGATTAAACCTGCTGCTTATCAATAAATTACACGACATCACAACACGACCTATATTTGTAGAAACATTGATATTTTAATTACGTGCATTTATACCTAAAACGAAAGAAAAAATGTGATGCATGAATACATACATAATGTGTCCAACAATCCCGTTTCTTGTGAATTTAAATAATGTTTTGTTGTTTTATTTCAAATGGAGGAAATTATTCTGTTTCTTTTTAAGGCATAATGCCGGTCTAGAGTATATTTTAAATTCTATGGAAATATAAATGGTTAGATTGGAGAGAAAAGTGGGATCGATGGATTACGTTTAAACGTATGTTGTGCTAAGTAACAGAAAGCAGAATATTCATATGCACAAGCATACAAACACACACACACACCACACACACACACACACACACACACCACACATATATATATATATATATATATATATATATATCCACATATACGACGGGCTTCTTTCAGTTTCCGTCTACCAAATCCACTCACTAGCTTTTGTCGGCCCGAGGCTACAGTAGAAGACACTTGTCCAAGTTGCCACGCAGTGGGACTGAGCCCGGAACCTTGTGGTCGGTAAGCAAACTACTTACTACACAGCCACTCCTGCGCCTATAGTAAGTTCATAATTTACTATAATTTCATAAGTCATATCGAGTCGGCAATATTGAAATTTCGGGGTTCACAATTTGGAACCAAAATTATTTGCATTTTACAAATATATGATTACTCCAAACATACGCCTCCGACATGACGGAAACATGTGTGTGAGTTTGGACGTGTGTGTGTGTAAGTGTGTGAAATAAATATCAGAGTCGCTTTGAAACTGCAGGAGCAAGTTAGGGGTTGTGCAAAAATCTTCTGCATCCAACGCAGTGCTAGGAACTCTTCCCTATCATCAATAGGTATCTGCAGGACACGACCATTTTGCTTCTTAGCATGTACGATTCGCCCGAGTGTTACAGCGATCTTTGAACTAACTCTCAGCTGGAGAAAGGTTCATGTTTTAGTCTCTTGTCAACCATAACCACCTTCAGCTTGGCTCTGCAGCCGTGCCTATCTCTTCGAATGCTTTTTCTAGGTGTTGGTCTTCCAGACATTTCTTTTGCAGGAAGTACTACCCTGATCCAGCTGGAGAGGTGCACCAACCATTTACAGAAGAGAACAAGCGGCATACCATCTCTTGACAAGAGACTAATTGACTACATTCTGTTTTCTGGTTTTCTGTCTTTGGTGGGAAATATCGTGTATGTTCACTAAGAGCACTGAGAGTTCGACCACAATAATTCTTTTTATATTACCGGGGAGTAGGAGCATGTCTAGTCTAAGTGATCTGTATATGATGTATGATCATTAAATATCCGGATGGTTGTCGTAGTAATGAAGCTACATCACGCAGAGTAAAGTAGCTGCCATCAAGATCCAAAACGACCAGCCTACTCACCGGGTCTAGGATAGATTGAGATAGAAAGACAGACAGACAGACAGATAGATAGATAGATAGATAGATAGATAGATAGATAGATAGATAGATAGATAGATAGATAGATAGATAGATAGATAGATAGATAGATAGCACAGGCACACACAAAAAGAACACATGCATAATAGCATTGATCTCGGCGAGCTGGTAGAAACGTTAGTACGCCGGGCGAAATGCTCTGCGTTATTTCGTATGTCTTTACGTTCTGAGTTCAAATTCCGCCGAAGTCGACTTTGCCTTTCATTTTTTTGGGGTCGGTAAATTAAGTACGATATTTCAGGCCTTGCACCTATAATAGAAAAGGTCCAGGGTTTTTGTTTGTTAACACAATGAACCTAAAATAAATTAAGTTGGGTCGAAGTTATAGCAACTTCAACCAACATAAAGTTCGATTGAATATCTCAGTGTTGAAATTCCTGGAGAGCAGGATTTCGCAGTCGGTGAATCTTTTCATTCGGAGAAACAAAGATGCTATTCTACTTATAATTATCGAGTTATCTATTACTGCTTCACTTCTTCGTGTGTATAATTTTGCATAAAACAACCATGTATATGTGTGGTTGTGTGTGTGTGTGTGTGTATGTGTGTGTGTTCGTATGCATATATATATATATGGGTGTGTGCGTGTGTGTATGTATACATATATAAAAGTACATAATACACACCATATATTTTTACTTGTGTATCACCTTAACTATCTATCTTTCTATCGATTCCCTCCCCCTCTTTTCCTCTTTCCTCACTATATATCGCACTCTCCTCACATATAATAGATATATATATATCGCACAGAATCACACACACGTACATACCCACCCATCCACACACATACACATATATATATGTAATATACAATCTTGCATACATGTATTTCTATATGTGTGAATTTTACGTTTGTGTACTTGCGCGTGAGTTTACGTATATAAGCACATATGCCTATGTGTCTGTATATAGGGTGAGAAATTTTAGATAGATAATTTAAACAACATATGTATAAATACCTTATTCTATGTATGACTGTAATTATTTGTCTTTGTGTCTGCGAATTTGTTTGATTGTAACTATGAGGGGTGATAATTATCAGTATCGAATTGATGTCAAATGATTCTTAATGAAAGAGATAGTGAAAGGAAAACACTGAACCGTGTAGTCCGACACACTTGACCTTCTCTATTCAATAGAACCTAATTTGACTATTTCTCTTTAGTTTTAACGTTGAATACGTTATATCTTTTCCATTTCTATGGAGTTATTCAGCCATGGCAAGCTACCTATAGCTTTTTTTCCCTTTCTCTCTCTCTCCCCACCCCCTCTCTCTTTCTCTCCCTCTCTCAAGCTTTATTATCTATGAGAAACTCTTTTTCTTTCACTCCTCCAGTTACGCACGATACATTCTATGTGCGTACGCATGTCTATATGTACGTACGTATGTCTTTCATATCTATTTAAGTTATTCTTCGCAGGATTCACGCCGTCACTAAGAAAGATTTTGTCTCAGCGAAGATGTGTATATGATTGAATGTGGTTGTATGTACGTATGGATGTTTTTTTGTCTCTTTTTTGTTTTTTGAAGAACAAATATCCGCATACCTCCTTAGGGGAGACAGCTAGTATCTAACAAAGAACAAATGACTATTGTTGCAATTTAAATACAAAAATAATGTTATATATTGAACTTTAATAAATTTCAGCACTATTTTGATTACCGATTTAAAGCATTCCACGGAGCAAGGCTGAAATTCCTGATGAGTAAAGTACGGTACGCACTTTCGAATCCCAAGCTACAATTATTCATCGTACGATTATCACACAGCCCTGAATAGAGTATTGCCATACACAGAGTCAGCAAGAACAGAATGATTATGCTAAGAGATAATTAATTTGTTATCATCACTTACATATGAACAAAGATGTTCTATCTTTTTCTATGTTCGTGACATAATCGCCAATGTGTACATTTTTTCTCTTAACTAATTGTTGTAATAAGAGTTTAAAATGGTAACTATTTCTGTTGTGTTGAGTGAGCATAGAAGCTATTTTATTGGCTCGTAGACAGAAATGTTTAATTACAGACATACAAGATAGTAATGTATCGCACATGTTTTCTCTTATATATCGCTAAATATTATGACAATTTTTACTTACTGTTTTCTTTCCGACCAGAAGAATACTGAAGCAATAAAAAAACAAGCGTTAAGTTGAAAGGCTTTAAAATAAAATACCTATTTCTTTACTACCCACAAGGGGCCAAAAAGAGAGAGGAGAAACTAGTACAGGCAAACGGATTAATTCGATTATATCGACCCCAGTGCGTAACTGGTACTTATTTAATCGACCCCGAAAGGATGAAAGGTAAGGTCGACCTCGGTGGAATTTGAACTCAGAACGTAACGGCAGACAAAATACCTGTTCCTTTACTACCCACAAGGGGCTAAACACAGAGAGGACAAACAAAGACAGACACACGGATTAAGTCGATTATATCGACCCCTGTGCGTAACTGGTACTTATTTAATCGACACCGAAAGGATGAAAGGTAAGGTCGACCTCGGTGGAATTTGAACTCAGAACGTAACGGCAGACAAAATACCTATTCCTTTACTACCCACAAGGGGCTAAACACAGAGAGGACAAACAAGGACAGACAAACGGATTAATTCGATTATATCGACCCCAGTGCGTAACTGGTACTTATTTAATCGACCCTGAATAGATGAAAGATAAAGTCGACCTCCGCGGAATTTGAACTCAGAACGTAACGGCAGACGACCCATGCTACAGTGGAAAAGATTTTCTTCTTCCGACTATTCAAATTACGTACAAATACGTGCCATAAACCGGTGACAAATTATAATCATATTACCTTTCCAGTTCCACTTAACAGATAAACAGATTTCAGAAAATTTAGATCGCTGAGTGCATCCGTTTTCTTAAGAGTTTGAACATAGTCGACGAGGTAAGGGTTCTTTCGCGGTCGCTCACGATTAAAAATTTATACGAATGTAGTGGTTCATAATATTTGGTTAAATATGCAGAACGACGTCATTCTTACGTAGATTATGTGTAAAAACGGCAATACTTCCTTTATTATTCTGTTATTCTTTTATTCCTTTACTTGATTCGTCATATCCTTAGCCAGCCATGTGAGGCACCTCAAAAACGAAGGGACCCCATACAATATCAAATTGACGATTAAAATGTATTTTCTATAACATACTGAAAGGGTGAATGCTGTATGGAGATAGATAGATAGAGAGAGAGAGAGAGATAGAAAGTGAGGGAAAGAGAAAGACAGACGGATAGATAGAGAGAGAGAGAGAGTAAGAGAGAAAGAGAGAGAGTAAGAGTGAGACAGTAATGCAGACACATAATGGAGATTTTGGGGTAATGCAGATATATAAAGAAGAACGCGGGGAGGAAAGAATCTATAGAAAATATATTAAGAGAATCGGGAGGGAAAATATATAGATGTAACAGAAAAATATAATTTAGTCAGTCATTATAGATTTGCGGGTAATTTCTTGAATGTCATACATTCGAAATCTAATTAAAAAAAAATTGAAAACACTATGAAAATTTAAATAAAAAGAATCATGCTAAATGAAGAATATGAAATGTCGATTAGAAATGAGCATATTATATGTTTAACAAAATAGCCGCCAAAGATAAAGATAAATTTTGAATAGTCAGCTAAAATATAAAATGAAAATCACCACTTATAATTTTTATTCATTGTACATGAGGCAACGACTTGCCACTTGACTTTATATTCCGATTCAGCTTTATAACTACAATTCCATATGCATTTAGATAGTCTTGCGCAAATGGATATTTACATACATAACTTCGTGTACAAACAGTTAAATAGATTCATTTAGATAACATAGATAGATAGAGAGAGAGAGGGAGAGAGAGAGATAGATAGAGAGAGAGAGAGAGGGAGAGAGAGAGAGATAGATAGATAGATAGATAGATAGATAGATAGATAGATAGACAGATAGATAGATAGATAGATAGATAGATAGATAGATAGATAGTAGATAGATAGATAGATAGATAGAGTGTGTGAGTGAGAAAGGGAGAGATAGTTTGAGAGCGATAGAAAGAAAGGGAGAAGGTTTCGAGTATCTGAAATATTTGTTAGTTTTCACATCGTTAAGAAGGAAGCAGGTGTGAATGTCTGATTCTATAAGCAAAATTTCAAGAACAACTTAGTAAACATTATTCAAACTTGTCCTAGCTTGTCTATTTGATAACTCCTCTAGCTCTAGAGAAGAGTGGGTGCGTATGTGTGTGTATGTGAGTGCGTGTGAGCATGTGCACGTATGCGTCTGTGTTTGCTTTGCATACATGTACACATGCATGCTTATACATGCAAGTACACACTCTTACAGGCATTTACTATACACACACAAGTAGACGGACAGAATATTATTGAATATTCACACACACACACATACACTTGTAAGCATCGGCATACGTATACATATATATGTGTGTGTGTGTTTGTATTTATACACACACAACTCATATATATATATATATATATATACATATATATAATATATATATATATATATATATATATAATATTAGGGAATAAACTATTATTCCAACCTTACAGGTAGAATTCAGTATAATAATATTCGATCGAATTTCGTAATATATAATATGTAATATATAATATATGTATATAACTAATTTAGAGACGAACCACAACTCAATGAAGAGCCCGTCCAAAACCATGCTGTGAGACATATACCGTACAAAATCGAATATCATACAAAGAAAACATTCATCATAAAAATATTAATCTAAATTCATATAAAGTATGAATTGAAAAATAAAAATCAATACAATAATATAATGTATAATGTAAGTACTAGTACATTGACTACGCGCGTTTCATGGCTGAATTAGGACTATATAAAATCATATAAGAAACTTTATCTAAGTTCATTAGAATGGAATATGATTATACTACCCAAATCGGTCACTCCTCAGGTCAAATTCCTAAAAAGAAACTAAAACAAAAAGTTAACTTACGTCATAATATGATAAGGAATAAAAAAATAATAAGATAATAAAATAATGAGAACATGACAAGGAATAAAATATATATATAAAGTTCTAATGAACTTGGATATGGTTTCTTATATGATTTTATATAGTCCTAATTCAGCCATGAAACGCGCGTAGTCAATATACAAGTACTAACTTTATACATTATATTATTGTATTAATTTTTATCGTTCAATTTATAATTTATATGATTTTAGATTAATATTTTTATGATGAACGTTTTCTTTATATGTCATATGTCTCACAGCATTGTTTTGGATGGGTTCTTCACTGACTGAGTTGTGAAATGGTGGTCCAGCTCTAAATTATATATATATATATATATGTATATATATATATATTATATATATATATATTATATATATATATATATATATATATATAATATATATATATATATATATATATATATATTTATACTACTAATATAGGATGAAGCTTTTTTACAGAAACCAAAAATTCCTTAAAAAAATGTGGCGACATATAAAAATACCTTTAAGGCTAAAATTATAAACAACGTAAAAATAAGGGCTATATATATATATATATATATATATATATATATATATATATATATATATACATATACAATATATACACATATATACACATATACATATTTACACTTATGTGTGCACATGTATGAATGCATGCGTGTGTGTGTGTGTGTCTCTCTCTCTAAATATATATATACACAAACAATGGGTTTCTTCCAGTTTCCCTTTACCAACTCCACTCAATGTCTCGTGATTGGGGCATCCTTTCTTCAGTACTTTATAGGGGGGATTGCGTTTGTTCTTGGAAATATACTAACTCGACTGTATGTAATATATTAATCTGAATTTCTTCCAAGTTATTGATCTATTTTATTAAAATCATGGATGAGAATATAACCTCATTATTATAACGAGCGAGATGGGAAACTTAGATCTTTTTAGATTACCCAAGTAATTTTTTCTATAAACATAATTAAGCGGATTAAAATTGATATTAACATACTCTTTTACTCTTTTACTTGTTTCAGTCATTTGACTGCGGCCATGCTGGAGCACCGCCTTTAGTCGAGCAAATCGACCCCAGGACTTATTCTTTGTAAGCCCAGTACTCATTCTATCGGTCTCTTTTGCCGAACCGCTAAGTGACGGGGAGGAAACACACCAGCATCGGTTGTCAAGCAATGCTAGGGGGACAAACACAGACACACAAACACACACATACATATATATATTTATACATATATACGACAGGCTTCTTTCAGTTTTCATCTACCAAATCCACTCACAAGGCATTGGTCGGCCCGGGGCTATAGCAGAAGACACTTACCCAAGATGCCACGCAGTGGGACTGAACCCGGAACTATGTGGTTGGTTAGCAAGCTACTTACCACACAGCCACACAAACAATGGGCTTCTTCCAGTTTTCGTTTACCAAATCCACTTAATGTCTCGTGATTGGGGCATCCTTTCTTCAGTACTTTATAAGGGGGATGGTGTTTGTTCTTGGAAATCTACTAACTCGAATGTATTTAATCTATGAATCTGAATTTCTTCCAAGTTATTGATCTATTTTATTAAAATCATGGATGAGAAGACAACCTCATTATTATAACGAGCGAGATGGGAAACTTAGATCTTTTTAGATTGCCCAAGTATTTTTTCTATAAACATAATTAAGCGGATTAAAATTAATATTAACATGTTAGGAACAGATCTAAAAGGTGGTCTACTCTCTCTTTTACTCTTTTACTTTTTTCAGTCATTTGACTGTGGCCATGCTGGAGCACCACCTTTAATCGAGCAACTCGGCCCCGGGACTTATTCTTTGTAAGCCCAGTACTTATTCTATCGGTCTCTTTTTGCCGAACCGCTAGGTGACGGGGACATAAAAACACCAGCATCGGTTGTCAAGCAATGCTAGGGGGACAAACACAGACACACAAACACACACACACACATATATATACATATATACGACGGGCTTCTTTCAGTTTCCATCTACCAAATCCACTCACAAGGCATTGGTCGGCCCGAGGCTATAGTAGAAGACACTTGCCCAAGGGTTCCACGCAGTGGGACTGAACCCTAAAACCATGTGGTTTGTAAGCAAGCTGCTTACCACACAGCCACTCCTGCGCTTGGTGATTAAACTGTAAGGAATTTTACAGACAATGTAGATTGAAGTGGAATTGATATCTAAATCAAACTGCTAGACGGAACAGACAGGTTTTGCTCTCGTTAGACTTCTACAGTAAATCATTTTCTATTCAGTCTCCATGATTAAGAATATAGATTTAATTAATTAGTCTATAAATAATGAATACACAAGATATGTTCCGCGCTGCCTGTGACAAATTAAAGCAATCGTTCTTCTTTTTTGTCATTATAATCATGTTTTTATTATTTTGTACAACCTTGACGCTGGCAGCATCGTCAAGTACACCAGATAAAATGCTTAGCGGCATCTCGTCCGTCTTTACGTTCTGGGTTCAAATTCCACCGAGGTCGACTTTACATTTCATCCGCTCGGCTTCGATAAAATATGTACCAGTGGAACGCCGGGGTCGATGCAATTTCAGGGAAGGGGTAGCACCATCCCTGAAATTGTTGGCCTTGTGCGAAAATTTGAAATCATTTTTTAGTAGTTACTTATTGTTATTATATGTATATTGTTATTTTAAAACAACTTGATTCATGAAAATAAATGATACAGCGATGCTCTTTGTATTTCAGTAAGGCTGAGAACTCATCCTTCATGAATATATTTGTTGTTCTTTGTCGAAAGAGGTCATGGAATATATATGTATGTTATAGTTGCGTTTGATTCATTGAGTAGCAGCGTGATATACAGTCCTTTTACCGTAGGATTTATGAACGGCAGGTTTCCTGAGATAAGATCTATATTGGTGTTGCATGGACACCCCCAGACAATAAAGTAGGCTAGCCCAATACGTAGATATAGAGGGAGAATCCTTGACGTCAGGGAGCACAGCTGTGTAGACTATGAGTAGAGTTGAGTAGAGCTCATCCGAACGTGCGACATAACAATTGGTTACCTCTTTTCAAGTAATTTTCTCCCAAAAGTATAATTAGTATTTCTCTTTCTCCTACATCCGTTCTCTCTTTTTTTCTCCTTTTGCTTTCTGACGTTCCTTCCCGTTTTTCGTGGTATATATTCTGCGTTTTTTTTCTTTTGTTGATGTATAAAGTGAGATAGTATCCTTCAAGTTTGGTTCATAGCTTAACATTTTGAGGATAAAATTTTCTTTCAATATCGACCAAATATTGATTTCAAATTTTGGCGCATGACTAGCAATTCCGGGGGGGGGGGTCAATGTTGTTGACCCCAGTGTTTAAATGTTACTTAATTTGTCGATACTAAAAGGATGAACGGTAAAGTCGATCTCGGCGGAATTTCAACTCAGAACGTGAAGACGGTAAAAAATGATGTGAAGCATTTTGCTCGGCATTCAAACGACTCTGCCAGCTCGCTACCTTATTTCTCGAACAAATATTGCAATTTGCTTTGTATCAACGTGGTTGATTACAACCGTTTCCCAATAGAACCTTCAGAATTGACGATCTTATCTTGGTCAGTTAACTTCATATGTACAAATTTGATAGTGAAAACTTTGTTGAAGAGTTCATCCGTAATTCCATTTACCTTTTGTGTGTATACAGTGAGTCGCCTCCTTCAAACTATATCTCTTTTATTTACAGGGCTAGAATTATTTTATTGATGACTCCATAAGACTGCTTTCATTTACTCTTGTCACATCTTGTGGAAGCATTATATTTCGCTTTCAGTTTCTATGAACGATTCGTTTTAGGTATTTGTTTGCACGTTGTCATAAGATAGCAGATAGGAAAATTGTTCAAAGTCTCAAACATAAAGCTTCTGCAGATTTTTTCTATCTTTACCTTCCTGACATATAGCTGGTTCTTATCTGTGGTATTGTCATAATGATCCATTTTGTTACCTATAAGTATGTTTGAGCTTGAACAGTTTGAGAACTCTGAATTAATTGATTTTCAGTTAGATTTTTGGAAAGTCAGAGAATCTCAGAGCATTTTGTATGACGACGAGATACTCAGATGCTTAAACGTATAGCGTCAATGATATAATATATTATAGCGCGAAAGTTTTCTGGAATTCGCAGTCACAATGTGCATAAATTCTACAGAGATGTGCCAGAGATCCAAATTAACGGTGTTGTTGGTTGGGTAGAGAAAAATTCCCCCCTATAAAATCTATGCTCGTGAATTATACAGAAATTTAATTCGTCTAAAGACACGTGTCTCTCTTGTAACCTGCGAGCAGATATATTTGAGTATGTGTTGATCGATATCTTGTTGATACCACACTTTATATACAAAGTGGCGCTATCATTGAGGAATACTGATTTTGTAGTATACGTTATCATAGTTTTATTATCAGCAAGTGAACTTGCCGATCTGAAAGGCAAAATAAAATCACGCAATTTCAAATTTGCTCTCCTCCATGTTCTGATTCTATCAATCCCAAATATGTGGAACAGTAGTTCTGTATCTTTCACGTAGGTTTTTAGGTTTTCTTGTGTCTTCTGGTACTTATTTAACATTGATGCTTGTGCTTTTCTTTTTTTGGTTTGTTTTGTTTTGATTCAAGGCTTTATCATAATTCATTAAAAGACACACTTATAACAGGAAACTACATCAATATAGTTGTATGGTTTATATATATATATATATAATATATATATATTATATATATATATATATATACATATGTATATATCTAGATGTACATCTATCTATCAATCTACATGTGTGTGTGTGTGTAATTATTTTCAGAAGCCAATAGAAACGAAGTATTTTAATAACAAATTCACCGATGTAGATTCGAGGATGGCATACCTGGGTATTAACAATATGTACAAACACTTTCGTACTTACTAAAGCATATATAGATTTATCCTTACAGTTACTCATACATAGACCAATTATACATATGATCATAAAAAAGTATACTCCGTCATGCAATCTACGGTCCACTGAAGGATCAAGATTCAACGTACGGAAGGTTCAGAGTTTGGTGTAGTATAAATAATAACACAAATACTTCAGACGTGTTAGTTAGTTTATGGAAAAATGAATTATATCATGCAACCGTTTCCATCGGCTGAAGAACCGACAGGAAAATGAGAGAATCGATGTGCATACACAATAAAAATACATGTCTGAATCAGATGTAGTGAACCTCAGTTTGTTTTAGTGCGTGTGTGTGTGTGTGTGAATAGGGGCACTCAATCGGTAACGACGATAAGGGTACCAGTTGATCCGATCAACGGAACAGCCTGCTCGTGAAATTAACGTGCAAGTGGTTGAGCACTCCAGAGACACATGTACCTTTAACGTAGTTCTCGGAGGAGATTCAGCATGTCACAGAGTGTGACAAGGTTAGCCGTTTGAAATACAGACACAACAGAAACAGGAAGAAAGAGTGAGAGAAATTTGTGGTGAAAGAGTACGGCAGGGTTCGCCTACAACCTCTTACGGAGAAGCGTGGGACTTTAGGTATTTCCACTCAATAAAATACTCACAGCGCCCAATATAGGAATCGAAACCCTAAATACTTGGCCATTGCACCTCCACAATATACATATTGTAGATAAATTAGATATGCTTCGACCAAAGATTTGAACTCCGACATTTGAGCTCCGACAACTGCAATTGATATTATAAGACATTCTCTTTGACGCATTAACGATTCTGCCATTTCGAGAATTCCTGCCCGACAATCAGCTTCTATGGATCTAACATTCGCAAAGACCAATATTTCAACATCAATCACTCAACCTGTCCTGGATATAAGGAGGACTTCTTGAGGACAATTAGGCGGAATTTTGCATGCGTATTCCCACATAAGTTTGGCTTTCTCTCTTGTGACGGGGATTTCTCCAATTTGTTTTTCACCACACATTTGAAATGATGAGAGGCACCATTTTATAAAAATAAAATTCCAAAATTTATGGCTTTTTATCACCAATTTCACAATCCCCCAACTGCAGACCGATTTTTGCCAACTTTCACGTTTCTACATACTTAAAAACCATGGGAGGAGCCCTTTTGGTAAAAAAGAAAAAAATGTAAATAATTTCAGACGCTAAAGGTGTCATATTTAAGGGAAATTTGTGTGTTGTGTCAAGTACATCTCACAACCACCTTCCTAGTTTGTCACTCTGATATATATTGTGTCTATTTATAATTTTGAAATATTGGAGAGTCTCAGAAGGCCATTGCTGGGATTTATCCACAGTGGTTTACAAAAAGGTTATATAAAAGACTAGCAGTATCGCCCGGCGTTGCTCGGGTTTGTAAGGGAAATAAGTATATAAGCATTTTTAGAGATGTAAAGTATAATAGCCATCTCAATATGGTTAACCACAAAGGGGGGGGGGTTACTGTAGCTTTTTACGTTCTGAGATTTAATAATACATTTTTAGAGAGTTACTTCCCTTATATAAACCGAGCGAAAATACATTAAAAATGCGTAAAATTATGTTAATTTTTTTTTTAAACGTAGACTCATCGTAGACGCGCGCTAATACCCAGAAGGGCTCGATATGAATCACGACTATAAGATACCCGCTTTTGGTTACACTGCACCGCAAAATGTGGGAGTAGTTAGGAATCTAAATCGTAGGAGACAGACACACAACTTCACTTTTATATATAAAGATAATTCATTTCACTAGAATACTCTTCTGTTACTAAATCTGACTTTTCTTACACGCACACACGCACACACAGACACTTACACACACACATATACACACACACACACGGTCTCGCATGGTTGGTCGGGGGTTATATTGTCAGTTTTTGTTGTTGTTGTTGTTACTTCGACATCATTCCACTATTGTCTGTGTCTCACTATTCTCAGTAGCTTCTGCATTGTATTTGACATTGCAACTGAAATTTCCAATTGCAATTATGTGGAGAAGTTGCACTGATAGGCTGGATAGATTTTTTTTTGGGGTTACATAGGCGCAGCAGTGGCTGAGTGGTAAGTAGCTTGCTAAACAACCACATGGTTCCGGGTTCAGTCGCACTGCGTGGCATCTTAGGCAAGTGTCTTCTGCTCTAGCCCCGGGCCGACCAATGCCTTGTGAGTAGATTTGGTAGACAGAAACTGAAAGAAGCCTGTCGTATATATGTATATATATATATATATATGTGTGTGTGTGTGTGTGTGTTTGTCCCCCTAGCATTGCTTGACAACCGATGCGTGTGTTTACGTACCCGTCACTTAGTGGTTCGGCAAAAGTGACTAATAGAATAAGTACTGGGCTTACAAAGAATAAGTCCCGGGGTCGATTTGCTCGACTAAAGGCGGTGCTCCAGCATGGCCGCAGTCAAATGACTGAAACAAGTAAAAGAGAGAGTAAAGAGTATATGACAAGGTGAATGATTGTATAAAATTGTAAGTGGCTAAGAATGTGAACTTAATCTTGCTTCTACTAATAATTTGTAATATTTGGGGTGTTTTGAGAGATATTTACATATTTTGCTAGCCGGGTAGGAACTTGAAGATGAAAAGACACGTTATAATAAATCATTGATATTTTTCTGTTGCTTTGTCTTTTATAAGAGAATGGTTGTATCTTGTATATGTTAAATTATCTCTTTTAACAGATCTTTAAGTGTGTGTCATTGTTAAAGTGATGAATCTTGTAAATTCTCTTCAGAAGCAGATGGTAAAATTTCGCAGGAAAAATCCTTACAAAATATAATAAAATACATTTGAGGTGTCCTGATTATATTGTATCGTTACGTATGAATTTGCACGGCTTTCCTAGTCACAAATCTAGAATATTTAATCCTTTTTACGCTACACAACTCTAATTGTACTTGTTAACTCGTTAAATAAATGACTGGGCGTTGTGAGTATTTATTGAGCGAAACACCTAAAGCTCCACGAGGCTCCGGCAGGGATGGTGGTGATCCCTGCTGTACTCTTTCACCACAACTTTCTCTCTCACTCTTACTTTCTGTTTCTGTTGTACCTATATTTCAAAGGGCCGGCTTTGTCACTCTCCGTGTCACGCTGAATATCCCCGGGAACTACGTTAAAGGTACACGTGTCTGTGGAGTGCTCAGCCACTTACACGTTAATTTCACGAGCAGGCTGTTCCGTTGATCAGATCAACTGGAACCCTCATCGTCGTAACCGACGTAGTGCTTCCACCAAATAAATGACAGTAGGCATTATGGAAACAATCAGCTGATTGGATATTCATATTTCTCTAATTTCAACAATTTTTCATCTCGAATAAGTCCCTTTCTATTAATAGGTATTTCTCACTCCATTATAATGTGCTTAGGTAACTTCTTCGAGACCAGTAATTTCTGTTGAGTCGAAGGTCCAATAATGACGTCAGAGCTTTCGTTGTTGTACCTCATAATTCAGGTTGACTTTTCCTCATAGAGGAAGGGTTTGCGAGAAAGTATAGTTTTAATGGAGATGTGATGTTGATGATAGATCAGGCGACTTTGATGGCCGACATGAGAATATCTTAGTTAAATGAGCCGAAGCTATCACAAATATCGAACTAAAAGGAAAAAAATTCGACTTTTCAGTTAAAGATGTAAAACTTTTCTCTAAAACTTTGGATGTAAACATAAATCTCTCCTGTCGTGTTGTTCAATAGTATTTGATCTTAATATGAGTTTGAATGAAATAAAATATGTTTCCGCAGATTATATTCAGATGGAGATGTGTTGATGAAACAAATGGAGGTGTAGTGACAGAAAGCAGTTTTATGTACTTTCAAAGCGTATGGGTAGATAGATAGGTGGATAGATAGATAGATAGATAGATAGATAGATAGATAGATAGATAGATAGATAGACAGACAGACAGACAGACAGATAGATAGATATAAAGATAGATAGATAGATAGATAGATAGATAGATAGATAGATAGATAGATAGATAGATAGAAAATAGATAGATAGATTGATAGGCAGATAGATAGTTATATAGATAGATAGATAGATAGATAGATAGATAGATAGATAGATAGATAGATAGATAGACAGACAGACACATAGACGAACAGATAGATAGGTAGATAGATAGATAGATTGATGATAGACATTATGTATGTAGGTATGTATGTAGGTAGGTTGGTAGGTAAGTAGGTAGGTGGGTGGGTTGGTAGATAGATAGACAGACAGACAGAGAGAAGTAGAATGATAGGCAGATAGGCAGATAAACTAATACAGAGTTATGCGCACGATGCGAACATAGATTTATATATTTGGGTTGGGATATTTAGATTGTCAATCATTCAAATAGATAAGATACTTCTTTGAATCTACATGTAGGTGTTCAACAGCTCGTGCATATGAGCGTGTGAATGTGGCGTTTTGAGTCATCCAGTGTGAATGCATTCATGTATTTGCATATGTGTGTGTGTGTGTGTGATAGTCAACCACCATTACCTGCCGAATTTTAAAGTTTGTTCCCTCATAGAACTAAGTAAAATAGACAGGACAATTCTCATTACAATTATCATAAAAGCGCCAGCTATAGACTAAACATTGTTTGGCTATTATTTCATTGTCGCTTTCGGCGCTATTTCTTGTGTGAAAATCGTTTTAGTTACACTAAGTAAGTTGCAATAAAAGAAACATTAACTAACACACTTTCGGAAGAGCTGTAAAAGCTGAGCAGCTGTTCAAATAGTACACAATATTTACCGTGATAAATGTTCTACCAAACAATCGACAATTCGATCTTCCAGAATTCTTTTAGAAGAAAGCGTTTCGCCACATTGCATCAATCGAGTACTGAGGACCGTACGTATGAACGTACATGTGTTTCTGTGTCTGTGTAAGTGGTAATATATATATGTGTATATTTATGTATGTATGCCTGTATGTATATATGTATGTGTGCATTCGCTCAAATAGCAGACCCACCCACGCACCTGCCAATTAATATTTGTTACTAAGCATAGATGAAGATCCTCGTTGATAAAACACAAACTTCTATTTCCTAGTATTTTAGACATTTCATAAAACATATTCATGTATCTGAATTTGTATGTGGGCGGGGTTGCGGTAAATTGTATGTCTATCTCTTTTACTCTTTTGCTTGTTTCAGTCATTTGACTGCGGCCATGCTGGAGCACTACTTTTAGTCAAGCATATCGATCCGAGGACTTATTCTTTGTAAGCCTAGCACTTATTCTATCAGTCTTTTCTGCCGAACCGCTAAATTACGGGGACGCAAACACACCACCATCGGTTGTCAAGCGATGCTGGGGGACACACACAGATACACAAACATATACATACACATACATATATATATATATATACATTTATACAACGGGCTTCTTTCAGTTTCCATCTAGCAAATCCACTCACAAGGCATTTGTTGGCCCGAGGCTATAGTAGAGGACACTTGCCTAACGTGCCACGCAGTGGGAACGAACCCGGAACCATGCTACTTACCACACAGCCACTCCTGTGCCTATAGAATACATGAATATATGTATAAATAATTATATGAGTTCGATCACTTACAGAGGTTAGACACTAAGCAGATCTGTTCCAAAATGCATCTGATAAAGAAGTGATGATACACGCTTCAGGCACTACCCTAGTGCCGAAACAAAGTATTGTTCACTGATGCGCCCTCCTTTTTATATCTTAAGTTCTGAATTAAATTTGACAACTACATTACTCCAAAATATCTTACGTCTTCCTCCCTTTTCTGCTGGTATAGATGTGATCAGACGGCTGCCGACGAAGACTCGCGTGTAATCTACGCTTCAGCTTTTGATACAATAAACGCACACATGCACACACTCACACAAACATAAACCTATAACTGTTAAATGTATATGTAAATATAGACAGAGAATGAGGTATAGAGAAAGGCAGAAATGCAGAGAGGAAAAGAGAGCAGGAGAGAGAAAGGTTGAGTAATACATGATAAAATGGGGAGTCAATTAATTGTGACTCATTGACGTTATGATTGAAACCAAAGAGATTGGAAATGAATAGAAAACTATATCAAAGATACGCTTAGGGCATGGCTCCTACATCTGGTAAGAGTCTCAATGTCATCTTCAAAACCACAGTTTTCGAAAAAACAAAAGTAGAGTTCATACAGACAGAAAAACACATCCTGATGTGCATACAGATATCAAGACCTACACTCCACATTCACATTATATACAGATAGATAAACATATACATATATAAACTTACATATATTTATTCATTCATATACACATTTATACATACAAATCTATACGAACACATAGGCACACGCGATATAAAGCATATTAACTTGGCCATTGCACATGGATCATGCGGAAATTCGTGAAGGGTTCCATATTTTGATCACGGGGGTGTTCCAGCATGCGCCCAGCCACATGCTGTGTTTTGGTTACTATTAACCAAGATTTCCTCATTTCTGTACTAACCACCATCGTTTATACTCCGGATACTTTTTCCAGAGTGGTGTTGTGCTCCTATAGACCTAGTTTACTGCTTCCTAGCAAGTGAATATCATCCACAAAGCGCAGGTTGCAAATGAGACGTCCTCCAATGGAAAAAAGATTGCATGGAGATCTTGAAGATTCTCTTGCAGAATGTTCTCCAGGATTGTTTTGAACAGACTTGAAGAAGTGGACACCTGTAAGTACTTAGGGTCTAAGAACGGCAGATCTCCAAAACAAATGACAACACGACTCAGTTTTACTTCTGCTGTTATGCAGCTGAAGACTATAGGGAAGTTCCTGGTAACCGTAATCTTTCTGTATGGGTGTGAAACATATAGCTGACAGGAAACGAAGAACCCAGGCATTAGAGCACAAGGGTTTCAGAAGGTTGGTACACATCCCATAAACTTAGCATAAAACGAACAGTTTGCTCCGGCAGTAAGTCAACAAATAATCTAGCAGAAAGGAACCACTCGTTGCGCATGTAAGAAGACGAAATTTTGCAGTGTACAGTCACGTATCCCCGCCACAAAACTGTCCAAAACCATTCATCATAGTACAGCTGAGGGAGGGTGAAACAGTTTGTGGATTAGAAACACCGAAGATTTGACTGGCCACAACCATGTTAACCTATTACGTGTGACACAGAAGAGAGGCCAGTGACCACGTCTGAGTGCAAAAGCGTTTGGAGTCGTAAACTAAGAACTGGCTGTATCAGTTAAGGGATCTTGGGGATTATGCTGTCGTGCATGTCTACATATATGCATGTGTTTGTATGTACTTCTTGTTTGAATATATTTATTCAATGTCCGACAATGTGACATATATTCATATATATATATGTATATATATGTATATATATATAGACACAACATATAGTGGATAGTTTCAAACCTCCAGGAGACACATTATGCACTCTTAACAATCATGTAAATCTTTATCAAGCACGGTTTTTAGCCACAAATAAAGATACCAAAATACACCAATTACATAAAGCTACGAAACAGGTACCATACAGTGACTAGTTTATCAGTAAAGAAATATGTTTCTGCACAAGAATTTAACCGAGGTTAGTTCCATATTTACCAGTAGGTGAAATGGTTTCCTCCCTATATCTAACTTTTGTCACACTGCTGGGTATCATATATACGTGTTCTGTATAGAAATATATCTGTCCAGTATGCTTTGGATAATTGTGTGTATATTTCTGAAGATGTCTACGTCAAGACCTCTCTCGAAGTTTGTGTCTCAGTAATTAGAAAGAACTGACAAGTGAGATCTCTAAAGAAGAGTGGGTCAGAAATTACATGGTTACAATACTAAATGTTGCCCCGTTAATTAGCACGTTATATAGCTGCTTCATTACCTAGTTTACTCCTCACCTTAGCTGCAAAGAGACATCGATACGTATTCGTAGCCAGTTATAATTCAATTCCTGTAGAATCGAAATAGGATTACCGACATAGAACACTTAGGAAAAAACATAAAGAAACTCGACACTATTCGTATATACGTATGTGAGCGTGTGTATGTATATGTGTGTATCTACATATATGCATATATATATATATATATATATATATAGACGTATATCATTTATATCTCCCTTCTTCTCCGTGTGAGTGTCTGTGTGTATATATATATATATATATGTATGTATATATATATATTTATATATGTATGTATATATATATATATATTATATATATATATATATCTATATATATATATATATAATATATATATATAGATAGATAGATAGATAGATAGATATAGATAGATAGATAGATAGATAGATAGAGATAGATAGATAGATAGATAGATAGATAGATAGATAGATAGATAGATAGATAGATAGATAGATAGATGGATGGATGCATGGATGGATAGATAGATACATACATACATACGTACATACATACATAGACATAGATATATTGTGTATATGGTTATTTTGAATCGTGTATGGGTGCGAGCTTGCTTGCTTGCTTGCATATGTGTGTGGGGGGGTTAGCACACAAAACGATGCGACTTTACTGTCATTACTTGCACAATTTGAAGCATTGTTCCCTCATAGAAGCAAGGAAAATAGAGAGGACGCTTTTCTTTACAATCATCTTAAAACCGTCAGCCATACAACACATCGAGTTAAGCCGTTACTTCATTGTCATTTTCGGCGCTATTTCTTGTGTGAAAATCGTTTTAGTTACACTAAAGATCTTCCGATAAAAGAAATTTTAGCACACTATCGAAATGGCCATAAAATCAAAGCAGCTGCTCAAAGAATACCCTCTTTTTAGCGACGATTAAAATTCTACAAAAACAATCAACAATTCAGTCTTATGGAATTCATTCAGAACAGATCAAGTGAAGAAAAATATTACGCTCTGTGTGCAGTATATGTATATAGTACAAAGCCCTCGGACACCATGCATGCATACACACACACACACATATACACACACAAACACACACAGATACATATAAAAGACGACGAGGGTTTTGCACTATACTTGAAATTTTCATTCCTTATGTAAGATCTGTACACATACTACACCAACACTCCCGCACATACACACACACACCTATATATATGAAGATTTCTCTTGAATGAAACAGTTCTAGTCCTGTAGAAGCTCCTTCTATATAATAAATATATATATATATACAGATAGATAGATAGATTTGGATAAAAGAACATACTTATGTACTGTTAGTTAAATATGTACGTGTGTGTGTACGCTCTGTGCCTATATATGGGTTATTGCTTGGATTTTGTAGTCAATGAATATTTGCACACGGCACTCATTCTGGATGCTTGTTTTGTGACATTTTTCATTTTCTCTGCCGCCCAAATTCAAACTAAACGTTTTCCTATATTTTGCAATGAGCAACTGTATAACAGATCAGACTAGATACTCTTATATATATATATATGTTATGGCCTAATACTTGTTATAAAAAGCTAAATTTATTATTAGCTGACGCAATCAAGTGTAGAAATACTGTATGCAACCAAACTCTACAACTACGTCTGTTCCATAAAAACGGACTCGAAAACTTGTAATTTTTGCCCTGTTGAGAAGCAGACATATCTAAATATTCTAGTCAACCAGATTTCTACTTCTATTCGAAGGTTAAAGACCTAGAAATATATATTTACGTGCGAGCATTCGTTTAGAGTTCTTGTCCGAAATTGAAATAAAAAATTAGTAAACTGCGCGATACGGCCTGGTTTTTAAATTTGCGGTTTTTACATTGCAAAAATGTTGAAACTGCTATTCTTGAGTAAATTTTCAAATATTCTTGCCATGAAAACCCATCCCAACCAATCCAGAATTTGAACGATCTATGCAATATATATTCTCATGCGCAGGAGTGGCTGTGTGGTAAGTAGCTTGTTTACCAACCACATGGTTCCGGGTTCAGTCCCACTGCGTGGCACCTTGGACAAGTGTCTTCTACTATAGCCTCGGGCCGACCAAAGCCTTGTGAGTGGATTTGGTAGAGGGAAACTGAAAGAAGCCCGTCGTATATATGTATATATATATATATATGTATTTGTGTGTGTTTGTGTGTCTGTGTTTGTCCCCCTAGCATTGCTTGACAACCGATGCTGGTGTATCTATGCCCCCGTTACTTAGCGGTTCGGCAAAAGAGACCGATAGAATAAGTACTGGGCTTACAAAAAGAATAAGTCCCGGGGTCGATTTGCTCGATTAAAAAGCGGTGCTCCAGCATGGCCGCAGTCAAATGACTGAAACAAGTAAAAGAGTAAAAAGAGTATGCCTAAAAGCCTTCTCCGTTTCCACCTTTCTATTTCTTCAACAGCCTATTTGACCCTAGGCAGAACTTCTATCTATCTGTGTGTCTGTTTAGCTATCAGTCAGTTTATACAGCTTCTCCAGTCACAGTTATTCATTACTCTATTAACATATCTACTACGCTCTTGACAATTCATTTGCATATCTGTCGTTCCATTGAGAGTGTAAACCTCCGGCTATCATCTTAATCCTTTATCCATCCTTCTAAACTGGTATAGTAGTCGATATCTACCAATATACAAACGCCCAACAAACGTCTCTGCTTCCCTCAGTTTTCTCCCTTTTCATATTTATTACGTTATTCAAAGTTTTAGATTTTCACACGCGAACAAATGGCATATGCATATGATTCCTCTGTTAATATATTTTACATGTATACACACACACACACAAACACACGCACATACACACACACACACATACACACACACACACACACATGTATATATGTACGTGTATGTGAGTATATATATATATATATATATATATACGTATATATATATGAATGCGTGCACACACATACATATGTGTATATATATGTATATATATATTTATATATATACGTATATATGTATGAATGTATATTGTTTACACATACACACGCGCACACACATACACACACATGTATATATGTATGTGTATGTGAGTATATATATATATATATATATATATATTTATATATATACGTATATATATATATGAATACATACACACACATACATATGTGAATATATATGTATATAAATATTCGGTCATCCTATAAATAATTTTCAGAATTAAAATGAACAAAGTTTTTTCTAAATCTAAAATATATTCTCCTTCATTTTCTACAATGCTCTTCAATCTATCTTAGTAGACTAACACCCCACCACCACTTCATAAATTCACTTGTCCGTGATGAAATATACTCCTTCTGTACCGTTCTGACCTCGTCTAAAGAATTTATATTTTTCCCGTGCAAATGAGTTTGAAGACTGCGGAATAAATGATAAGGAGATGGGACAAACTGCTCTGATCTTTAAAATGTGATCCTCGTTGTATGTCGCCGACCATTATCCCGAAGAAAGAACATCTTTCTCCTCCCCAGTCACTATTCGGTCCAAAAAAGGTTCAGTCGTGAGACGTAACAGCAAAGAGGAGCAAACATTTACTCTCTGCGCGTGATTACACTCGAAATGGTTGTGAGGAACCCCTTTGGCGCAATTTGATGACTTTCCGATAGTATTCAGGTGCCGATGATTGGTTGAATGACAAAATCCAATCTTCTCTGCTAGTTCCTCAACAGTTACAATGACATTTTGTTCCACCAGAGTTTGCAGGACGTCCTCGCCGAGCTCTACAGATTTTCCAGGATGGGGCTCGTATTCTACACTGTAGTTTCCGACTCGAAATTTCTGGAACCACCTTTGACACTGGCTGACACTCATTTACTGTTCCCCATATACTGCATTAACATTCCTTGCAATTTACGTTAATTTGTTGTCTTTATTGAAATCATAAAGCAAAGTATACCGAATATGCTCCTGTGTCACTTCCATCATAGTTTTGAACTGCACTCTTCAAAACTTGCAATAAGAATAAGTTCAATATAAAATTCCTACGTGCTTTCATAGCATCTTGGTTCAGGTAGTTTATCCTGTCCCCCTCCGACTTAGTTCATGCAAGTGAAAAATCCACATTATTTATCAGATTACCCACTATATATTTATGTGTATATATACATATATATATATATATATATATATATATATATTATATATATATATATATATATATATATATATATATAATATATATATATATATATGCATGTATATGTGTGAGTATATGTGTATGCTTATATATATATATATACATAGACATACACTCACATACACACCTGTATGTATATACACACACACATACATACAGAGTCAAGCATATATCGTTGATAAGTTTGTTTCTTAAGTGTGAGAACCATGGCTCGTTGCTATGGGAAGGCATCTTAAACCAGTGTCTTTTAGGTTAGCTTAAGCTTGTGAAATTAATAATGCAACACGGAATCTTCGTCGAAGCTCATCAAGTGAATTGTATTTACACCCTTCAAGTACTAGATTACATTTCGAAGCCAACGAATTACTTTGATTATAGATGGTCTCTCGAAAGGCGGGTACCAACTTGTTAATTTTATCATTAGAGAATTCAGTTGATTTCGTACCAAACAGTTCGTCATCGTGTTTAGCGAAAAACATGCCCTCATATTTATGTGCCTATTATATACACAATTTATATGTATACAATATATTGAAACACGTTTGAGTTACGACAAATATGTGTGAGTGGAGTGGGGTGAGGTGGAGGGCAGTGTGCATCTGGTTGTCATTCTCATGTTTTACACAATCCATTATGTTTCAAGTACTCACAATCGTCATATTTAAAATAAGTATTACATGCCCCTTATTCATCTTAGCTTTTGTCTAATTCTCTCTCGACAAATCGGTTTCACTCCACTTATTTCTCGCTCACATTTTCAATTTCTCTCTACCTCCTTCTCTCTCTCTCTCTCTTTCTCTCTTCTCCACTCTCTACCACCATATCTCTTCTCTTTCCCCCATCTCTCTCTCTCTCTCTCTCAGTATCTGTTATGCATTCTCTTGTGGGTTTTTCGCGTTCAATCATGATATAACATACGGTTTTGGTAATATTCTATAGTAGATAACTTCTAGCCTATTGTAAGTTAACTTGCCATCCATCTCCATAATTCCCTGGTGCTTTCAATACACCACTGACTGAACGTTAATGTTATGGAGATTGGAGACTGAAAGTCAGCAGCATATCAGATGAAATGTAAGCCATTGCTGTCCGTTCCCCCTCCTATTTTTCTTAGTAATTTGTATTATTGCTTTAGGTTGTCACACAAATGCAGAAATGCGCAAATATACACATAATCCCATAAGTCTGTATGTGTATATGCATGTTTGTGTGTGCGTGTGCGCTTGTGTGTTTGTGTATGTGTGTGTTTTTAGTTGAACGTGTGCATGACTTATTCTACGATGAGATATTGACGTTTACAGTGTTGATCCAAGCAGTCAAAATAAAACATGAGTTTAATAGAATTTTTGACGTGCAGATCGTCGTAGAGCCAACACAAAATAAATTGCTAGTGAGTTGAATTAGCGACGTGGTTTCGATCGTCAATTCGGATTCTTGTCAGGAAGTAATATTCACTTACACGACAAAATATTATTGGTCACAAGAAGAATATTTCACACCAATTCCATCAACACATTAAACTTATTTGAGTGTGGCGAAAAGCCAGAATTAGCAATTCGAAAAATCAAGTCAGCAACGTGAAATTGATTTTTGGGGGATGACATTCACTTCACTATTCATCAGTTCCTGACATTGCCAAAATTATCACTGGAAAATCATATAATTGTAAACAAACCAATGTATGTTCTGTATTTTTGCTGGGCTTATATATGCTTATATCACACAAAGATTATGTTCATATATATATATAGGGAGAGTTTACGAAAAAAACAAAAGACGAAGACAGGTGGTGTAGAAGACAAACAGATGTATTAGTATAACGCTCAGGAATAGAAAAAGTCTTTTACGCCTCGGGCGTACGCTCTTCTACAGAAAGGGATACAAAAAAAAACAAGGAGAGAAAAAAATGTGTGTAGTGGCTAACGATCTATCATGGCGACTGACTTCGGACAGAAGGGTATACAGGAAATTTTAGAAAGTATAAAAGTAAATATGAAAATAAAGTAATGACAATAATAACAGTTTTACGTAAAGTCAAAGGTTTTGCCTTCACCGCACAATATTTTGGACTAACCTCTTCCATCACAACCGAAAACTTGTTAGTAAATATTGTTAGAAGAAAAGTGCGTAGAAGCGCCTCAGAGACACTATTTCTATTCTAAGATATTAGTCGTAATCCACTATCCCGTTAAATACCACCAGTACCGGTTCGACCTCAGATGCTCTTAGAGGCTACTAGTCTGTGGTAAGCAATTGGGTTATCAATTATTGCTTAAAGGGATCAATTCTTTAATTGCACCAACAGATTTGGAGGTAAAGAAAAGAGATAAGCAACTTCTCCCCTAACAATGCGATAAATAAATGGGGAAAAAGAAAACAACTTATTGCAACATTGGCTTTGTAGATGAGATAACTTAGCCTGGAAAGCTTCGTCTGCAAGTTAGGGAATAT